>NC_044572.1:88575464-88925464 GCF_901933205.1 Camarhynchus parvulus | reverse complement strand
GGTTCATACTGCAGCCTCTACTTGCTCTGCTGCATTCATTTGTTATGATTTTTTTAAAGAAAATAATTAATGTGTTTCTTCCTTCTCTTCCTTCTCTCTTAGTGTTGACTCTTTCCAAAATCTAGTATGCAAATACAGACACTATATTAATAAACTTGAGTTTATGTTCCCATGCTCTCTACCTTTCAAGACAAATATCGTACTGAAATGATAGGTAGAGTGCATCTATAATTGAATTAGCCTTGGAAGCAATTTGCCCACATGGTACACTTGTAATATTCTTCCCAGAATAAATTTTTAACCATTTGATAATTAGCTTAGCCATACCTGTGACAACGAGTAAATTGTAAAACACCAGAACAGTATCTTAATTATCCTTTCTAAAGAGACCAAGCAATAATTTGCTTAATCGCAACGAGGGATGAAATAATGTTAGTAATTAAGTAAGAAAGTATTCCCACATGATTATACTCTTTTGTAATAATGTAAGGAAAAAAAGGGGAGAAGATGAGACATTAAAAATGTATACCATAAGATTTCATATAGGAAATATGAAAACAGAAAACAAGTTATGATTACAAATAATTACAAAAATATCAAAGGGTCCTAGTAAACATAAAAACAATTTTTAGCTACATAATTTTTCTAATCCTAGTCTCTTTCAATTCTATAGCTCTATAATCTTTCACTGCAGAATTAAGCCAAATGCGACTCCTTTTACAAAATACAGATAAGGAGAAAGCCCTGTACTTATTTAGTCTCACTGATAGTTCTTTCCTTTTTATTTTTATTTTGTAATATGGAATACAGCAGGTTGTCCCTGTATTTCCTGCAGAAAGATCTTTCCTAGAAATTCAGGTAATTTCAAGAAATCTGTTTAGCTGCGTATTGCATGCAACTGTAAATACTTGATAAACAGATTGTGCTCACTTTTTTCTTACTTCTCTTCCTAAAATTAAAGTTAATTCTTACTCTCCTTATCAGCTTAAAATTCACATTTGATTAATCTTACGTTCCTTGATTAATGCAAAAATATTTACCTTCACATATCCAATGAATATTCTACCGCTGTGCAAATGAAAAAATGGGTCTCAAATCTGGAAATTAAAAATTAGATACTACCTACAATAATGTATTAAGCAAGATCGGCGAAAGAAATGCTGATGAATATGTGACAGAAAGTATACGAGCCCACTGTATTCATTCCTCAAGGTTTTTTCTCCCATATTTTTATTGTGAGGAGTAACAGATGAAAAATACAAGTGTTTGCTAATAGGATTCACATCTTATTATTGGTGCTGATTTGCAGTTTTCCTTAACTCGCCATGATTACTTTTTTAGAAGCTTTCACTTTTCCCCAGCTGATCCTCGTCTTGTTAGGCAGCATTAATGACACTTCAGTCATTGTGGCTTTCAAGCAGAGCCCTTCCAGAGTGAACAGAGAGTTGACATTTCCTGACATTTTCCCAACTAATTACAGGACAAATAATTAAGCATGTTCTCCTATGTAACAAATGAAGGCAAAAGCCGTCTGTCAGCGATGTTGATTGATGACACTCTGGGAGACTTTATCTGATGGGTCCTGCCATGCGGTAGAGGGGAAGCAAATTTATTAGAATGAACAATGCAAATTCTGAGTCATCTCATCCAGTTATGCGCCAAAGCAATATCCATGTCAAGGTGAATGTGACAATGAAAGCAAAATATTTGCATTTTGTGGAGCAGGTTGAAGGGGAAATCAGAGCGAGAAGATGACAGGCCTAATTATTTTGGCTCATACAGGCTAGGACAGCTGTTTCTGGTGTCCTGAACAAGGCTGTCACACAGGTAACTAAATAGGTCTGCATATAAGTCTGTATCCAACACTGTACGGAGATGTCTACCACTAATGACCAACGCTAATGTTACTGCCATCCCTGAAAAACAGTAAATGTGTCACAGTGCACCTTCTGTATGGCAGTCAACATTTCGCTACATAATTACTTGTTAGTGAATTAATTCCTATCTGTCAGTATCTATGCCAGTGTCATTTTTAGACCATTACGAAATTATGCCATCACTATAGCAACTGCAAGCACAGTTAAAAGGCAAAACAGTTCAGATACTCAAGAAAAGTGCCTAGTTAGGCAGAAGACTAATAATGTAAAATTCAAATTGTGATGTTGCTGTCTGCCATCCTAATTTTCTTTATCTTGATTATGTGTTTGATCATTGATCATTAAACAATAATTTAAGGTTTCCAATTTCAATTCGTGATTAATATTTAATATAATTAAAACCTCAGCCACAACAGCATCTTTCCTATAAACAGACGCACACCGCACTGTCATTGCAATTAATTAGGAGCTAAAATGTGACATGCTCAAAAATGAATCCTAATATCAGAGTTTACATGCAAATAAGAATAACTGATAGCATCAGGATGTTCTTTTCTCCCTGCTTCCTTTATGGATTGTAAACAATGCCAATCTTTAAATCCTGCATCCTGACTCATTTCCTATTTTTTTATTTATTTCTTCCATGCATTCTATTTATCCAAGGAAAGTCAGGACCCATCTTACCATTAACATCATTACTTACGGATTTCAAGATGCCATCTTGTTCACAGAAAAATATTCAGAGTCTTAAGATAAATTATGTATATTAAGCTGTCTGAAATCTTCCAGACTGTTGAAATTTCTAATGACATGTAGAAAAAAGATTTGCTGATATCTACAACTACCTTAAATGCATACAAGTCTAAGTTAAATCAGGGAATTCCTCATATGGAGAAAGAATTTCTTCATTTGCATCCTCCTATTTTATGTAAATGCTCAAATAAAGGAGAACACATTATTCTAGAAACTTTCAGCACGTATTCATCATGTTAATCTATGCAACATTGTGGCTTTTGTTAGAGTGCAAATGTTACAGTTGTGCATTTCAAATGATGTACAACAGCGGAATGGTGGCCTTGGCTACTCTCACTCAGTGGAAAGAGAATGTAGAGAAATAATACTAAATTTGGAAAATCTGTAAGAGGCCAAAAGTGTTGATGAGTTTTGTGTTTGGTTTTTGGTTGTTGGTTGGTTTCAATTTTTTTGGGTGGGTTTTTATTTTTTTGTTGTTGTTGTTCTTGTTGTTGTTGTTTTTTGGGGTTTTTTTGTATACTTGTTTTTTTAACTTTCATTGTAGGAAAATAAGAAATAAAGTACAACTTATGATGCCATTTTCTTTCCAGTGCAAATAATTCATGGCCAGCCAATGATCTTTTTGGTTAACTGTTTGAAATAGCTCTCTGGCATTAAAACATATATTTATAAAAAAGTTGGCGCTTTTTTATTTGAATGCATGTACTGTATGCAGAAATGATGTGAATATCTATTGTTTTCCATCTTTCTTAACATAGATACTGTTTTCATTACTACAGTGTGTGTTTCTAGGAGGAAAATCAAAATAAAAACTCAGCCAATCACCTGAAATTAAAGCTGAATCTTTCCAGAAGAAAAACACATAATTATTATAATGCAAGATCATTAATATTCTTCACTTAAAGTTACCTTGCAAATAAGTACTTACTTTTGACTAAAAGAAAGACCCTTTCAAGGGATGAGAAACATCATTACCTCGTCTTGCCACATGAAGGTATTTCTTTCACTAGGATCTACAAAACACTCAGTCATCCTTCTTTTTCTCTCTCCTAACTTCACACAGACCGTCAGCATGATGGAATTGGATAAACTTTGCAAAAATGTCTAACTGCAGTAATGTTCTGAGATAGACCACTGCTCTGAAAGTGATGGGAAGATTTAATTTCTGCTCTGCTTAACAAGGTTAGAAGAGTTTGGTTCTTGGTTAACATTGACCACTAAATGAGTAGGAATCAATAGTTCCTCACTAATGCCACAGTAAGCCAACTCCTTTATTGACCTTTCCATTAACACTAAGCAGCTGAAATGCAGGAAAAAAAATAGACTAATCATTTTAATTTTTTAACACCTACCAAATCAAGTGCTTCACTGGTGTTTTGGTGCTCTTCTGCCAGTCCTCTCACGTATCTACCTGCATCGTTTTACATTCTTTCTGATTTCAAAAAAAACTTACTTTAGATTTATTTATTTATTTGGTAATCATGTATTAATAGTGTGCTTAAATAGTGTGCTTAAATTGTGTATAAATAGTGTGCAGCCAAGAGTAGCTGCAAATTAAGAGGAAAAAAAAAGAGAAACATGAAATAAAGAGGTTTCATCCAATTAAAAAACTTTTTGTATATCAGAGTTACTCAGAGTTTACTTTTCAGACAAATAAACAATGAATGAACTTCATAGGGATGATATACAAATTTGATACAAAAAGCCAGTGGGATAGTTTCTGTCTAATGATCCCAGTCAATCTAATTAATGTATTCTGCTACATTACATTTTAAGAAGTGACCATTGTGTAATACACTTTGAAATATGCACAAGCTAATGGGATAAGATACAAAAATTATTATGCTGACAGTAAATCATATTACATTCCTAATAAGCATTAACTAGATAACTAGGTCAAAGCAGTATTATCTTAATTGATTTTTCAAAAGAAACCTGACAGAAAAATGTCAATGCTCGAATATTTCTTCATGCATCATTAAAACAAGATTGGCTTTTAACAAAAGAAGAATCCTTCACAGAATTGATTCTTGCTTCAGGCTGCCTGCAAGTAAGTGTATTACATAAAAATCTATACAGGATATTAAAACAACACCACTCTGCAAGACAGTTACAATTAAAAGCTGACACCCCCCACCATGTGTCTACTATAGTAGCTTGCTAGTAAATGTATTTAAAGTCTTCAGAGCCATATATGAAAATCAGTCAGTTTTGCTATTTGAGCGAGAGGGATACATACACATACATACATACATACATACACACACACACACACACACACACACACACAGAGCCTAATCAGAGCTTTTAATTGAATCATTACATTAATGACTCATCCATTTAATTGCTACATAACAATTAAAGAAACATGCAAGAAAACAGGAAAAAATATTACCTTGGACATGTAACTGTAAATACAAGCTCTACAGCTAACAAAATGGACATTTCAGTGTGGAAAGAGCACCGTTCTGACATCACAAATTTCCAATAGGGATTGTGATGCAAAGTGCAATATGCAGAACAAATAACATATGATATCATCAATAGTAAAATGCTATGTAGGTTCAAACAATAGATCATGTTGCAAATGCACATGTATGTGCATATGATCAGAGAAATGTTGACTGATCCATCTACAGATGAGTAGCTCACAAATCTCAAAATCATGAATTCTAGTACATTTGTGGCTCAGTAGTACATAAGACATTAGTTTTGTGTAAATAATCACAGCTCATTTTCTTAGATTGTTTAGTTTGTGAAGTTATAAGCAGATAATGCACTTAATAGTTTCTGATAATTCTTAATATATTGTTTATACAATAGCTTTCTTAGAAATACATAATATTGTCACCATTTGTTCAATGCAAAATAACTTGATCACTAAACATTTTTTTGTCAAAAAACTCCTGAGTTTAAAAAAAAAAGCCTACATGAGCTCTTCAGCATGTAAATTTTTCTTTAATGCTGAACATATTTGTGTGCCCACCATGAAATTTGTATGTCATTACAACTTCTAAAAGTAAGGGAAGGATGATAATAGAAATTTTAAAACATTATTTCAGGGACACAGGCTCCACAAAGGCTGTTCCCAGTCCCTGGGACAGAAAGAAGGAATGGGACAAGGTAAACCTTCAAGTTCTGTGAAGTGCCAAGAATAATTTGGACCATAAACCTAATTTGGAAGGGGGCTATCTCCTTTACCAGCTCTGCTTAGCTCTAGAGAATTTGGTTTTTTGCATCACCATCTGATTTGAATGTTCAGTTTTACATAAATTCTCTGAGATTTCAAACTAGGAAATGTCAGGAGTGTAGTTCTCTTCTAACTTTTTTTTTTTTATGTCAGGTGTAAAGCCAGGGGTAAATTTTCTAGAAATAATGAGGTCTGATAATCTCTAGATAACATTAGCCAAATAACCATAAATTCTGTGAAAGACAGTTTTGAAGCAACAGTATTGTTTGTACAATGTCCTATTATATATAAAAGTAAAGTTGTCCCTTAAATGAGTGAATATAAATATATGATGGAAAGAAGCAGGCAAATCCTGGGAAGCGTGAGCAAAGTCATCCCATGCAGCATGAATCCCAGTGGCTATTCAGCACCTCTGATCTTTGGTTGCAGTAGTGGTTCAGTTTGTTCTTCAAATTTTCATGGACATTGAAAGATATTAGATAATGTATCCTATTATTAAATTAGGCTGCAGCAGAGTACACAGTCCATCTGCAGGCTCTGTGAAAGGGGGAGAGGTCAGACTGTGTGTTTGCTTACTGGCAGGGACTCTGGACAGCAAGTGAACCATGAAGGGTCAGTAGCATTTATTAGTAAAACTCATGTTTAACTCCCATCCATATTTGTTCTGTTATCACTGCAACCTCTGTACCAGTATGGCACAAGACATCCAAGCCATTTGTCTCAAGACATGGCCCATAATTTTTCATTTCCCGCCATTTCTTCCTTTTCCAGAGACACACTAGACACAAGACAGCAAGTGGAACCTGCTCTGAAGGCAGGCAGGAAGTGATTTTGTGGTGTGGTGGAGGAAGGAGGAAGAAGAGAAAGGTTTGTGGCTACCAGGATGATGTAAGCTGCAGAAATGGGAGAAAGAAAGGCCAATGTCCTATATTTAGGGCTTCTCGACTAAGTTCCTCCTCCCAGCCAAGTCCCATGTGTGTTATCATCAATTTATTTTCAAAAAATATCCAAGCCATCAATTAGTGACTATCTTCTCAGTCCAAAAAAGGTAGTTTGAAAGCTGATTATGAAGATCTGTTTACATTTTCTCAAAATTAAAATTAGGTTTTGAATGAAATTATAAGGCATTTATTTCAAAGCAAATTAATTCTCCATTGAGTTCATAGATAGCCTGGGAAACCTACTGCCATAAAGTGTCTTGAGGAGCAGAACTTAGCAATAGCCAAGATCAGACCACATATTTTTGTGGAGTTCAAATGTAGTCCTAGGTAATTGTTCAACAAACATAAAGAAAATTATTTTACTTTCTTGCTGTGTTATGTTGTTGGCTGTACTGTGTATTCATCCACCAATTTCTTTAGACACACAATCATTTGCTGAATTTCCTCTAAAGTGCATTTTGTTCTTAATATACACTTTGCATATTCTTAGAGAGCACTGTATGGATAACACTTTGGTTTCATATCCTCCAACTTCTCTTCACATTCTTGCCTGGATTTTGGGAGTCCTCAAGATTTAGTTGTGTCAACGTAATTCATTAATGTTTTATCTCCTGCCTCTTTCAGGAGAAAGATTATAGATCTTCAATTAAAGATCATTATTGAAGATATTTAATAAGATTCAGTTTACACACATTTCTGTTCCATCCTTCTCAAACCCTTCATCAGAAAGATATATTATTTTTTGTTATTTATGTGAGTTTGTGACTTAATTATTTATGTGAGTTTATGTGACTTAATTTTTCAAAAGTGCTTTTGCCTGGCCTAGTTCATATTATTTTTTCTTCATTGAAACACAATAGTGAGAACTGTACAAAGATTCCTTAATATCCAATGTGTTCTATTGCAATTTGAGCTCATTTTATAATGTTGTTTCCAGAAAGCAAAATTAATCACATTTTTACACTCATTTATTTCTTATGAAGGAAGCCCTAAATATAAAGTGGTGGGGACACAACACTTTTAAACAAGCATTATTTTAGAAATAACTTAGTAAGGATAAATTTGAGTAAGGATAAACTATAAGTTGGGGTTTTTTTATGATTAATTTACATCTTCTATTTGTAGTATTGGAATCATAAATCAATAACTAGGTAAATATTACGAGCAGAAGTTGCTTTCTCAGAAATTACTGGAATTTGCTTCATGTTTTTGAAAACAAACAAACAAACAACCTCCAAAATTAATCAGTTTCAATTAGTATAAAAAAACTCAGTATGGAATGAATTTCACCTATTTCTAGTCATCTAAAAGCAGTGCCTACATATAGTTTTAACCATTTCTCTAAACTCACTTCTCAGTCCTGAAGAGAAAGTTCTAAAGAGAAGGTAATTTATCCCATTCTGAGACAGTTGCCTAAAACTGGTAGAATGACTCAATTTCTGACATCTCTCTCTCAGCTGATTAGAATAGCAGCCTCATACAGACACTTTAGCAAGCTGAAGATGGTTGAGAATAATTTTTTTCATGTAGATATATTTTGTCTTATTAAACTATGATAAAAAAAGCTACTTTAGAGAAAAATTATGTCACTCTCATTTTAAAGACTATTTCATACAGTTAGAGGACTACTGCGAACCCCAACAGGGTGTTTGTCTTTACTTGGATTCTGGAAACAGATGAGCTCTTTTCAGTGTTGAATAGAGAGGTGGGATCACATCCTTTGACCTATTGTTCCTTCCTAGTGCAGTCCCAGGTGCTTCTGGCCACTTTTGTTGCAAGGCCAGCCTGGTGACTTATGTTTCACTGAGCGTCCACTATACCACCAGGGTCTCTTCTTCTGCAAAACTATTTACCAATCCCCAGCCTGTATGTGGCAGTGCTTGGGGTTTCTTCCTCCAGGGATGGGACTTGGCATTTCTCTTTGTCAAACTTCATGAGGTTCCTGCCAGACCCGCTCTCCAGCCTCTCAAAGTTCTTCTGAATGGTAGTACAACCATTTGATGTATCATTCATTACTTCCAATTTTTTGTCATCTGCAAAGTGTCATTCTGTTCCATCACCTAAGCTGTTAAAGCAAATGCTAAATAGTACTGGTCACAGTATTGATCCCTTGGGTGCAACAACAGTGACTGGTCTTTTCAATCCACTCCATCATCCACTCATCTAGACCCTATTTCATCTGTCAACAAGGATGTTATGGGAAGCAATACTGAAAGCCTTCTAAAGCCAAGATAGCCACTGATCACCCTTCATGCACTGTGCAAATAAGTAACTTGTAGAAATCTATCAGGTTTGCTAGGCATGATTTCCCCATTGACAGCTGACTATTCCAAAACATCTTTTTGTCTTTAATATCTTTGGAAATTGTTCCAAGAAGGATTTGTTCCATCACATTCCCAGGCCTGTAGTTTCCTACTCATTCATGCTCCTTCTTTCTGTCCTTCTCCAAGTGCCATGACATTCCAAAGATAAGTGAACTGGACTTGCAATAGCATTGGTGAGCTCCTCAGCACGTGAGTACATTCCATCCGGTTCCATGAATTTGTGTATGTCGCCTAGTTTAAATATTCCCTAACTATACCTTCCTTTACTGAGGATTAAATCCACATTCCTCCAAATTTCTCCACTGATCTCAGGGACCTCACTTTCCTAAAGCCACGGTGTGCCTCAGCGTTTAACACTACCCTTGCCATAAGGTTCTTTGCCCCATCTGGCATCAGGGCTTCGTTTCCCTCAGCCTTCTTTTTTTACTGATGGACCCGTAGAAGCCCTTCTTGTTTTCATTCACAGTCTGTCCAAATTTAATTTCACGCAAACTTTGGCTTTTTTAACCCTATCCCTACGGGCCTGGACTCCTCTCTATACTTTGAATGACCTGATCCTGCTTGCTTCTTCAAATGCTTCCTTTTCTGTCTGAGGTTTTTTTCAGGAGTTCCTTATTCATCCAAGTGGGCCTCCTATCACATTCTCTTGTTGTCCTGAACATGGGGAGGGACAAGGAAAACTTTAGAAGATGACCTGGTTTTGGCCAAGGGTAGGGTTAATTTTTTGCAGTAGCCATGAGGAGGTGGAGCCTGGAGATCCCTGGGTTTGGGCCTTGGGCCAGTCAGGATAGACACTGCAGTTGGGGAGAGTGGTCATTCCTGAAGTCTTTGGCAAAAAGTACATCTGGAGACTTGAGGACCTGGAGCAGGACCTGGAGTAGGACAGACTTGAGGTTCTGGAGTAGGAGGTAGAAGAGACCCAAGGCCATGTACCACCCAGATGAAAAAGAGACACTGGCAGCTTCTGAACTGGTTCAAGGGGCCTCAAAAGTGTTTGGCACTGAAGCACAGCTTTTTGTGGCACCCTGACTGCCAGTGCTGTGCTGGATGTTCAAAATGAAAGTCCTTTCCACATAAGGCCACTGATGTAAGTGGATCATGCTATCCCACAGCAAGCTTGAATACAAATCCCCAATTGCCCAGGGATCCTGGGAGTCATCACAAACTGTCCTGAAGGCAAAAAAAGTTTTGTGATAAAAAGTTTTAAATTTAGGTAGAATTTAAACATTCTACATCCTGTAACAAACAAACCAAACACCTGCCTGCCCCCAGAAAAAAATCTTTATGATCAAGATAGATTATTTTCTTGGCAGTTTATGGGAGGTGGAGTAGAAAGACAATAATCTTTCCAGATGTCATCATTAAGGAACAATTTGTTCAGGTCACTGGACACTTTTAAAATCTTGGTTTGAGTTACTTAGGATATTTCTTCCTTTTATTTAATGGGATGAAAATTTTCTGTGCCATTACTCTGCAAGACACTGGTTTTTTTTGCAAACAACATTTAATCTAGGAATATTTTCAGCTGAAATTTGCCAGACTTGATAGTCTAACCACAAAAATATACTTTTGTGATCTCAGTGAAAATATACTTTAGTTATTAAACGTGCTTCTGAACATCTCTCTGCAACCTTGTAGTGTCTGAGTTCCTCAGGTTATCTGTTCTAGTCATGTTGCATCATGAAAAGGCTGAGGCTGTGAACAGCTTCCACTGTAATTATTCACCCTGACATCGAGGGACCAAAATCATAAAAGGAAAGTCCAGAAGGAAATTAATAATTGAATATTCAGAAAAGGGTAAATGGAGTTAAGTAAATAAGGCCCAGGGCTACATATTCAGTGCTGCTAAATCTCCGCCTTTTCTGGCTGCCTACCCTACTTTCTCACCCATTTTGCTGTAGTCCTGCTGTGAAATGTGTGGTGTTCCCTAAGGCTGAGAAGGGAACAGGAGTGTTGAACAACTGGAACTGCAAGAGGAGCAGACAGAGGCCAGTGGGATACTGGTTTGGAGTTAATTACTAGATTGGGACTAATAATAGAAATTATTAGTGACATTTTGGAATTTGAGGACAATCTTGAAACTCAGCATAATCTCAGTGAAACTCCTAATGAGGGAGTGCCAGAAATTACCCTGATCCATAAATATGTAAATCTCAGTAACAGTATAGCAAATGGACTAGTTAGTAAAATCTGAAAAATAAAAAATACCTGTTTACCACAGGGAAAAAAAAACCAAAAAAAAAAAACAACCAGTCTTGGGATGATTCTTGAGTTTTCATTTCTGTTGAGATTTTTTCCAAAAACTTCTGAGATTGAATCAGAACAAAAAATGCAGCAGTTTTATTTAGTCAGTATTCACTGAGCTCCCTCCAGGTATTACTGTTCAAGATTCTAGAGGAAATAAAGACATTAATGCAACTTTCAGTAGTGTTCATCTGTTGAACATGGCATTTGGACAGTAAATTATACTCTGAGTTTTATTTGTAACTGTCTTAATATTACACAGCAAAATAGAGAGAAAAAATTGTGCATAAATCTTCAAGAAAAATGTAGAAGGGAAATTTTGGCTTTCTGCCTGAATCCCAGGAGTCTGGTCTTTCTCCACAGAACACATAGACATGGCACCGGCCTGTGACTGTCGCCTGAGTCCCAGGAGCCTGGTCTTGGTCCACAGAACACATATAGACATTGCACAGGCCTGTAGCTGTCAAGTTTTATATGCTTTGGAGATGAATAAAACATTGCTGCTGCTAGGTTTGTAATGTCTCAACAGGATGTATGGGACAGTTTTTGCTTCAAATGTGTGGTTCAAGACATCATTGTGCTGACTTAGAAGTTGAAGGAGAGTTTGGATCCTACTTATGAAAATCTTCTATATAAAATGAAAGTATGAAACACAATATCCCACCCTTTCTTCACACAAGACAAAAGGACAAACAAGGGTTGATGACCTGGGCAGATGATCTGTATTTTCTCTGCAGCAGCAGCATGGTGTGATATACCATTATATTATTAAAATATATTTAATTTAAAATAATAAATAAACCTACTCAGAACCATTTATACATACAGTCCTATCCTCTAAAGGAATGGAGATGGATAATGAAATTGAATAATGGATTCAGATGTGCTGGTAAAGTTTTATCTAAGCAAACTCAACCAACAAAATGGTGAAGCACTTCAAAATCAGATCCCACCCACTGATCTCTTTGCAGGGTTCCCACCGTAACCAGCATTTTAACAAAGGAGTGTCACCATTCAAATAGTTAACTTACAGAAGTCATTTTAATGCTATGACTCTAAATAAGGTAAGTATAAGCATTTTTTCTACATACAGCATTAGGTTCCTGTGATGTTTTTCACTACAAAAGATGGGGAAAACCAGAGTTTTACCAAAACCACCCAACAAAACAAATCAAAATGCAAAATTGAAAGACTTATATCCTCTAAAATAGGGGTGTTTCTCCATTTCAGTATCTGTCTGTGCTCTGCCATAGTGGCTTCCCTCTTGGTCAGCTCTATATGGCCAAACTCAGTTTGCATTTGGGAGTGAACTGGACAATTCTGGTGGAACAGCAGCTTCCATATGTGGCAATCCCTTCTGATAACCATAATTATGACAGCTTCTTGTACAATTCCATTTCTGACCTTATTCTCTGTGTAAAATGGAGTAGCCTTAAGTGTAAAGGGAAGTTAGCCAACATGGGAAGCCCATTTCCTGAGAAAAAATGTGCCAGAGAAATTATATGAAATTTAAATCATAATAACCATAGAAATCCCAGGTCAACAGAATTCAATGTTATTGCAAATTTGACCTAAATTACACTTTTTTGAATGGGAAATTCAAAGTCAGGTGGAATTTATTGTTTCTCTCCCCACCAACTTCTTTTCCCCCATTTTAGATTTGGGCCTTACAAAATAAGAGGTGAAGACCGCCTTTCTCTATCTCACACTTTCTCTCTCTTCTTGCTTTTTTCTGTGGCTCACACCTTCTTCAGTTTTGGAAAACTGGCAGTGTAGTACAGCAGAAATAACCTCAACTTCTTCACAACTCTTTCTTTATCTTTTCAGACATGGGCCAATGTTAAGAAAATATAGGATGAACAAGTGGGAGCAAGTGTGTGTGTGTGCGCATGTAAACTTTTTGAAACTCTTTATTTGGCTGCCTTGAACTGGAGCACAAAACATACAGGGACAAAGACAAGGCAGTGCATTTGTTTAGCTTACAAAAGAAAATGTTAATGTGGTGAGATCTAGTTGAGGTCTCCCACTTTCTTAAACAGGAAGTGCAAAATTTATGGGGGTGATAGAGAGAGACACTTCTGTCAAATGACAAAAGACAACACTTGGAGTGTTCAACATACAAAATCCCAATTACGTGGAAGTAGAAAAGAGCTCACAGTGATAGTAGTTTACTACCAGAAGAAGCTGCTGAGCTTCACATCCTTGTCATCCAGGGCTCATGTCCTGAGTAAACCTACCAAAATTTGAAACTTGCCCTTCTTGAAAAGGAGGCTGGAAGAGAAGTTACTTCAACATGTAATTTTTTAAAATTCTATATATTCTGTGACTGCATGCTAAACTAACGAAACACCAAAAATCTCTGAAGAAATGCTACAGCTTTCACAAAAGTGATTCTTCAAAAAACCTCCTGTAATATCAAATCTCTGTTATCCCTGTCTTCCACCCCCTTGCCTCCTGACATACCCTGAGACAAAGAAATGTTTTCACAGAAAATACAAAAGAAAAAAAGCTATGGCTTGCCAGATATCATAGCTTAAAAAAAAATACTTTCCAAAAACTGAATTCCTCAAAATCCTAATTTATGAGAATATGTCAGATTTTGCACTGATATTTTTCCCAAGTATGTTTTTACCCTTTCAACAGTAAGACTGCACTTTGAATGCCATAATGTATACAGCTGACTTCAGGTAGGTTGTAATTTTAGTTTTCAACTATACTTTAAATATGTATTTGAATCTGTGATCTACTGAAGTGCATTATTATTGATTCACCTGTTGGTACCCAATTCATGAACACCAGTACAGCTGAGAAATCTGTGAAGAGGAATTTGTTTGTTTTATAACAGCTCATATCTTTTATTACTTGCTTATGCAGAACTCCAGTTTATTTTAACAGATGATTTAAATCTATAGGAGTGACAGGATTGGGAGGCAGATTGCTTTCTTAATAACAGCTATTTAACATCACTTTGATGTTTAAACGTGTAATGTCATCTGCTTAAGGAACATCAGATATCACTGAATGTACCTATAATGTGTTTTTGGAATGTGGTGATACCCACTAAATTCAGACTGTACATAACTGACCTTCTCTTAGTGCACCATTTGGACAGTTTTTCAGATTAAGCTTCCTATAAAAAGACCTATTTTAACCATAATCACCTCAGAAGTATAAACCCAAACAATACGGTTCCACAGCCAAAACACTAATGCTCTGGGGTATCATGTAGTGGATTTGCAAGTGCACACAAGCACAAGCACACAATTATGTAATTTGTAAATCTGATCTGTGTGTGTATATGAACAAAATTAGCACTGTACCCAAAAGTCAAAGTCAAGGGATGTGCCAAGATTAGAAGTCTTCCTTTTTGCAAGATTTTCCTATTTTCCTGTACTGTGGCAGATCCAAATGACTTTGTTTTTGCTTTTTGATTTTGCTTTTGGACCTGTGAAATCCTTGCTGTGATATAGGGACCGTCAAGAAACAAAAAAGAAAACAGAATTTTATTTGCCACAGCAAAGGTAGGAAAATACTGAAATCTGGAAATTATAGAATTATGGGTTGCAGAAATAAGCAGCAAATGTGAATATAAGTCTTTCTAGTTTGAATGTTAATATGAAGTAAAACCACTGTCATGAAAGTTACAGATTTTAAAACTTCTATTGATAGGAATAAATTAAAAATATATAAACATTTCAGTTGATATGAAATACAACTTTGCATCTTCTTAATAAAAGACACACTCAAGTGAACAAAACCACAATTATCCTTTATCAGGATGGGTTAGCATTAAGGAAAGTGTTATCAGTTAATCTAAAAGCACGCTGGCTTCACAAATATTTCCAAGTGAATATCAACTTCAGCAGTTCTTTACTGATGTTATTTAATAGGTCAGGAAACTACATGATATAAAAACTCATACAATAAATATTTCCCTGATTTTTCACAGAGGCAAGTCACAATTTAATCAGAATTCTATTTAATTCTCATTCACAGTAGCCTCTATATATATAGTATAAAAGGAAGGAGATAATAATAAAGAAAATGGGGTACAAAATTATGGCAAAATTAATTTTTCAGTTGAAAAGTTCTTAAATATAGTCACATTCAAAATGCTCAATATATATATATTTACAAATTGAACATGCGCCAGTTTTACAACTTTTTAATGTAGCAATATGACGATTTAAATTTATTTAACTTTTCAAATAAATCATATCAGTGAGGAAACAATAAAATCTTAGTTTCTTTGGGGCTTTCTTAGAGGAGGATGTTACAAAATATCTTGTTTTACAAATAGTACAGATAAATTATAATGAATCACAATAAAGCTACTCATGCCTTTGATTTTCTATTTCCTTATAAACTTATTTAATATTGATGTAATAAAATACCTACATTACCCAGCAAGGAATGCCTAACATTAAACAAAATATTCACTCAAATTGATTTTTGTTACATCAAATAATAATGTAGAACAGCACAAACCTTGTTCCCTAGCCATCTGCAGTGAGAGAAGTCCCTGATAACAGCAGAACCAATGTTGATTTCACTGTGCAAAATGAAATTTAGGTACCAGCAAGTAGGGATGGTCAGGAAATCTTCAATAAAAGTTTATTGTGATAAAAAGCTGATTCATCCAAACTAAAATTTTTTTCTGGATCATTTCTGAAAACACTTTCATCAAGATGTGTTTCTTCAGGTCCAGGATAAGACACCTTGCCAGAAACTAAGCTCACATTTCCATGATGACCCATTATCCAGCACCTCCAGCGTAAGAGAGGTAGCTCCCACCAGGCAAACCTAGGATTTGGAAACATAGCTCCAAGCACCTCTGTGGACAGCCCAGACCTCTGTCTGCCAGTTGCATTTACATTTTTGTCCAGGCATTCCTGAAGTGTGCCAAACATGCCTGGCACCCCTAACCCATGGAAGAAAAATGAGCTGGATGCAGCCAGAACGTGCTGGGCATTCTGCACATGCATAGATGTATTCACTGGGAGATTGGCAGCTTCTCCAGGACTTTTGTGTGTCCTGACTGCTCGGGCTCATACACAGGTGGCATGAGGAAAATCCAAGTCTGTGATAGATCCAACCAATAGCTGTTTTAACTACATAAGTTTTTAGGACTATCACAGTGTGGAATGTGGACAACTAGCATTGTCAATAAGTTCCTTCCAAGAAATGGCCTTCCAGCTTCTAACCAGCTTGACCAGGTAGTGACATTTGTCACTTGTGTCTGTTGAAAGGCACTGTAAGGTTTGGTGTTTGGAAGGTGGAAGTACACTCCTTCCGAAATTTGGTGCAGACTTTGTTCCATTTCCTTGTAAATGATGGTTGTCATATAAGTAGGCATCTCCCAGCTTTGAGTTTGCTGCTATTGTAGGACATGCAGAAGTGTTTTTACCCTCCTAATCCTAGCAATTATCTCCATAATCTAGTAATAAAGCCAGCTTCTGAGAATGAATAGAGGAGTCCAAATGAACTGGCTAATAGTTAAAAATTTTAAAATATTAAAAAGAAAAAAGGTTAAGTATCACCTTTACCTTTTTGATTTTTTTTTTGACTGTGAATAATGTGGGTCTCTAGCAGGAAAAATATGCAACTATTACTGATGTCTCACTACAAGCAGTTAGACTGCATCTGCAAGCAGATTGCCCTATATAATTTTCAGATGGGCCATTTAAAGATTAATGTTATGAATTTTCCATGACTTCAGAGCACTGAGAATCTAGGTGTCGTGTATACATTGCTTGCAGGTTTATTTCTGGTGTAAGTATGTAAACAAGAATGTGACTAGTGTTAAGAACAAGAAAAACCTATGTGAGAATTGTTCAATTTGCACTATTCTTCTGCAGTGCTTCTTAGGAGGCCTGAGTCCCTTCTGCTTCTGAGAATTTTAACAATTTGAGTACTAAATGAACAAGTAGAATTTAGTGTAGTTATACCATGAGAAAAAAATAACCTTAGCTCATGGGGGAGCAGTGGAATATTGTGCAGAGACCATTCCCCTGACATCAACTGTGTTTGGCAGATGGTGCTGTCAGTTCAGGTCTGTGTTTATTCTATCATGCATGTGGTAGCATATTTTAAAATGTACAATCTCATGTATTATCTATGGGCTAAAAGCATGCAACACAAGCGGGACCATATCACAGGAGTTAAACTTCTGTAAACAACTAGCAGCGGTTGTGTAAATGCTATTTTCTTGACATAAATAACAGAAACATATGGCCAGAGACAGGAAGTGGGTGATACCTGGATAGATTGATATCCTGCTAGACAAGTGGCTGTATTTATGACATGATTCTGCTTGACAGTGAAAGAGGAGGGGAGGAGAGCTAATGACTTTTTCATGAACTCTCTGACAACATACATTTGACCACTGAATAGCTTTGCTCAACAATCTGATTCTCAGCATTGTTGTTAAACACATTCAATGAAGATGAAGAAATATTGGGGTCAGAAGTGGAAGGTAAAACTCTTGTTTCCCATTTTCTTAGGGTAACTTGTATTGAAACAACATTGTTATTCCAATAGTTTAGTACCCACATGATTTCCAAACACTATTCCTTTACTGGAGAGTACATGTCATACTCAAGTAGTGTCCTACTATAAGCATTCTTTTCCTGTTATGGCCTGAACTTTAAAGTGAAAGGTTTAATACCACAACACCTATTTTATAATCTTGTTTCCTTGTTCTTTCCTGATAAAAATAATGCCTACAATAAGTTTAAAGCCTTCAGCACACAAATCACCTTCTTGCATTTGAATGTTACTCATTGAACATTACTGAATCATAGTAAAACACAACTTCACTACATGTAACTCCTCTGCAGCATTTCAGAGCAGTGATGTATGATGTTTCTTGTATCTGAGCTATCCTGTTTTCCAAATTTATCCAGTTTACAAAAATACACAACAGTTTCTGACAACTGGATGAGATTTCTTCCATCCCATTATAAATGTGGGCCAAGGTAGGTTTTCTGGCACATCCATGTAACTGCTCTTCTCTCTAATTCTGCCCTTAGCAATAAAGATTCAAGCTGTCTTCCTTTCAGCATGGCTCCATGTCTACAGTCTATCATAACTTCCTGAAATGTTTGCTTACTTTAAAATGATGCTCAAGATGCGCTACAATCTCCTCTACATCACTATTTCAGTTTTAACAGGTCTTCAAGGCCAAGTTAGTGTTAGATCAAATTTGCATTTTGTGACTGAAACAGGTGGATTATTCTCCAGTCAATGTTAGATCAATGACTCCTGTAGAAAGGTGTTTGAACATTACCTTTTCAGTCTTCCTTACATATTGCTAAAATAGGAAAATGTCGCAGAAGAACATGCAGAAGCGGAAAAGTGCACTTGTGGGGAGAAAGTCAGCAGGATTTGTTACTAAACAAGAAGATTCAGAAGGAAACTATCTTCAGGAATAAATGTACTTTTGCAAAGCAATTCAAACAAAAGACTGCTTCCAGAATTGACCCTGAACTTGCAGAGCATGAAAAGGAAGCTGTTGAAATCCCACTGTCCTGAAGCAAAATCCTAGAAATTTCAAGGTAAACTACTTTTAAATGAAGCAAAGTAGCACCCCGCATGCCTGAAGTTCAAACCGCCCTTTTTCATCCGATTCAGAATGTTACGACCATCTGGAATACTCAGTCATCTTTTCCTGTGTTTCTGTGCAAGGGTCTGACGAGCTCTGTCTCGCAAGGGACCTCAGAGGGAAGCATTCCCTTTATTTACAGTACCCCAGTTGTTAAAATACAGACCCACTATGTGGGAGGCCAGAGCTAAAATTCCTACTTTGGTTCAGCAGGCATGCCTCTGTGCAGTGCCTCATCAACACCAAATCGTGTATTCCAGGAAGTCTGCCTGTTTGTCATATCCTCCCACTGCCTCTCTTCCACTGTGCTCAACATCATTAAACATCCACTGGCGCAGCAACTCAAAACCCAATGGTTAGGAGCCCAACAAGCAATGACTCATGTTTTTAGCCATGCTACAATACATATTTAATTACTTATATAAAATGTAATTATCAAAAAACCACTTTTTGCCAGTTCTCCTGATTACTTGTTAGATCCTGACATTTAATTGAAATAGAGGAAAATAAGACTGAAGATTAAGAGCCGCAGTAATCATCCTAGGCTGTATGCAGCATTTCCAAAAGGCCAATGGTCAGGTCTTTGACACAGTAAGAACTTTTTTACTGTACACTCTTAATGTGGCTTTTCCTAAGCAGAAGGAAAAGTAACTGCACAGAATTTCTAGACAGCAAGTGAATATGTACCACAAAGACAAGAGGGATTCCTAGGTGTGGCTTTCACACCTTTGACTCCCCATTAGGTCAACCCTTAAACTCTAGACCCCAAGAACTAAAAATTAGATATATCCCTCAATTATAATTTCCAACACTAAGATATGTGTTAAATATCTTCTAGCTTCTAGTATCAATCTACAATTAATAAAATGGCATTTAGAACTATAATTAGCAGATAATCACCTAGTCACCACCTGCTGATAGATAACTGGTCATGATTTCAACATCTAAGCTAGGGCCGATTCCTGAAAAATGTTGTGTGAATAAAGAATATTTACATGCACGCTAATAATCATATTCTTGGCATCTCAAACAGTCTGCATGTAAATGCAGAACAAAAAAAAAATCCACTTTTCCCACAGAGTTCCTTATTGTCTGCTTCAATGAGAACATTTAACCATTTCTAAGGCATTGGGGAAAACCAGCAGTGGCACAGAGACTTTCCTTGAATGTGTGCTCTTGTAGCATGGTTGTAAACAGAAGGAATCACTCATGTAGCTTAGTGTCCACAAACTGAGCAAAGCACCTGCACAGGGAAGTGCTGGCAAACTCAACTTGTCATCCCCTGCTACGTTCATAGAGGCCCCTTGAGTGCTTTCTAGAAAACAAAAAAAAAGGGAAACATATGCTCATGCAGAGCTTGAAACTGGAGGGAATGAGCAGCAGTCTATTAAATGCATAAAGGTTGATTTGCTGATTTCTTTCTGTTGCTAATTTCTCTGCATCTTGGATCCTTTCACTGTATGTTTGACTGCTTGGATTGATCTAGTGAATAGCAAAGGGAATATTCATTATATGTGAAAAAACTATGTTGCTCGCGAGGATTCCTTCAAAAATGAAATTCTTTTTGAGGATTGTCAGCATAAGAAATGTCTTCATAGTTCTACAGATAGGTGGCTTTTTTTTTTCCTAGCTTGATTTTACAGAGAAATATAAGAAAATGTTCACCAAAATATTTCTGGGGAACTGATCACATTCAGCCATTGTATGTGAATCTGAAAAAGTATTCAGACTCTGACCATATCACATTGCCAACAGTGATTCTTAGTTTGTGTTACTCTTAATCCATAGAAAATTGACCCTAAAATGCTGGGGGGGACAAGCATCACACTGAATTGTCTCTCATCACACCTCAGTTTTTATTCATCGCTCGTAAGTTCTTTTCTCAACCATAACAACCTTGAGTTATTATAACTAGTTTAGAGAGGCAGCTTGATGTAGGTTTGTTCATCTCAAAAGCAGAAGAGACTCTTCTTCTGTGTGGGGAAATACTGGGACTTTACCAACTACGTCAGGCATCGTGTCTGTGGACCCTTTCCAGCTCTTTCATGTTAGTAGAGCTGACAGGAAAAAAAGAAAGCTGCAGTGAATAAGTGAATAAACCAAATAATCAAGTGGTGGAAAACCTTCTGGCCACAGCATAATCTTCCCTGAGATGTGCAAAGTTTGGTGAAATTCAGACACACTTGAAATCTACCTGTGCAAACTGGAGATTCATTTCCACAAAGTTTTCAAGTTAAATGATACTTACTGTATCTTTACACTGCACAAGTGAATATACATAAGTAGATATCTTGACATGTTAATATTCTACATAAAAACAAACTACAGGCAAGAAAGAAAAAGACACAAAAATTCAGAGCAACATTTTTAAAATTTCTGTGTAGAGTTTTTGAAAATACCTGTTATTATTCTTTTGACATTAATTTTCATGAGACTTTTCCTTCATTCTTATATTGTTTTCAAGACAGTATCAGGCTGCTTTACTTTACCTGAATAAAGAACTTAAATGCATCATGAACACAGTCTCTTTCATGACATTTAAAAATCCTCTGGAGTCAGAAACAGAATACTTTAGAGCCATTAGCAGAAAACTGCTTAACTACAAATGGCCTTGTTGGTATATAATATGCTTAATGTTAAAGCTGTTCCCAAGGTAAACATTCTGTAGTGGCTTTACAAATAGTGCATAGTAAAAAAATAATGGGATCTGTAATTGTTCAGTCATCTGCACAATATAAAAGTTAAGTATCTTAACCATACACGGAGTGCGTTCAGGCCCTGTAATGGTAAATCTGGTGTGTTTTGCACTTTGTATCCGCTGTTATAAAACAAGGAGAAAACAAGCAGTCTGCAGAGAATCTGATGCAGTGCTTTCCCATATGTCAGTCTCTGGGACAAGGCCATATTAATGTATGAGTGGTCAGCTCCTTTCATATACTACTAATGTACTGGAAAGTCTTCCGCGCTCGGTGCTTTCCTTCACGTCTCAGGACATCTCGTGGTAGAGCACTTCCCCGTGCAGAACAATATGGCCTTCTCTTGGAAAAGCCCTCTGGGCTGATCACTGTCAGGTTATGTTATGTTTTAACAGTAAGCACTTCAATGCTAGTTTTGTGCAGAGTTGTAGCAGGAACAAGAGGTCTAAACAAACAGAAGGGCCACTAGAGTCCTTCCATTTATCATTCCAACCTGACAGAAATCCCTGTCTATTCCCTAGCTTTGCTGAATCTTATGTGTTATTTTTAAAACGTCTGCTTTTAAAAAGTAGCTACCCTTACACTTGGCCCTTCTGCATAATCATTTTCTTCCTTACTGTTTAGATAAGTCAGTCTGAGAAATTTGAAGGAAAATGTAAAATCAGAGGTATCTGTCTGAAAGGTTTTAACATAGCCTAAGTAAATATTGTTAAAAATAATGGTGTTAATACTTGCATGGCACCTTTTAGCTATGAAGGTGTGAATTAATTAGTGCTCACATCACCACACCCCTGTGAATTGGTCAAGAATTATTATAGCAAAGATTCACAGGAGGAAACAGATATGAAGAGAATATAAGTGTTGCCTAGGTAACACAGGGAATGGCAAAGGTGGGATTTAAGCCCAGGTTTTTTCACAGTGTTCATTAAAAACACTCCATCTTTAATAACTGAGAGTGTATCAACAGTCCATCTTAAGTGAGAGATTGCTTACCATAAGGGTTGGGATAAACTTTCTTAAACACATAGTTAAAAAATGTTCCTTTAGCGCAAATTCTTAGTGTAAGTCTGTTCAGGTAACTAAGAACATACTCAAAAACTAGCCGCAGTATTTTCTCACTATCTGTTTGCCAGTAACAATGGAAATACAGTTTGGAAAGGTATTTTTTTACAGTTTCAGATTGGGTTCACTGCCTTTCTTCATGCAGCTCAAGTCAAGTATTATTTCAGTATTCATCATTCAATATTCAGTATTTCTGTGTTTTGAATGAGCCTTCCCCATGTGATCATAAAGGGACTTGTCTCCCAGGACTGAGATGGGAAAGACATATCCCCAAGAAGTACTGGCAATATGGTAAAAGAAATGCAAAATATTTTACATGGAAAAAGAACATTAAGACAGAACTCTGTTGGAGTGATTTATTTAGAAGAGCTGCTTGGACCAGACACAGAAGGTCTTTCTGTCTGATGGTAATGGGATATGTTTTGCTCACTTTTAGAAAGGGTTTGGTTTGGGTGGGTGATAATTCTAGTAAAGGGTGAGAAAAAATTTATGGGTCTGAAAGGAAGATTAGTAACAAGGGAAATTTTGTATGAAAATATGCTGCATTTTTTGGGACTAATGCTGTTTTGATGGAAAAGTGATTAATTTTCTGAGAGTTGCAAGGCACGTCTTTAGTTCAGAGAAGGATGATGATGGAGAATGTTAAATACTTCAGTGAATTCGTGAGAAATATGTGGGATTTGAGCAAGTGTTCAATCTGTGAAATTAATGGGGAATTGGTGGCACAGGGGAAGGATTAAATGCACACAGTCATGGGATTGGGACCTAAAAGATTCTAAAAGATTGGATTGGGAGGCATCACTTGGGTCACTGAGTCATTCATTCACAATCTCAGCTAACTATGTGATAGATGTTTGTTTTAGATTTATCCACATAATGTCTATTTTGCTTTCTTCCACCTATCACATTTCCCAGGACCAAAGGAAAATTAAGATCTTCAGTAAAAGTTGCAACAACAGAATGTCACAGAAAGGACACAGAAGGGGCTACAGTCACCTCCAATAGCTATGTCCCTGCAATATCAGGGAAGCAATTAAATAAAACTCTCAAGTGAGCCTAGAAAGCAAGCACTATGCTCCGTAGTACAAAAGTGCATTAAATTTCAAATAAAGGAAATATTTCCTTGTAGAGCCAAACTAAGTGGCCATTTTACCCTGGGTAAATGAGAGAGACTAAATAGTATGGCACTGAGCATTAATTGCAGTAGAAAAGAGTAGAAGTATCCGAATATCCTTCCTATAACTTTTCTCTAGTTATGGTCAATTTCCAACACTTCACAAAAAAGAAAACTTTCCATCCTGTAAGAAACTTATTTACCTAGATATGAAAATATTCCTTCCTTGCTTCCAGGAAGGTGCATGAGAAGTGCAGGGCACAAGATTAATTCAGTCTATATGCAGCATAAACAGGCAGCACTCATTTCAACTCTCTGGACACACTGGATACTTATTCATTCCTATCACAAGCCTAATCTCTTTTTTCCCCCCAGAATTCTTTTGCAAGTGTTTAAATCTTTCCTTCTTATCACCATCTTTTATTGAGTTCCTGCTGCACTGTCCTATTTGGAAGCTAAAAACTAACTTCTTGGATGGTTAGATATAAACTAGTTAGCAAACTAAATGCATTTACAACCAATTTATTATAACTTCTCTTATGTTCATTTAATTTTTTTATGTAAAAAACTCTTCTTCCTCTTGAATATTTAGCCCTGTGTTTCTGAGTTATTAAATTTCCTCCAAACCGTCTTATATTGTCCCTAAAGATGTTAGGTATTTTTAATCTATCTTCACACAATAACTACTGTGCATTCTTAATAAACCTTTCCTGCATTTAGTTCCATATTTCCTGAATATAGATAGGTAGACCTGCATATCTTGTTCCTAAAGAAGTCTTTTGATGGTCTTCCCTCATGGTACTAGTAAACATGGTCTCTGATAAAATAACCTGGTCTGATGTATTCTGAAACTTGCCATTCTTTTTCACAACCCCATCATGTTAGTTGTATCCTTACATACCCACAAGTTTTCCTCTATTTCATTAGTTTCCAGCTGATAAGGCCACAATTCCCAGACTCATTGTCTGGAGTCAAGCACATCCCAATGTGTTCCGTGACAATAATTTCCATTCTGCTTCTGTCAGTCTGAACAGTTAAACTACCAAATTCCTTTGAGATGCTTTTACACATCCTAAGCAATGGCAATAACTTATATTGTTCCAAAATATCACAATTGCCCCTAAAAATCAAAATAGTTTTCTGTGAGTAGGAAAGATACACGCTTATTTCAGCCTGCAATTGCTATTTTGTACCCTATTTTTAGAGCACTGAGTGCACAGCCCTCAGGCATGAGTGTGCAACCTTGACAAAATGCTGTTCCAGCCATGAGTCAAAGTTTGAGTGACAGTAGTGTGTAAATCCAAACAGATGAGGTGAATAAAAAACAATAGTGAGAAAATTTTGATTGACATAAGCACTTCAGTGACTACTTCTACTCTTCCAAAGGATTTTGAGCACAGATTCTGTGGTTGGGATTTGGAAGCCAGCAGGGGATCATTTGTAAGTTTTAGTCTTTTTGATCCTTGACCCAGTGGGCAAGGAAAGACATGTCAGGAAAAACACTGTGTTTTGGGGAGCAGCAAAGTACAAGATGCTTAGTACCAGTTAGTCTGATCTAAATATTGTTTTAGGATTTCAGCTGACCAAGATGTTGTCCTATTCATGCTGTTTAATGTGCAATAGGATTAAAGGCATGCATAATCTGAGCATGTATGAAACCCTTGAGACCCGCTTGAATGGCATACTGAGGCTTTTGGCTCGGATCCTGCCCAAGAGGTATTAATTTGGGTATGAATCAAATGAGGCTGGGAACTGGTGCAGTTGTGCAAGTTACTGCTGATGTCAAATTTAAAGTCTCTCAGCTCTAATGAAGAATGTTGTCCAACTTGTGAGAATGCATTAAGATGGACAGAGTAGTGCTATTTAATGTCTAACAGATCTGAAGCTCTGACAGTGGAGATGATTACATGTTGCCAAACATTCCACCCTTCCTTCAGTGTTCCTGTCCCACAGACCTCAGGCTCCTTGGTCTCCTAAGGAAGCTTTTTAGTAATGTAGCAAATGAAACACAGAGGATTTGAGAGGCGCAGTAAATAATTATGAGACAGATTGAAATGTCCTTTGCTCAAAGTGGTTGTTAGAACTTCTAACGAGAAATTACTTATGAGCTTAAGTGATGGGTTTCCAGCATATTGGCTTACACAGAGGACTAGATTAAATTGGAGCTCTTGGGCTGAAGTTCCTCTCTCCTGTGACATTTAACACTCAAGGTCCATGGGAATTAACCTGTGGCTTGAATGATGGAAGCTGACTGCACCAGTGACTGTAAACCCAGTAGACAAGAGAGATGACTGCCAGCCGGTACAAAGCACTTGGCAAATGAAAACAAGATGTCACCAATGGGAACAGTGTGGAAGTCAAGGAAACTAGTAAAACTTCCCATATTTCCTTTATGTCCAATGTTTAATTCAGAGTTTTCAGAAAGAAGATAACTGAAGTGCTTTGCCTAGGTTAGAGGAGTTCTACTCTTAATTGGTTTTATCCTCTTCTTTCTCTGAGACAGTAGTACTCACATTCACACAGTGTGAGCCTTCCCAAATTGTTCAACCGCCTTTTTTATAGAATAATTTAAACTCCCAAAATTGTTTAAAATTTTATTTAAATTACAAACATTTCCAACTGTGAAATATATAATATGCCTGGGGAGATCAGAATCACCCTAAGGAACAGAGTAATGATCATCCAAACTGATGTGATGAATATACATTTTGCATTCTTTACTTTACTCTCAGTTTTGTATGGAAATCAGCATTTCAGTCATATCAGACAAATTTCTGTAATCAATGCATATATTACATTTGAGGTAAGATTATTATTTAAAGGAAGTAGCAGACAACATTCCAATGTACAGCAAAAACTAATGTTTCCAACTACACTTTATGCATTTTGTGTTTACTCAAATCCAAACTGAGAAAATAGAGCTTTAAAAATTGTTTCATGGGGAAATTTTAATTAAATACAAATAGTTGACATGTATCTAAAACCTGATTCAGGTAATTTTCAATATCTATGAAGGAGAGATTTTAAAATTTAATAATACTAATAAAACAGCACTATGTGCCCCTATTTGATATCTTCATATTGATATATACATTTCATTCTATAGAGTTATATTCAAGCAGGTTGATGATTGCAAGTTCTCTTTGAAATACAAAATTCCTTTCAACTCAACTGACTGAATACCAAGTCAGACTTAATAGGACATAACAAGACACCAAGCCAAATCTTAACTAGAATACAAACTTGATTTGTTCACCAGTTTTACTGACATTTTATTTTAGGAAAGTTTTACCGTAAATTTTAACTTCCTGTAAATCTAGGAAGTAGAGAAAAGTTTTTATCTTCCAGCAATTATTTTTATGTAATTTAAAATGAGGAAATTTTGTTATGAGGAAATTTTGTTATGTGTGGTGAAGACATAAAGGTAATTTTTTGGGCAGGCATTTTCTATACCTAAGAAGAGATTAGGTGAGACAATAATTTGACCATATTAAGTAATTTGGTTTAACTGCTAAAATACTGGATGCTGTCCCTAGTAAAGAGTAGGTTCGTATGTTGAAAATAAGTTAGGCATCAAAATAGAAAAAAAAAAGTAAAATAACATGCATTAGACAAATTAATGAAAGGGAAGAAAACTGACATAAATGAGCATATTTGCTCTAGATAATGAATAGCATAATGAAGAAAGACGTCAAGATAGGTAAAATGTTTTCATTGTATTAATCCTAATACTGGAAGATATAAGTTGTGTTCTACTCCACTTTTTTTGTGCTAAGACTTGTACTTCTGTAATTTCACTCCATTAGCATTGACTTAAATGAGCATTATTTCTCTGAAAGGCATGGACCTCAGATCTAATTCCAATTACCTTAGTGCATGATAAAGGACCTATGTTTGCAGGAAGCAAACATAGGATACTCTACACTCAGCAGAATCTAGCTGATTCCTAAGCCTGTAGCCTTTAAGAAGGTGGTAATACAATATTAAGGGACAAGAAGGACTAGCCATTTTGGCAATGAAAAAAATCCCACCTAACAGCAGACCTAACAACAAAAATTGTCCCATTGAACACCAAGAAATCTATTTACATTAATGCATGTGGAAGAAAGGTCTGAGGAAATCTAGAGAGGCTCCACAAAAAGAGGACTTGTAAGCAAACACAGGCAAAACACTGAAATAACTGTTAAATGATACTATTATGTGACTGGACTTGAATATTCTTGTTAAATTAGCTCTTCTTTAGGTGAAGGAAGATTTCTTCATTTCTCTCAAAACACAAAGAGTTTGTAAGATGAAAGAGCTCTGACAGTTTATACCTCACAGGTGAAAATTCATTCCAGTTACATGAAAAGAAGGTGATTTCCTCCAAGGAAAATTAGGCTCAGCACACTAGTTCTGAATGTAATAAATATATTAAGAACAGTCCTATCATCTTGACAATGGCATTTTGAAAAGAGGTATCCTTGTTCAACTCAGAGGAAGGCCATAAGTTCAACAATGCTCAAGAGGGGCTTCCAAAAAACAGATATCTTAAGGACAGTGCCATTCTGCCTTCTTCCCTCAGATAACCTCTAGGGAAGAACAGCTTGAGATATCAGACTTGAGCATCACATTATGTTTCTTATCAGCTGCTTCAGCTGGCTCCTCACTTCATCTGTGGGTGTTCAGGATTACTTGCTGATCAGCCCATGCCCTTTGGATAGATATTAGGAACATTGGGTTTTAATTGTTGTCTGAGGGCCAGACACTGAAAAGTTAGGTGCTGCTTTGATTAATCTGTAGGTGTTTAACATCATTAACTGGATTTAATTTATGCAACACTTAACATTTATCACATCTGATCCTCCCATGGCTTTATCTAGTATCCTATAGAATGTGCAAAGTGGCCAAAAGCAAGTAAAAATAGGACCTAAAAAGCAAAATTGTAATAGTCTGTTCCCACAAAATCTCTGTCAAAACACTGCAAAGCAGACTGTGAAATAAAAGAATGAAAAAGATTTTTTAAGCAACATGCCCTATTAGCAACTGCTCTAACTTGCCTTCATAGACAGACCCTCAGTAATGAGAACATAAGAAAAGAAAATAAATTGTTACTATAGCACCAAGCAATTAAAGTAGTTTCACTTATTACTGACTATTTGCTTAGGGAAATTATTCGTTTTATCAGGAATAGAATAACCACAATTTAATAATTGCATTCTGTGCAAAGAGCAACTGATAACACAATAAGATCTCCCTATTTAACTGTGTAACAGGAGCTTGGGAACATAACTGGCAACATTATTCTCTTAGTATATAAAATATACATATTTTCCTGCTTTTTCAAATACTGGGTAGTTAAATTACCAACATTGTATTGGCTGCAACTAATAAGTAATCCCATGAGAAAGCCCCAGCATAAATCCAAATGCTACCACACCAGCTCTGTACCTCAGTACAATTCCTCAAATCCTCTCTTGCAAATCCCACCTAAACAGGTTAGTCCTGCAGCAGTGTGTTTCTGGAAGGAAAGGGGGATAAGGGCCACAACAAGGAGAATTTTCTGAAATGGCAGGTTTCCTTCTGTTTTCCAGTTTAAATCCAGAGGACTTGAGGTTTTTTACTGCTCTATGAATTGAAATTTGACCAAGACAGCATCCAAAGAAAGGAATTTGGGGCAGAAAATAATCCTTTTCCTTATCCATTTAAAGAATCAGGTGTAATTTTCATTTAAAAAAAAGATTAAGCAAACAAAACTGACTACCTGCTCCCTGTTTGTCTTGATTCCACTGTTTTTAGGTAATAGCTTTAACTGAAGTTCTATGGATTTTTCTTTTTTTCTTTTTTTTTTTTTTTTTTTTTGCATCCCATGCTCTTCCCCATGGAAAGAAGACATTTACCAGGTCTGAGGTATTCATCTTCCTTTACAAGGTGTTTCAAAACAATTCTTTTCAAAGAAGTCCTATTGTCTGGAACACCCATGTTTATAAACCTGTGAAATACATACAAATATCTGCTGTGGAATAGATCTACAGGTATATGAAACACCCAGCAGGAAGTAATAATTAGAAGATGATTTACTATATTCTTTTGGAATGTCCCAACCTCAGCATCACTGATCCTGATAAAGTCTGAAATCATGATATAGTTAATATGGGAATATATTAAAAATATGTGATTTCGTGTGCACAGGCAAAATAAACACATTGTATTTTATTATGTTAGGTGTGTTAAGTTCTCATATATGCTCTGCAGATGTGTACATTATTGTACAAATACATAATAAACTATGGTGAGTAAAGCGAAGAAATAAAAGTATGGCTTTAATTTTGGGGAGGTCTTTTGAATCACTCTGTATTTTTCCTTCTTCAAAGACAGCTCACAATAATTTGTAAATCATCTTTTCATCATTGGAAAGAACTTAGATTTCCCCCCTCCAGCTACTGTGTGGTTGAACTTTAGGGGAAAAAAACCCTTTGTATATTGAGCATTATTTGAAGGTCAATGTCTACCTAAAAAACTTCCATTACATTCTGAGTAATTTTGCTTCACCTCTATTTCTGTGAAAATATATTTGCTTCTTTATCCTGAAATATATAGTGTTGTTCATAGATGTTTAAATAGTACTCCTAATGAAAAAAAAGATGTCTCTCTGTATTGAGTTATTCCATACTGAGGTATTGGGTATACATTTACTTTCAAGATAAAGTCAAAATAACTGTATCACCGAAAAAGCTTCTAATGTGGCAATTAGTGGATGGAGAAAGGTACAGACTTGTGAACAAATGTGATGAGACAAATCTTAGTAAATTAAGTATTACAACATTTCAAAACACTATTTTCCTGCTATCATGCACAATGACTAGGTATTTTAATCATAGCCAAATATTTTAAGCACTACAGAAACTATCAGAATACTTTTTGTAGTATACCCTCTCCAAAAATGTCTGGAAACCTGTAACATAATGTTCTGTGTCACAGCAAATGTAGAGTTTTAGGCCAGGATGATTCCAGTGAAGCCAAAGTCAAAATAACTTATAATGGAGGAATTAGGTTTGACTTCTACTATAGCTTCAAAAAATAATCCATTTTCTCTACTAGCTCACTTCCCATTCATTAATTACATGACAGATTAAAACAATCAGTAGGGAAAAAAATCCCATCCAGCATAAATTTTACTTTGTTTCCATTTCTTATTTCAGCCTATAACTTTAGATATAATTAGTTATATTAAAGCTCTGAAGAATAAGGCTGCCATTAACAGTGATTTAGGAAATGCTTTCGAATTTTAGTCTTACACTACATAATTATACTTACATGAAATATAATTAATGAGGAAAACGTCTCAGATGTGTGGGCTAGGAAGGCAAATATAACTATCCTTTATTGTGCCTTCAAGGTTAGAATTATTATAGCACTTATAATTTTATTATAATTACCCATAATGAGACTCCACATGCGTGATACAGTCTACATGCTTTTGACATTAGAAGTTTTCAAAATGCCTCATTAAGTATTTTACTCTATATTTATGTGGTTTTCCTTTACCTCCCATTTTTGGTGGCCATCTATTTCATGTAAAAGCATACAAACTTATTTTAAAAATGCTACCATTAAAGATCATAAAATGATTACAATGAATAGATATTAAGATGTCACAGCTGTATAACGTATTCCTTTTATGTACTCCCATGCTGAATTGTTTTATGACCTATCATAAACCTATTAAACTACTGGTAATAAAGGATTGTAATTAGTGATAAAACCTTGTTGCTTACTGAGCCAAGACAGTCATCCTTACTTTGGATTTTATTGAAAGTAATCAAGATGAAACCTTCAGCAATGTCAAATAACACCTTCAAAGAAGGTTGCACTTATGGTAGAGATTGCCAATATTTAAGCTTTTTCTGTCATTTACCTGCACTGTTTTTTGCAGACTGAGCTTGATTAACTCTGTTCCCCTCCATCATTTTCCCCATGAACTTGCACAGAAGAATGACAAATATAGGATAAATGAAGCCAAATAAGCTTGGAACACAGTTTGACTTCAGTGGCTTTCCATTTTGCTATTGTATTACGCATGTAGAATGCTGTCCACAACCTGTTTCTTGGCAGGATTCAACAAGGGCTGAAGCAAAGTAGAAATCCTTAGAAGTGAGCTCTGACTGAAACAGAGAATCTAGTTAAGGAAAAAAAGCATGCAAGGCGCTGAACAAAATGCGTGACCTTTTCAGTTATCAAATCAAATTAACTTTTTTCCTAGTCATACTGGGCTGAATGCAAACATAGCTTCCAAAGGCACAAAAGCCACTGCTTTAATCTGCACAGTATCATCAAGTCCCTCTTAACATTTGTGTGTTGGCCTTCTAGAATACGTTAATTTTGCCAGCGTGCTCAGATGGTTGGTTCTTCATGTATCCTGGTGAAAGCTGACATTTTCACTTCTCTTAATGTAAATTTTCTGTAGCTTAACCTCAAAATTCCGGGTGGCATAATTTTCTCAGAATCTAAGAAAATGCCTTTTACTGTTTTGGCATGGAGAACAGTGTATGGATGAGACTGGGTGAAGGGAAAATATAATGCCAGAGATTAAACTCAGAAATCTGTATTCCTGTGTCCACGGCATAGCTACAGTACCTCAAACATTTTGAAAACTGGAAAGGAAGGGGGGGAGGGCAAGAAATCAAACAATATTCACTTTGTCTTTATAGCACTATATTTCACTCTGCAGTAAACTGGAAAGACAGAGCTCTAAGCACCGAACAATTAACCCTCCACTAATTCCCCTTCTATCCTACAAAATAAAGAATACATCAAAGACAGAAGAACAGGTATCTTCTCTCCCATTCTTCTCAACATGGATTTATTTGTCCTAACTGGACTTTTAAACCTATTGTCCCTGGCTTTTCACAGCACTGAATTGAGCAATAGGGAAACTATAGTAACCAATAATCTGTTTCACTTCAATGGAAACTATGTATCTTGGTGGATAACAAAGCCCGGGATAAACACTAAAAACCTCTGACAGGGTTTGGAGGGGGAGAGTATGGTGTCTCGACTGTCAGGTTACGTTTTAGCCAGCCTTCACCTATAGGCAACAATTATTAGGGTATTCCTCATTTGTTCTTCACTAAGCAAATTCTTCAAAGGTGCTTAATGGTTACCTCAACGCCATTAAAATTCACAGTATTCTGTGCAATTAATTCAGCCATATGCAGAGGTGTGTGCATGCTAATCGCTTTGAGCCACATATACATTGAGATTATCTGCACCAGGCTCCTTTTGAAGGGATGCCTCCTCAAGGAAAGCTGTTACAACTTTGTATAGTGATATTTGTAGTCGAGTCAACACAATACATCTCTCCTTAATTCCCTTAAAGATTTTAAATCTCCCATTTCAAAGGGAGCAGGGGAAAAGTGTATTTGGTATTCCCCATGCAATTATAAATCAGAATTAAAACAAATCCAATATCCACTTAGATATCAATACGACCAAATAATTTTACATTGCCTAAGATCTACATGAAATCAAGTGCACAAAAAGCTGATCACTTTTGCAAGTAAATCAAAAAGGCTCTTCCTCTATTTTATTTTTTATCTTAAATGTATCCAGAGTTTTATAGCTAAATACAAAAGCACTAGCAGTTGGTCATGCTTTAAGCTACTAGAAGAAAGTTAAGCTTCCACGTTGGCTAGCCGAGATATCAGCTCTAAGCTGACAAGTAATTAAACCAGCATATCTATAACAACTGTCATCTCTTATTTCTGTGCAACTTGGATGTAAACCAAAGGCACGAAAGCCAAAAAAAGACTTCACATTACTGGGCAACTGCTGAGCATCTCCTGCTGAACAGTTTAGCAGACCTGGGCATTTAGAGGATTGTAGCAGAGATCAAAAGGGTCAGAGATCCCTTTACCAATTAACAGCAGGGAGAAGAACATCAAATAAGGTGTAAATTTTAGCTCTGCAGTTTTGAGTAAGCCAAGCATGAAATGCATTCTAATACTCTTGAGTAGCTGCAGCTTTGAGCCATCAGTGATGTCACTGGTGCACTAAAGGAAGCTTAATCGCACTTAGAGTGGCATGTAGCAATCCCGCTCAGCTAGGTGCTAAAGCCTGCTGCTTCTTGTCTCTTTTGATAACACATGGGAATTGCTAGCCCCGACGTGGCTGGCGAGAACAGAAAACACTCCACAAAAAGCAGGCTTTCTTTGGGGTCTTACGCTTTTATTGCTCCCGATCTTAAAGAGATAGTGTCACAGTGTTTATTTTCTCCCCTTAATTGTTTCAAATAAAGAAGGAAATAATTAATAAGGCCCAGTGTAAGTAATCAGCCTTTGGGGCCTTGAAGCGCTGCCTAATCCAACTTTATGCAAATCACCATGGGGGGAAAGCTGTTCCTATAGACATTGCTCTTTCTTCTCTTTCTTCTCTCTCCAGCCACCCCCCCAGCCACCCCGCCTTTTAAGTATGACAAAAGAATGCCATTGAGCCTCTTTATGCCCCTCCTTGACCGGTATATACTGCCCGGAATAGGCAATCCGAGAGGACAGCGCTGGGAAATGCCGGGCAGGCCGGGAGCTGCTGGGACCAGAGGGAGGTGCTCCTTTTCTGCACAGGGGCTGGGGACCGGCTGGGGCACTGCCCTGCTCCTTCTGCCTGGGGATTCTCCCGCCCCAGCTGCCGCAGAGGATGTGCAGCAATGGCACCTGTGAAGGTGGAAGAGGCGACATTAACAGCAAGAGAAACAGCAGCAGTAGCAGCAGCGAGAAATGAGATGAAACGGGCCAACTGCTCTGGCAAAATAGCAGTGTAGCACTCAGTAAGGCTGAGCTAAAGGTCAGAATCAGATAAGTTTAACCTATTTTTAAAGTGGCTTTGTTTGTGGATCTTTACTGTTGCCCAATGTCATGCTTGCTTTCTCACAGAGAAGTGCATGAAACAGAGTTTAAACAGAAAAAGGCTTTTTTTTTTCTGTTTGTGAATTAAAATTATGTCAATAATAATTCGAAGCACAATCCTTAAAGAAATAAATGTGAATATTATGTTATGCTTTTGTTTATTTCAGCTAACAAAAGATTACCATGGGGACAATTACAAATTCATGATATGGGTACATTCACAGAATACATTAGTGGTCCCGCTTCAGTGAGAAAATACAGTTGTGATGTTTAAAATGTGTTAAGAATTCCCACAACTTAAATATGCACTTTCGTTTTACAGATCTCAACTACAATAAGTTTAAATCAGGAAAGCTCTATCTCTAACAGACTTCAATTAAATATATTTCACATGAACTTAACCATTCTGCTCAGAAACCCATCCCAGAGCATCAAATACTCCTTTTTACATACCTAATTATTCATAATTGCATATACCTAATTTATTTAGGAAAAATCAGTGAAATCCCCTTTCTGCTTCTGTTTCAAGAGTGCAAGTACTTGGTTTTCTAAACATTATGAATAAAACTAGATCTGAAAGACATCATATCCACAACAAAGAGAAGCTAGTGACCAGCTCAAATACACTGTCTTTTGAACAACAAGTCAGTGCAGACAGAAGTAAATGACAGTTAATTACAAATTACATTCTGGTTGGGGCTGTGAAGGCCTCCTGGCTTGAATAATAATCAGGCCCTGGGGCACTCACCTGCCTGCAAAGGAACATACAGAGACACAGGCTGGGGTGCTATACAAGTTTCAAAACAAGCTGCTAAACACAAAAGCTTATTGGATTACAGAGATTTAGGCAAAAAGCATTCAGATCTCTGGCAGCAACTCTAATAGTAGGTTGAAGGAATTTCTAAAGACTGAATTGCCATTTACTGTAAATTTCTGAATACTCCTCCTGATTTTGAGGAAAGAAAATAAGATCTCTTCCAACATTAAAAAAGTTATCCTGTTGCAAGTGCCCTTTATGAAATACGGTGGGAGAAAGTGTCTGCTATGAATTAGAGACCGAATCTCTTTCCAAATTACAGAAATTACACATACTGTTTGCATTATTTCTTTCTGATTCTTGCCATTCAACCACTACCATATATGTTCTAAATGTAGCCTATATAAATGCAAATTAATCAGAAAAAAATTGTTACTCATGGTGGAGGAAATACTATTATTCAGCATCTTTGACTGTTGAAATTTGTGTTGTTTACAGATGTCTGTTTCATTTTTTAACCGTTGATTTTAATCCCATATATTTGTAAAATATGACAATGTCTACATTAATTAATGTCAGTAGTAGTGCAGTATAAAACCTTGGCTTTTGTAATTCACTAAAGCAATTTCTATTCATTTAGTTGAGCTAAGTGCTTATTGTTAAAGACAAAAGGCTCAACAGTTTGACATTGAGCTCATTATGTATGTTTAAAACATTCTGCAATTCAAGGCCACACCACATGCAATAAAAAAGAAGCCGGTGGGTTCAGGGATTAAAATTCAGACCACACAGTTCTCTTCAATAACTTTCCATTTAAATCTGTTTCAAACTTCAAAACAAAGCTATTTAGATGTATCAGCATACATGGGTGTGTAAGGATGGGAGAGTATATATCTTTTAGGCTCTTGATATGCATGCACAAACTTTCAGTTGTTCTGTTTTTCTTTAAGTCAGCTGCCGTGTAGGTTCTGTAAAAAGATTTTCTTCCCAGTAGGTCAATGTGATCATGTATTTTTGAAAGAATTTCTCGGTTTCTGAGAAAAAAATTAGTAATTTTTTTGCTGTCTATGATTATTTGCAAAGACAATCAGATTATAAGCACAACAGCAGCTTGTGCTTTGTATGGCATGTACATGTACACACAGTGAAATGAAAAGATAACATGGAAAGTGCAATGGGCTGGAAATCATGCTATACATTTCAGATAAAGTGTGCAGATTGCAAAAAGGCTTGAAAATCAAAAAATATACTTGCAGTTAAAACTATACCTGCATGTGCTTCTTCCAAATCTCTTCTATTCCAAGTAACCAGACAGTGACTATGATTTCCTTCTCCAAGCACAATTTCTCCAGTAGAATTTTTGACTTCAGGAATAGAATATAAGAAAAAAATTAGGCTGAATTATCACCATGCCCCTGTGAATGGAACAGCACCTTTGTGTGCCATGAAAGCCTTATAATATTCCATATGGGATGGAAATGGTCCTCCTGTGGTATTGAAAGTTCAGCAAGACTTTCACATTTGTCTGCCAAACACACTTGCCTGTTTGTGGATCATCTGTATTTCTTATAAAAAAAAAAAACTTAACCAAAGAATGAGCTCAAGTGTTAGTACCACCTTTAGGCTTGTGGAGACAGGGTGGAAAAGGCATTATGGAGCAAAACTTTGTGTCAGGAAAAGCTGTGACAATAATTATGAACTCACATGGAATTCTCTGACTGTAATTTTCCAGGAAAATAAATGCTGTGCTCAACACTCCTTTTCTGCAGCTGATATTAAAGGACTCCTGTCCCATCTCTACTTACTGTTTGTAGCTCAGGTCACCCTCTTGAGGTTTCACAGAAGGAGCTGGGGAAAGACAGCAGCATCTATGTGCAGAAGAGTTTGTACTAGCTCAGAGCCAAGCAGCATTAGGGCCCCTGTTGAATTTTTTATTTTCACTGCATAGCTCTTGCAAAGCTCCCCTACAAACATTTGTAATGCCCTGCCATTTTCCAGTGCTTTATCCTCTTCCAGTGCTACTACAAGGATAGCTGTCTCTCTTCTCACACAGAGAAGAATCAGGAAGTGATGCTAGCAACTCAAACTCTTTGATAAATGATGAGGAAGAATGAGTTCAGGGAAACATTCATCATCCTTAAAATATTTTATTTTCAGGATCAGAAAAAAATCAAGTGATGCAAAACATTTGACACACATCTGTCTATTCTGAAAATAATTTTCAAAGGAATTTGTCTCCGATGTTCCAAAGCTACTATGTACAATTAAAAATAGTCTTCTCCATCTTTGATTTAAGGGATGTTTGTGTGAGCTACAATTTTAAAACCAGAGGGGAAAATAGCATCACTCAACCAGAGTAAAGAAAAGGGGCCACCTTATCAGCAACAGAGTGATTTTGACTGTACTGACAATGACATGAGTAATCCATCATGTCATCAGCCCGGTGACGGATGTACCCTGCACCTCATCTCTGTATGTGTGCAGGGAGGACTATGTAGCAAGCCAGGAGGCAAGTAACACTTAACCCCTGCAAGCTTCATGTCCCTGCTGTGCTTCAGACAACCTCTGTCATGTATGAAAAGCCTAAAGAATGACAGTAAATCTATACAGACCAGCACAATCTACCATCGTGACAACTACACACCGCCATAGCCTTATAACACTATTAAACTGTATCATCACAGACTTGTAAGACAAGGCCTGCATTATGTGCTTTGTTGAGCTACTTAAAAGGTCTTTGGAAATGCACTGAATATACCTTTTGTCTTCATTCTGCTAACAAAAGGATATAGTTCATAAATACTAATTCCATATAGAAGGATGATTAATTATTTTGGCCTAGTAGAAATGGCACATTATTCCAGAAACTGACTTTAGTGGTAGACTATATTAGAGTAACAAAAGTTAAATCTTCTTAAAAATATTTTCTAAGATTTTTTTGAATTGACAATAGTTTTAGCAGAAAATCATAGCTGTTTTCTGATCAAAGGTCTGACCCACTTCCTTCAAATTTTTAATTTGTGTGATCATATCTGAAAAAAAAAAAATTACCTTAAAAACTTTGGCATCCACTCCAGTTGTTTATTCAACTCTGAAATGTAACAAATATTTCTTCCACCACAATTGCTGTTCTATAGAATCTTCATAGTTAAGGTAATACACTGAGATGTCCCAGGATGGTAACCTCACAGATTAATACAAATGTGCTAACCCATAGTTCTCTATATATGTGCATACACACACAGGCACACACACACTATATATATATATATATATACACACACATATATATTTATGTATTCTGGAAGTGTAATGTGCCATGAGGATGCCATCCACAATTTTCACTCAGATCGGGAAAGAGAATACTGAATATCTCCTTTAAAAACAGATTCAATGGCTACTTTCAAAATTGGGCTTTTATTATCTCCCCTTTTCTCTTTCTGTTAATACAACAAGCTTCTCCTGGGTTAAAAAAAAAAAAAAAAAAGAGAAAATAACTGTTGAATAGTAACATCGTTTGTTCATGTATATGCAAAAAAAGATCTTTTCACACCTTGATGAAATTAACATAAATTTAAATACTAATGAATAGGTAGAGACTAGTGAAGAATACCAAGGACCACATTCAAACTGAATTATATCCCTATAAAACAGATCTATTTTCTAGGGACATGTGACATGAGTGTTATAAGCCTTTATTGCACAATCTGCATAATTCACAGTCCAAAACAATTTGCAGCTGGATAAAGGAAATTTATTCTTTACTAGTGGAACATCACATCTAAAGGATATTACTTTACTTCTTGGCTGAAATTACCATGTACTGTTGGAAGCCAAAAGTCCATAGTCAGAAAATACAAGGAAATATGTGTTTGGAGCTATTCAGCATTTTGTCACTGGGGAAAGCACAGTACAAACATACACAAGGCAGAGGGGGAGTGGAATGTAAGATGAAGAACCACTGCATCTCTCAGTAATTCCAAGAAGTTGCTAAGAGAAGGACAACAGACATCAGGACTAGTTTGTCTTCTCATTTCCCTTCAGGCCCCATAAAATGTATGCATGAAGCAGCACAACAGGAGCCAGTGCAAAACAAATATGCACAGTGGCAGAGTCAGTGTGCACATCTAAACAATTGCTATGCCCAATACTGTGGAATTTCCACACTGTTAGTGCTTTTCAACTCATCTGCTTATTGTGTGCATGGTTTACTCTACTTGGTTTTGTTGGGGTCAGTCACAACCTTCAAAGCCAAAGTTTGTCTATATTTGCTCTTCTTTCCTGAATGGATCAAATCACATTCTTTTTTTGTTGTTTGATGACTTTCTTCCTCAGACAACCATTCCTTTATCTTCTTATTTTGCTAGGTCTTGAGAACAGTGAAGACCTGATGGCAGGATACTCCACATCTACCAAAATCAGTTGACAGATTTCAGTAGGCATAAAGTCAATGGTGTGCTTACCTTTGGCTGAGGGATAAAAAAGCTCTTGGCTTTTATGCCCGCAGGAAGCAGCAGCTGGCTCAGCCCTGCCTTCCTCCCCCAATATTTTTTCCCATTGTACAGCAATGTATCATACACATGATCTGAAATTAATTAGTCCAAGAACAAAATAAGATCAGAAATGAAAAGAAATCCTCCTACAACGTTCAGAACAACATGACAGTATATTAAATCACTGTTTATAACAACATACGAGTCTTGAGCAAAGTTTAAAAGTTCCATTCAAATCAGCAAGGTCCTTAGTAAGAAAAAACTAGCCTTTAAAAACCATGTTTATTGCTGAAATTGAGTTTTCACAACTTTTAAAATGTTTACAAATTATTCTCTCCTATTGAAAACTCAGAGATATAAAATTTAAGCAACATAATTTTAAAAAAGTATAGAATTTTCCTTTTGAACATATGTAGGAAATTCCCTTTCTATTATGTAGGAAAAATTTGAAATACATCTCTCAGTCTGTTATCCATTGATCTCTCCTTTGCTGGCCAAAAATAGCATTTTTGTTTCTTTATTCCCAGTAAAAACATGTGAATGTACTACTCTTTCAAAAAATACTTTTTCTGTCATGTGGTGCAAGTCACTATATGCAAGTCACTATATCATCCTCAGAAGAAAACATTCTTAATGTATTTTCTTTGTTGTTATGGTATTGCCATCCACAATGGGGCACAAGAGCTCTACAAGGAATATGTATTGGTCCAACAGGTGAGTTTGTGTGAAACAGGTGTGGCTTGCTGTACAAAGGAATTTATCCTCCATAAATTACAAATTACTACTTAGTTCTTTTTGTGCAGGAGTCAATCCTTTGTTCCCTGTGTCAGGATGCAGCACAGGCCAGAGAGTTAGGGGCAGCCAGGGCAGTCACTGCCCTAGAGATTAGGTACCCCCACGGGGACAAGAATGGTACAGCCAATAAATCTTTCTGAAAAGGTTAATATTAGTGAACAGAGTTGATGGATTCACCTAGAAAACCCCTTATTAATGCCAAGCAAAACATTCAACTTTACTTTCTCAACTAGTTGAAGTGTCTCTGATCAGAAACCTTCCCATAAGAACACATCATAATTTATTTAAAACAAACAAACTAACAAAAAGTACAACCTTTTCTACTTAAAACAGAATATCCAACTTTGTACCAACTCCTTGTATAGACTGATAGCAGTGTTGTTGTGGAAAATTTAAAATGAAAACAAGATACAATAATAACTATTGAATAGTACATCACAGACTAAAAACTCCCACGGAAATCTTTGGGCTCCTTGAGGTCCAAAGTTGCCTAAAGTGAATAAGACTACATCATCTGCCTATATGTTTTATAACATGTGAAGTACATATAAACAGAAACCTATTTTACACAGGTGGACTACAGCCTTTCAAAATTTGTATTTTAAAATTCTCAAGAGGATGTATACTATAGCCCATATGCTTGAACCCAATGTCCTGAAGACAGGTTCTGCATATGCCATTTTTGAGTTTCTCAGCATCCGAATGGCTTGCTGGGATACTCAGTCATTACTATTGAGTTCATCATAAAATATCAGGATCAAAAGTCTATGAAAATCAGCCCATAACTGCCTCAGCCTGAAGGAGAATTCAGCTGCTATAGGTAAATCCTAATCCCCCACAAACTTTATAAGTAGGCGGTTTGAGATGCAATCTCAATCGCATCTCAGTTTAAGATGAGATCTGCCAATCTCTGAAGTTCTAGTCTCAGCCACAAAAAATATACAGAAGCTTCAAGATTCCTCTAAAGCACATAACAAATATATGAGCATATATTTAAGCAAAAAAGAAGGAATTGTTTCCTACATTTTTACAGCTATGCTATTATGTTTTAAAAATTGCCCTAATTTGGGTGTTCTTGGGATTCCTGTCAGCCTTGGCATGGATAGTGGGTAAAAGACAAAGTTTAAACCTCATAAATTATAGCTGCAAGTAAGGAAATTACTCATATTTATTGATTTCAGTAAGTTCCCTAAACAATATAGACTAAAAATATGTATCTTTAACAGGAAATTTACCAGTATGTAAATTTAAAGATTTGACAGGCTATCCTCCTCCCACAGAGACATTTTGGGGTCCCAGAAGCCATTCCTGGGGGCAGCACAGCCACCACAGCAGCCCTGCTGAAGAGCCCACTACACAAAACATATTTCAGAGCAGGTGACGTGCAACAGCAGACATTGTGTTCTAGATTTAGCTACATGCAGTTAAGACGTTTCTGTCCTCAGCCTGTCCTCAGCTGCTTGCCATTCCTCCCCTCTTAGGGGTAGTGCCCTCTCAGATTTGGAGGCATAAGATCACTAATAGTTACTGCCTAATTTGTTATCTGGATGATAATATTTAGTCTTCCCAATCACACTTTGAATATTCTGTTTTAGCTGTCCAGTGTCATTACATGGGCTTGACAGAAAGATGTATTAGAAAACAGACAGAAAAAAAAAAAAAAAAGCTGTAACATTCTGGTACAGCTTAGCTAAAAATGAAGCACAGGATTTGGAAGTGAAAGAAATTGCACCTCTGCCCATCCACAGAGGGGTCAGGCTCTGAAAGTGTTATCACATGTATTATCACTAGTCACTCTGTGTATTTGATGCTATGGACAACTCAAAATGTGCTTCTTTTTTTTTTTATCTGTTAAAGGCAGGACAGACATAACCTTTCTACACGTCCTAAAACCCCAAATCTGAGTTCTTTCTGATTTAGGATAGTGTGAAGAAATGGCATCATATTTGACTGAGAAACCAAGGTGCTCTGACTTAGACTGACATAGTTTTTGTTTGCTTAGCAAGTGGATTTATTTTTTGCCCCATACAATGCAGAGGAAGGGAAGTTTAGTTAAACTACATGACCATAAGTAAAGATGTGGAGATTTAGTGTGCAGTTTTTGGTTTAGTTTTTAACATTTTGTTGCAAAGGAATGGCTTTCAATTGTTTATGGGACAATTTTAAACAGGATTATGATAAGTTTTTCATTGAACTTACTAAAAGAAAAGGAAGATAATTTCTGTATGACCTTGGATTCAGATGCATAAAAAGCCTACATGACTCAATATATTTACTGCAGGATGACACATGCAATATAATGCAAAGCTTCAAACTTCATAATACCAAAAAGCCCTGTAAGTACTTGCAGGCTAGAGAAATATACAGGCAACTTGACCACAGACCTTTATGTAGTGGTTAAAAGGCCTGAAGTGTGGTTCTAATTGTTCATTTTGAAAAAGCACTGTATTACTTTTCTAGTCAAGGAAATAAGAAAAATGAAGAATTCAGTGCCTCAGAATAAGAGAACCAGAGCTGTTGAGATAATATAGTGACAAAATGTTCCATAGCATAGAAATGGAACATTTTAAATGTGCTTCATTCTCTATATAATATATGGTGGGAGCAGAGGTGGCTTGGAGAGATTGATATGTATGTGCACACTCTTGAGTTACTCTAGAATTGAGTGAATCAATGCAACATATATTGATTCAAGAGATTAGCAGTTAAAAGACAGTTTCACATTAGAGAGCTTTGAAGTTGTCACTGTTACCATATCACCACTTCAACATCCCAAACAACTATTTCTACTGGTAGTGCTGACACCTTAGGACTGACGTACGTAGATATTCTACATTTAATACAACCAGGCTGTCTGAAAGAGCTACTGAAATAAAATTCTAAATTAATTTTTGAATAATACAACTTCCAAAATAAAGTTCGGCAACAATGTATTTGAAGAACTAATGTGCATTCTAGAGATAAGCTGGTAGGGAAACTTGGTAAATTGGTAGGGTTCAGAGATGTTTTCCTTTCCAGTGACAGAATAAGGCCATCTAGTCTTATGCAATTGTTACAGACTGCAAAATTTTTCTTAGAATCTATCCAGTTTAAGTTTTTATTCCTCTAGTTAGGGTTTGTAAGGCCTCCAACCATTTTCTTCCCTATGCTATCCTTCAGACAGGAGAAAAAGGAGAATCAGATTAGTGTTTTTCTTAAAGTATTCTCTTGGAGAAATGGACTCCTAAAAATGCATTAGCCATGGATTTGATGAAAGGTTAACCCTGTGTGTATGACCATCCCTGCGTGGATTAGAGATAATTCATTCAGGTGGTCAAAACAGTGAGTCTGCATCATAAACCACACTTTTTTTTAATGTTGTAGGGAATACCTATCAATTTTTATAATATCAGCATGATAGATCTCTTACTTTATAACATACATGAGACAAAGGCCAGTTGAATGACCAGAAAGTTGGAGAGTGAGGAAGGATTACCAGAAATGGTTAGTCTATTACTTATTATCACAGTGATCTTCTTCCAAATACCTCTTACATGCCCAGACCACAGCACCTGTGGAAGGAGGAGTACATCTGTTCATCTTATAGGCTACCTATTTGCAGAAAACACTGTTTAGCAATTACAAGTTCCTGAACTTCACTGAAAAATTATTTTATTTCTTCTTTTTACTCCTAGCTCACTGATTGTAATTTCCCACTGTAATTTATTTCTTAGCAGCAGTTAGAGTTTAATAGAAAGAGGGTTCATCATTTATTTCTAGTACAATTATCCCATCCACAATAAAGGAAAATCTGGTATTCCTTTCAAAATCACAAGTGTTCCACTGGTCAGTGATTAATATTAACACTATATATATTTTTTCCTTTCAGAGGCTATTTTCACATTAAGGTAGGGCATACAATTGTTTAAATGGGGAAGCTGATTTATCATTCAAAAAGTAATTCTTCATAGGGGCACACTAGGTGATAAAGATCAATGACAAGTATAGTAAATTGCCTGGGAGGGTTCAAAACAGATTCAAGATAAAGCAGAGAGAGAGAGAAAGAGGGAGAGAGAGATTATGTCAAGACAGCATCTAATGCTTTTGCCAAACACTTCAGCCTCACACTATTTGACGTTGATCTAATAGTCGACCATTTAATTTCCAGGTCGCAGTGCCAATCTTTTGTCACCTCTGTTGCCCCATATCAAACTTTCAGGAAACAAAACCTCTGAAAGCAGACAATCAATAATGAGATCAGCAGATTTTATCTTAAGAGAAACAGGACTTGCCTGCTTTGTTTGTGGAAGGTTGTTTCTTTGAATGCTTCAGCCAGGGCTGCTTGTCAGTAAGTGACTGTGATGTGCACAGCATGATTGAACGAGACTAGATAAAGTCACCAGAAAATGTGGAAGTGGAAAGCAAAACACATAAACTAAGGGGTGAAAATGTACCACGCCATGTGTGGCCACACAGGTCTTATCATATGTGCTCTCCTAGCATGTCATCCCCTATTGTTATTGGTGTATTTTAGATGTCTTGTTGCTGGTCATATGCTAAACACATTTTTACCTTAGGATCAGAGGATACTATGGGATTCCTAGGTTTCAAGATATGGAGGACTATGCATTTCTCCACAGCAGTGACATTTTGCTGCTTTGTCCTACTACATTGTTTAATAGACGTGTTGTGGACTAAGAAGTTTATTGTATGGTTGGCTTTTTTTCCCATGATTTCTAAACTTTTTCCTGGAAAAAAGGGATAGAGAGGCAAGGAACACAGTAGAAGATGCACTTAAATTTTTTTAACAAGGCTTTGTGTATAGGGGCCCAATCTGGGATATCTGCATCATGGACTTGTGATGTTGATATTACAGTAAAAAAAAATATATGTAATGTCAGTGTCCACAGTCAAACCGTATTTTGCATGGGTCTGCCCTCACTGAAATTAGATAACGTCACTTCCACTCTCCCTTCCTCTCAGCAAACTAGTATTTAAAAAAAATACACAAGTTTTAAAATAAAAAGTAATTTTCTGACAAACCTAACTGCAGCCAATATGAACTTCAGTGTAGAAAAGTAACGACTCTGCATATTACTTTTTCTAGCTTTTCTCTTTATCTTCAAATAAGGCAGAGTGGGATAAATCTTTTTTAAGGCAGAGTGGGATAAATCTTCACTGTACACCACCCATTTTCATTTTTATTTCAATTATAACCAGTAAGGAAACCATCATTAGTTAAAATTAAGTAAATTTCCAAAAAGTATTCAAATGAATATTGACTCCTTTAAAAAAGCAGGGGCCAAGATCTTCTTTTTAACCACAACGAGGTGCTAGTCAGTTATTTCACCTACTTTGTTTTCTTGCAATGGCAGTAGAGACTTGAATGAGAATGGTGAAATATTCATCATGAGTTCTGTGCTTGTTTTTTAAGTTGCTACTAGTAAAATAATATGGCAGAAATAACACCATTGTTTTCCTTGGCATAAACACAGGATATTCTTAATTATTCAAGTTTCTCAAGAAAGTCAACTGAATGCAATCTACAGCATTGGGGGAGACAAAAATAGCTGTTACTAATGCTTAAAAAATCTAACACAGTAGCATCATTAATACTTTCAGAACCAGTGCTAAAATGTAGGGTAATTTTACTAAAAACCATGCTCTTCAATCAAAATGACACAGTATACAAATTCAAAGGGCAGATAGGAGAAAAATTATACTGGAAATTCATGTATCTAACAAATAGTCTGCAGATCCCTACACTTAATTTCCTATGCTCTTAATTTCTGCTTCTCTTCCTTATGATTTTCACTTCCAAGGAACTGAGCAGTTTGTTCCAGATCTTTAAAAATGTCTATTTCTAAGGAGAACGTTGTTACTCTGAGCTGAATGATGATTTAAAGAGGAATTTGTGCCCAGGGCATTGACCTTGTTGGCCTTTTCGTACATTACAATTCCAAAGGAAATCACAAAAGAAGATGGGCTTACTGTAGTTAATGAGATTCCTCACCAAAAACACTAATCTGGGTTAAAACTAAAAGAATGCTGATAAGGATATTACAGCTCATACTGAGAACAAGAAAGGTGCACTGCTAAGATCAATTGTGGATGTTAGGAGGTAGTCTTCAATAGTGGGTTTTTAAAAAAATATCTATCAAAATGGATGTTGGAGAAAAAACCTTTTAAATGAGATCTGCTAAAATAGAATAAAACATATAATTGCTCTTTTTTTATTAATATTGTACCAGGTACAAATCAACCAATATTAGCAGAAGTTTAACATCACTTTAAAAGAAAGAGATTGACCTACTGAGAAAGTACATGAGTAAATGTGTAGCAATACACTGATTATTACTGTTTCCCCTCAGGCAAATACCTCTCTCTTAAGCATGTGCTTCACTGGAACATTTTGTTTTATTACCTTGTGAGATAAGTGGGGAAAAAAGCCTTTAGTACCTGGGGAATTAAAAAATTCAGACTTGTCATATCAGTGTCTGTTCTCAATTTCATGCAGGGCGCATAATTATAACCGTGTTTAAATTGAGCCCAGAAGAAAGATGGGTTCAAGTGCAAATTAATTTCAGATTATCACAACAAAGGCAATCAAATCTCAACAAGCTTGCCAGCAAAATACTTTGCAAAGGTCCCCAGGTCCCTTCCCACCCCCAACTTACAACAAAGACCTTTCAGCTCAAATTAAGCTAATGATCTAATACAACATTTCTGCCTACCTTTTTGGGTTTTATTATTTACTCAGATGTGTACATTAAGTTAGTGAAAAATGGGGGTAAAAGAGGAAGAAAAGGTGGCACAGAAAGGTCAGTGTTTAGTATCAGTAAAGTGACAAAATAAACAGTCAACAACACTGACAAGGTCTGCATGTCGTCAAATTGTCTTATTCTGTGGAAACTATCAGGGTGAATTGACAGTGCTGAAAGAACTTGAAATTTATCTGAACCCCTTCTCATACAGACAGAATCCAAAACCAAATAGCATGGCTCACCTCCTCCACCTATCTATCAGCACAGCTTTTATATAAATCCAACATCTTACTCTATCCTATGGGAACCTGCTGGGGAATGAAGGGAATCAAGTGCTGAAAAAATTCAAGTCAAGCCTCATTACCTCCTCATTACCTTTGCAAAAGTGGAGTGAGAGAAAATTTTATCTAGGGAACAGAAGCTTGGGAATCTCATTCAGAGTTCTGTCTGGTTATTGCACAGCCAACCATGGAGCTCTGCCTCTGTGGGATTAAAGTTTTCTTCCCATTTCTCTATAGTAATGATCCACTCATTAAGGTTTTTAAGGTAAATTACCATCACTTATCATTATGCCAGTCACTAAGTAAGCTGCATTAAACAAGGAATGTCAGTCGCACCCATTGCTTTTCTTTCTTTCCAGTTATCATGAGGAAATAAAGAAAATATATTTTGCAGTTGGTTTTATAATTCTATCTTAATTATATTTTCCCACTTGTATTTGTTAGACCCTTAGGGCAGACATATTAGATATAAATATAAATTACTTCGTAAAAAACAAAAAAAGTATACATGCAGGTATGTAATTCTGTCTTCCTGAAAAAAAACCCTTGAAAACATGACTTTTTTTAGCAGTTTATTTTCATATTCACTTTGCTTCTATCTGAGGATTTTATGTACTTCCTCACTGTAGCATGTAAGAACTATTCATCTTGCTACATTTAAGTTTGGTTGTTTTAATGTGCTATTTAATTATTCAACTAACCCTTTTTGTTTTAAATCACTTCTTTTGTCAGTTTATCCTTTATTATGCAAATTGTTGTCGCAAAATAAAAATGCCCCACATACACCCTATTTTGAGCTTTTTGTAATGTTCAGTTCCCTGCTTCCTTGTTCTTTTCCATAAAAGTCTTGAAGCTTCTTGTTTATGTTTTTCTTTCATACCCAGCATTTCCAGGCTAATTTATACGGGCATTTTCAAATACAAAAATAATTTTGTTGAGTTTTGAGATTACGTTTCCTTTGGGAAATGTATGATTTTGGTTTTTTTTTTTGCTGTCACTTCTCAAACAAATTCATTGGAAGTTCATTTCAAAAATAAACACATAAAAACTAACTATGTAGCAATTACGTCGCTTTGCCAACAGAAAGGTGATCTGCAAGAACTGTGTCCTACCCAAGCACCCATTTGCTTTTCCTATTTGACCAGAGAGACCCTTAAGCTAGCCCAATGTCTATCTGTCCCCACCATGAGACACTGGATGATAGCCACCAATCCACTGTAGATGGATGAGAAGACCACAGAACTAACCTTCCCAAAACTGCCAAACTTTCAAGGTGCAATGAGCAAGACGAAGAGGAGGGCCAATAATATGTCAGAACCTTCATCGGAAATATTGGGACTCATCCTTTTGCAAGAAATATGTACTGGAAGAGAAAAAAGGGATGTGAGAAGATAAAGGGTGGGAATGGCCAAGGCAATCAGAACAGACTAAATCAGGGAAAAGTAGCAGAAGATAAGAGCTGGGAACTCTCATGGCTCCAATAAAACGACAGGCAATATCACATTGCAGACACATGAAAATAAATTCTAAAAAAGGCAAGCTGCCGTCAAAACTGTAAAATGCTTACTTAGTTTCTCTCCTACCAGTTGCATTTCTAGGCTTCTGCTCTTCTTCCACATGATGCTTTTTGCCCTCTCTCTACAGTTTGATTTCCTTTCCTATCACTTAGGGATCCCACATGCAATAAAAAGTGATTTTCCAATAGGGTTTGTATTCTTGCAACTTTACCCTTTATGTAAAGCACAATCTTCATTAACTCTACAGCAATTATGGGTTGGAACACCAAATATTCCTGTGACATAAAGAAGTGAAACTGATTATTTTGTAGGTAGTGATATTTTGTGGAGCCACGAACCTCTGTTGTACTATTTTTCAAAGTACATTTTAACCCTCTTGGCAGATAAAATCTTGAAAATAGGTCTTTAGTGAAGCCAAAAAGAAAATAGAAAGAATCAATGTTACATTACTTTTAAAATACTCAGATAATGAACCAGTCATACAAGGCCTGTCTGGAACCATTTGAATATGACAAAATGGATTCTAAAATGATTGGTTCTACCTTCTTTTGCTACATTTTAAAATGTAGCTTTCCTTAAGCACCAGATATCAATGAGTTAATGTAATGTGTCAGTCATGAATGTGAAGTTATTGTCCGTAAAAGCTCTGATCTTAAATAGACTTCAAAATATGCTTATCAGATCAGCAGTTCCTTTTGCATGTGGAAAAACAATGTCCTTCTAGGGCTAAACCTGGTTAGGATGCAGCCAGAATTATTTTCAAGATGGAAATAATACTGTTGCAGGCTGGGGAAATATAAACAGCTTCATGCATAAAATATCACTGAGGCTACCTAGTTTGGAGAATGCAGGAGAAAATTAAAGATCTCAACCACTTTTGACTAAGTACTGAATAAAATTCATATAACCTATTTATCTTGGACTTTATGTTAATTAAAAATATAAGACTGGTCCATATATTTATTTGTGCTCAATTGTACATACTTCAACATTGTGATGGTGATGTTTTCAATATTGAGTATAAATCTTTGTTATGCCTTTAAATCCCTGAGAATTAATAACTAAATATTGGCTAATACACATTGACATCCAAGAGCAATTAATCAAAAGACTGCAAGATACAGTGATATGACATGCAAAAAAAACCCAGTGAAATGAAATAATTTGAAGAGAAAATACAGGTTTTTACCTTTAACATCTAGAATAACTATGCTTAATACTTGCTGCTGCAAATACTGAAAAGGCATTCTCACATGCAGCACAAATATATAGACCCCTTGTCAATGAAAAGTGCTTTTTCTCTTCTAGGTTGACAGTGGAGATATCCTCAATATATTTTGGTTTCAAAACTGGTAATTTTTATATACAAATACATACCTTTTTACATTGCAGCTGATTATAATCTCAGTACTGCAAGACTTTGATGACTATTATAATAATTTTATTGCAGGTTTCCACTTCATGGCAACACCATAACAAGCACGATGCATCTATTTGTCAAATATGTGAAGGATTAGCCCATTCTGTGAATAAATATAAATAGGACTAATATACAAATAAATACAAATGGGAATGCTATCACATTAGAGTCACATATATTTCCACAGACAGAATAATCTACTGAGTAGCAGTAGATTATTGTGTTTCACTCAGAGTGTGGGAAAGGCTGCAGAGTCCGTACAATGATTGCACTTTGTAAAACATAAACTAAAGTAATATGAATTGCAAATAGCTTTGGCTTGATATGCAGGATATTGTAATAAGCATCCTCCCAAACTTGAGCAATCAGAGTAAGAGCCCCTTACAACTTCAGACTTTGATCTCAAGATAATTCTGGATCTGTTTTGCCACTAAAATTAGTCATTTTTCCTGAGGCAGCAGTAAGAGTGCAGAGCTAAGGCCATGCTCAGTCATTTTACTATACCTTGAGGTGAATTTTCATCCCTTTGGCAGATGGATACATTCTCTTAAACACCTCATATGGGCAGATTTGTCCAAAATATATAATCACCTCAAATACTGAGGACTGCTTTTAACCAATTTTATAACTTTTTTTTCCCAAATACAGTCACAATACATGCAAAGATTCCCATGTCATACATGAAAGGTATTAGTTTCATGGATCATAATAAATTTGATGATGGGGAGGGTAAGATTACAGCTCTCAATTGAAAGGCAATTTTAATCCCCTTTCAATGCTGTTTTCTCTGTCTAACACAAATGAAAAAAATTGTATTTTTCATTAAATGTAAAATTGTCCTTAATTTCTTTTGGAGGCAAAGAAATATTCCCTTTTAGGAACAATTTTCTTTAATCAACTGGATTACATTGTAAGGCAGAGCTGACTGGTACCAATTCTCTCATAGAGTGAAATCACTTACTTCTACCAGCAAAATCTGGGCTTCATCCCAGGGCTGTAACTAACCAGGTTAGCCACTAAGTGACTCCATCAGGTCTAGTGAGAGGTGGACACTTGTGGCACTTTTGTGAAGTCAGAGAGAAGGAGAGGACCATACACTCCCAGGACGCCTCAGCAGTACTGACCACAGTGCACACACTTCCTGCACACAGCAGGTCTCAAAAGCCCCCTGAACTGTTGTTGATCTCTGTTGACAAGCTACAGTTCAAGAAGTGTCATCATTTGATGGTCTCTAAAGAAATGCTGTCACTTTGTGGCCACTGTTGAGAGGCACGCTTTACTTCGTCTTGGTGTCTCTTTTCTCATGGCTAGATCCTTTATCTTCTCTGTCTTTGGACACCAATATCCAGATGGGAATGTTTAGCTGTGCAGTTGAAATACACTCAGCCTCTCTGCTGCCCACACATTGGCATATTTGTGCCAGTACAAGGAAGAGAGAAAGAGGAATTTCACATGCTGCTTATCAGAACAGGTTGCATTGGCATGACAGAATGCATCAGGAGCCTGCCCAGCTGAAGTGGCCCCCATTGTCTCCTCAGACATGTCATTGAGCCAAGAGCCTGGGAAGAGGCAGCATTCTTGCCAAACAGCTTTTGTGAATGTTAGGGAGGTAATAGCAAACTAAGTTTCTTGGGATAATCTAAGAGAACAGCCCTACAGTTGAAATATAGCTCTTATACAGGTCATGGAAGCTGACTGATGTATTTTTCTCAGGATCCAGACAGTCTTGCCTTGTCTCCTTCCCTGGCACCACAAGGCCTTACACCTTTAGAAATACTTAAAATGAAGGCAAACTCTCTCCTACATGCACTTTCTAATAGCATTAAAATAAATCATCATCTATAAAGCCAAACAATGCCACGAATCTGTTTCCAGCCATGAGTTGGTTTCAGTAGTGTTAACCAGCAGCCAACATTGAGTTACAGTATTTTCTTTCTATTTAAAGAACTAAACGAGGAGCTTTTTCCAAATCCCAAGTCAACTTTTTAAAATAGAAAGTAACATACAAGAGCTTGCAAATCTGCTTGTAATCAGGACTCCTGGAAGCTGCATCTGGTTGACAGATTTAGAGCACCACAAGTGTAGAAAAAGGAAGGCTAGAAGAATAGCAGCAGCATCAAGAATTGGAGGGGATAAACAGAACAGCAGCAGCAGAAATTAAAGGAAGCATCTAGAAAACAATGGATAACAATGAATAAAATATATTTTTCATATTTTTTCAGCTTTCTAGAAATCTTCTTACCTTTACTATTTCCCACAATAACAACCAATACCATGGGATATAGATACTGAAACAAAAGGTAACACATTGTCAAATATGCTCTTCCTGACTGAAATTGTTAAAAAATAGACAATAAATATTTCTTGATAAATTTTGATTTAGATAAAGATAATTAGAAGTATTTCTAAGTCCTTCTCAGTAGCCTATAATGATATGGTATTTATGACTTAATGCATCACATGTGGGTAAAAATAATGGATAGCTATAGCTACCCAGGAAATTAAGATGTTAATTTTGTTAAAACAAAATATGTTTCTTCATGAGACTGAAAGCATATAGATTTCTCACACTTATCCCTTCAATACGCACAAGACTATGAACTCATTAGTTTACAGTGTTTTACTTTGAACGCACAGAAGGGTTGCAAAGCCTCTGGGAAGCTGAGCTTTGTCAATCCTCATCCATTTTAGTTCAGGAATTCTCAGGTTCCAACCATGAGCAATTACTATTGTTAATTTTGTTGAAAGCAACATAGACAGCTTTTGACAATAGCACAGTAGTATAACTTTAGCCTAAAGCTGCTTATAATTGTATTTTACTATCACAAAAGTAGGAGTCCCAATTTAAAAGATAAAAATATGAGTTGTATGAGTTTGCATGACTTACAAAGCTCTACTTCAATAAAATGCACAGATACAGTCAGATATATGTATACAGACACAGAAATGTTTCTAAAATTTGATTAATATTTCTCCATCTCTCTCCTGCTGGTGGTTTTTTTTTTATTTTTTAATGACAGAAAAGCTACTGCAGAATTATCAATCATTTAGAAATATTTCTGAGTATCAAATGGTGTTCAGAACTCAAACACCCTACATATTCTGTGGCAGGCATACATTTTTGCTTGTCACCAAATGAATGTTGCTCTGGAAGAGTCAGAAGGGCTGAATCAACCAAGTGCCCTGTATTGAAGGAGAGGTTTTGAAACATTTCACTGTTACTCTGTGATGTGAAAGGATTTCTTGGTTTTGGCAGTATAATCTTTGGTTTTGGAGAACTTGATCTTTCACAGAGGAACTAACAGATCAAGGAAGTTTCCAGCTTAGCTGTAGAACCTTGTAGTGAAAGAAAGTTCATCTTGTTCTTTTCTCTCATAGGGCTAAAATCGCCAAAGAAAGACATGCAAAAAATCACCCAAGGCAGAAAAAACAGGTAAGAGAGTGGGTCCTTCCATTTTCCTTTCTCATCAGAGACATGATGTGTTGTAAACAAGCAAGAGGAAACAGAACATAAAGTTAAGCAGGGCAAATGTGAAAACAATATGATGGACCAAACAAAAGTTTGAGTACTAACTTTCAGTAAGTACAAAAAACCTTAAGTAAAGCTTTTTCATGCTCATCACAGTTGAGAAACACTCCAAGGAAAAGAAAAGAAAAGAAAAGAAAAGAAAAGAAAAGAAAAGAAAAGAAAAGAAAAGAAAAGAAAAGAAAAGAAAAGAAAAGAAAAGAAAAGAAAAGAAAAGAAAAGAAAAGAAAAGAAAAGAAAAGAAAAGAAAAGAAAAGAAAAGAAAAGAAAGGAAAAGAGTAAAATTTTATTAGTGACGGACATGAAAAAAGTGGATAAATTCCTAGGCCACTATTCTTCTAAATAAGGGGTCCTCTGAAATTCCACTCTATAATGAAATGTTTCTGAACTCATTTATCAGACAAAAATATAAAATGAACAGTGCTAAGTCACCAACAAGAGATAATACCTATCCAAGAAGACTAAGATGGTGGAAGAATGAACTATCTGAATTGTTTTGGACAATCTTTGTTTGAAATAATTTGTTAACTAAGTGGTGATTAAAAGAGATTTTGTTTTTTTAAAGAGTGCTTATGCATAATGAAGGAAGTACAAACCAAGAAATCCAACATCTATATTGTGCAATTCATCAGGAACTATTGTAAGAATATAACAAGTGGACATATTAATAAATTACATACAATAGGAAGGAGTTAAAACTACTTCTATAAAAAGAAATAATGTCTAACAAATCAATACAAGTTCTTTAAATGATACACAAGAGAATTAATAAGATTCGCCCTGATGATACAGATTATTTGGATTTCCAGAAAGCGTTTGACAAGATCCCTTACCAAGGGTCCTTAAAGGAACTGAGAAGTCAGAAGATTAAAAAGAAGATTCTTGCATGTATAAATAATTGTTTAAGATTGGAAACAGAGATTAAGAGTTCTTCCCTGGTGTAGAAGGAGGATCCCTGTGGAGCTCTGCAGTCATGTGTTTGGGTCTGTACTGCTCAGTGTATTTCTAAAGAACTGGAAGGAAGAGAGGGTGAATATAAAGTGTCAACAGTTCCTTATGATATTAAGCTATTTAAGGCAGCAGGAAAAAGAGCTCACTGTGAAGTAGTGCAGATAGTGCTACTGGAATTCAGATACTGCAGTCACTTCTTACTTTTCACCTGGCACTGTATTACACCTTCAGGCATGGGACAATTAAATGTTAGATGAAATCCACTGAAGGTAAGTATATAGGTAAAAAGATGGATATGGAAAAGTGACAACCCTTATTTCAGATATATTCTTACAGACTCCAAGCCAGCCTTTACAATTTAGAAGCTAGGCCTTCAGTTACAGCAATGAAGAGACTCTTGTGAATCTTTAATGCTGACCCCAAGTTAGTCCTGGGGAAATTTTGTAAGAGTGGGAAAAATCTTGTGTGGCAACCTTTCAAAAGGGCAAAAGGATGAATAAGTAAAAGCTAGTTATCTTGGTTATCTGGGAATTAGGAGAGGATAGTCCATAATTTCACCTGAAACAGCTCATGTAAAATTAAAAAAATATCATTTGTTGCCAATGATGAATATAAGTCATAATGGCAAATGTTGTAATAGACTTTCAGAAAATTCACAGTGTTTTATGAATAAATGATAAAAAATTCAGCATAAAATTCCATAACATACTATGTAACAATTAATAATACTTGATTGTGTGACAGTTCAGAAATTACTGCAGACAAGGAATAGTCTTCACAGGATGTAGAATTTGTTCTATTCTTGCAATGGGATGATAACTGTGCAGAACAATTTTCAAAGCCCATATGAGTAAATCATTATTCTTCAATCAAGTACATAGCTCATATGATAAATGCATTTTAACCATATATCAGACAACTAAGTTTGTGGTGGAGCTTCTGGCTAAAAACAAAAATACCTCAAAAAGAACTTGTACATAAAAAAAGAAAAGTAAGTTGCAGCTTAGAGGTATCTTCACAGTATCCCAGAACTTCCACCTGCTGCTTCCTAAAGCCTAATGTAAAAATACAAATAATCCAAGCAACCTTTTGCAAAGCCACTACCTCCAACTGAAACCACCTGCACCAGAATTAGGTTCAATGCAATCTACTTGCATTGGAATTATAATTTCAGTAATTTGAAATTGCCTCAATCACTAGGGCTAATATCATACTGAAAATGTTATTCATTATTTTCTATCACACGAATTTTTTATCAACACATCCTTAATTTAATTTTTAACATTTGTGTTTCAGTTATACACAGACCTATAAGTTTGTATATTCAAAAGCAAGGAAAAATTTTGACATATTTGCAATCAACATTTTCGGCCAAGCCGAGTTACATTGCATTCAATTTATGAAAATCTGCCAAAAGGCAAAAGAAGAAATGGATGCAAAGATAAAGTTACATTTTCTCTTTTCTTCAGAGAGTAGTCTAATGCACTTGCTCCAATCTGTTACCCATTCCATCCTGTTTTTATCCTACTCATTTTTTAATCGTGATTGTCTGTGCAACCCAGATTCTGTTCGGTAATATTTTTAACCCAATCTTTTCCTAACTTGTCCTAATCCTGGTTTTACTTTTAGCAATAACCGATCACCTCCCAACCAAGTATAATCTGTCTACCCTTATCCCAGTCCTTTCTTTTACAAGCCTCTTCTTGTTATAACACCTTGGCAGAAGCTCTGATTCACACTTCAGATTACATCTCACAAGACTTACTGACCTAATTCTGCTCGTTATCCTTCTCCAGATCTGTTTTTTGAACCCCTCCTTTCTCCAGATTTCTTGAGTGGTAGCTGGAGGCCACATGCAAAACAAAACACACAGGACAACTTGACCTTCATTCTGACATTGGTTCCTGCCTTTTTCCCTTGCACTGCATAAGGCTGCAAGTAAAATGGAAGTCTCTGACCAGAGATAGGATCCAGGAAACTCCCTTGCCTGCTGTGAAAGAGGCCACATATGGTTCAATCAGCAATAAACACATGCTTGTGGAGGAAGAGTTTAGCTTTTTAATATGAAGGAAGTTGGCTGAGTGTATCTTTCAAATATTTATTATTTGGCTGAATTTCAACAGATTTTGAAGGGGCCAACAAAAAATACCCCCACACATCCCTGATACTATTCCAAGTCTCTGTTGGAAAGGAGGGGGTTGCTGGTCAAAGAAATAACGGACCACTGAATCACTTTGTTTGAAATTAAATTAAAATGCAAAAATCAGAAATCCTAACTTGAGGTTGACACAAAACATGGAGAAATTTCCACCCAAAGGACTGAAGTTGTGCCAAGCTATAAGCAACCGAATAATAGGAACTTAAAATGGGGACTGATAATGAAAATTATTGATAATTTTAATATTGGTAATGATGTGATGCTACCATTCTGCCTATAATAACTGACAAGTAGCACTCTCCTATACAGGCTAAAAGTAAAGGAATATAATTTACCACAAATATATGGACAAGCAGCCACATAATTATGTATCTTTCTCTTACAGCAAAGTGGGTGAGATAAGAAACTAGGTGATGCAGGATTTTGCTTCTCCACAGAAATAGGATTTTCATTGGTTTCACCAGTTGTGCAAATTTGTTTTTGTACAGCTGTATTTTCTTTTAAATCCTAAGGAACTGACATTTGTCCCCTAGGACAATTTTTCAAACATGTATGAAAATATCCCTAGTTGCTGTGTAGAGTGAACAAAATCCATATCCAATATCCATACGCAATTATGTTCCATTAGTCACCCTTCCTTCCATCCCTCCTTCCTTCCTATTACTCCTTTACCAAAGACACCTGGCTTTTTATTAATTATTGCACAGATTGAAGATGTCATCCTTGAGCTACTAAGTACCAAGTTTTCTCTTGACATTTTGCCAGAAAAATTCTGCTTCCTTAAAGACTGGATGCTGTAAGCTCTATTATCACCAGTATTTCTGATCAGTGTATTGTCTTAGTTTATCTGAATAAGTGACAGTCTACTTAACCCATAAGAACTCTAACATCTTTAATAAAAGCCTCATTATTTTTCCCCCTCATATCCCAACACCTTACCTGCCAAAGGTCAATAACTAAGTGTTGACCATTCAGCTTCAGAAACATCTCCTAGCAAATTGCATGAATGCAGGATTACAGTCAGGTATTGTCAATCATAGAATGCTTTCAGATTGCAGTCTGTGGTTTAGGGGGGCTGGGGGGTGTTGTGGTGTTGTCTCTGTCTTGAATTAGATTCATGTCTGTTTTACAAAGGTTTTCACTTGGCCCAAACTTGGAAGCGGAGAGCGGACCAAACTGTAATAGCTCAATATAATATGAGCCTAAATTAGTGTCAGTGGGGTCTGATCTACATACAATGTAAGTGGCATATGCACAGGGGAGTGTATAATTTGTACATTTTTCCTCTTCAATCCAGTGTACGTTCTCTGTAAAAATTATTTTATGATCTGCGATTAAAACATTAATAAAAATAAACAATACAAAAAACCGACTAGCCCAAATATTATTGATTTCTTTTGTCAATTTTTCTCTTTTCTATTGTTACCAATGAAAATTCCTTTTGGTTATCACAGTATGTGCCTATGTTTTTGGAGTCTTGTTTAAAGTTTTCTCTTAATGACAACATTTGTTTCATCCAGCTTCCTTATCATCACTTGAATATTTTTACCAGTAAAATACCTGCACTGCTTCCTGTTCATAGTGGGTGTAAAATCTCTGTCTCTACCACTTCAGATCAGAATGTCTCCAGCTATCTCTTCACATCTTTCTCACATCTTTATACAGGAACACATGTAGATCTGTACATGTATTAAATGCATGTTACAGTAAGCATGCATGCTAGAACCAGATTTTGCATTAACCTATTCGTGTAGAAACATCCTTGGTTCATCACAGAACACCAGACTGACTTTAAAATCATGCTGTCCTTTAATATAACCTTTGTGGCACACTCTACTGGTTGCATTATGGAGTAGCTTTATAAGACAGTAATATTATGCCTGATAGTCCGATATCCTATCACACCTCAGAGAACACACCAATTAGTGACATCCTAGATGGCAATCAGCCCAGCCCCACCATTTTACTGAGAGGGTCTAGCTGTTGCTTCGTGCAATGCATAAAACTCTGATGTGCTTTTCACTTCTTTTGGTTTAATGAAAAGATGCCACCCATGGCACCACACAGAATTTCCCTAAATCATTTTTGTGACAGGAATGCTCAGGAATGGTGAGTTGGACAAGATAATGGGATTGTGTTCATATTGAGTATCATGGATTGAAATCTCCTTGGCCATCAGAGGTGATATATTTTCAGTAGCAGAAAGCCTTTAATTGTTCATGGAAGAATGTGTAGACACCATATTACTTAAGGCCTGACTATAACTTTGCCATTTACCTTTGAAAAGACAGAAAAGAAGCCTGTCATTTGGAGAAAGAAGCTGAGGATTTCTGGTCCTATTTTTTATGGCCGTGAAAATAATTATAATCTTTCACTGCTTACACACCACAGTGTATTCTCTCAACACACAAGTTTAGTTATACAGGGCTGCACATTATTGTTCTAACCTCTTTTGAGTAACAAAGTAAATGCTCTGTAATCCCTTACTCTCTAGTATGATACAGATACAGAAGTATCACATACTCCTCCCACACATATACTACAGGCATTCATTTTCCTTTGCATGACTTGGAAGGTTATGCTGATTAGCATAACCTCAAACTTAAGAATTCAGAGGGCACAGTTAAGCCTACAAAACCTATAAGGGCCTGAGTATGTGTCACCACCCCTGCAAAAGGAGATTAAGGAATAAGAATGCCTAGTGGGGACACCTCAAAATTTCACACCAGAAGTCCATTCATACTTCAAGAATCTCCAAACACAAATTTCCCCATTTCTCCCAGTTAAAGATATATTTCTTCTGGCGTTCTATCTTTAAAACCCTCATTTCAAAGCATTGCTGCACTCCTACAGAAGATCTAAATTCTCTCACCCAAATACCATCCAGCCCTCCACAGATCAGAGCCCCAGCTGATACCTTTTACTTAACAGTCCTGCTCCCCTTGAACACTATTCCTGCTCTTTTTGATTCTCCTTTCACTGATGATTGCCCTCTGACTGATAAACCTTGCTACAACATCATCTCCTCACTAGGTCTCCCCATGACAGCTATGCTAACCAGAAACTTTCTCATGTGTATCTTGGAGATTGGGAGGGAAAAAAAGAAAAAGGGAAAAAAAGATATGCCAGGTGTAAACTTACATAGGGAAGCTTTACCAGATTCACTCTACTATTAACAAAACTCTAATTTTGACTTGTTCTTCAAAATATGCTGTTCTATTCAGGGACATCGTCATCTCTTCTTACTCTAAAACAGCTTTCAAGCAATAAAACATTTCAGCTAACAACTTTTATCTCTCTCTTGAATCACATGCATGTCTGCATGATCCAGTTTATTTCTGAAATTATCTTTTTATCAATATTTTATTTATATTTTATTTTATTATTTCACATGGTATAGGTCAGAGTTTGCATCACCTCAGCTTTAGGAAAAAATGTTAATATAAAAAGATTTCATTTGGGGAACAAAGGTATTATTACTACTAGAACTGTAAAGCAATAGCATTTAAAGTTCATAAAAAACTCTAAAATTCAGATATAAATTTGATATAAGAGATATGTAGCTATGTATCTGGTAATTATGGCATTTGGCTATTACATACCTGTATTCAATACTTTATGAAAAAAGTAGTGATAACTGTATAATTTCAATATTACTTTTATCAATTATTTTTGCTATTTAAGAGTAATTATGCACCCTATAAGTGCCTATAAGGCCCTATAATAAGGTCCTATAAAAAAACACTGCTACTTGAAGGCTTAGGGACAAGAGAATAAGATCCCATAGATAATTCCAAGTAAGTAAAGTTTGCTGTAACTCTTGAAGATTCTGTAACTCTCAAGAGCTTGCATGTAAAAACTACTTGATATGTTATTTCCATATTTATGTCTAGGTTTTAGACCAATAGACTAAACAGATCTACAGCATCTATTTTAACTGGATTGTTAAAATTAATGTTAATAGAAAAAAACCAACATCTTAAATGCTCAATAAAAGCAAGGAATGTGGAAAATATTATTAGGTGAAGTTTGGGTGGGGAGGTGATACTAGATTGAATTTGGAAATTGATTTTGCAGATATGATATTGATTTGCAACAATTTGTAAACTCGCTGAATTGCAAAACTTGGAGAGCTGTTCTCAAAGTAAGGAGTTTTATTTACACTAAGCAAGGATGCCACATTGACAGTCCTACTGCCTGAATTCAAGCAGCCATTAGGTAATTTCATGCATCAGTTTTTAGCATCAGTAACCTAAAATAAGTACCCAGTAGACAAAACTCATATTTTGGCTATAAACCTATGGTGTATGTTTGACCTTGAAGGATATATTGGAGCAAATTTTTATCATGAAAAACATCTTTAATTTTTTCTACCTGTCTTAAATCACTTGACTGCCTGTTGGGTTCCTAATGTTCCCTAAGAATAATTCATGATTCTTCAACATTCATAGTATTCATCTCAAGTCATGAGCTTTAATTTTACTTCTTTTATAATTTTCAGAAATCAGTTATAGCATAGAATTTTTTTACTCTTTGTCTTTTTATTGTGACTTTGCTGAGCAGAACTCTGTGAGACCCCAATGCCATGTGTGTTTCACCTGAGATTCAGGCTTCCCGTGACTGCTGTATACAGGTAGAGTCTGAACCTACAAATCTCAGTTATCATCAAGTGAGGTGACATCTTGTTAGCCTGACTTTAGTGACATTGGGCCTTTGTGATTGGATAGGCTACAGGGTCAAGCACATCAGGGCATAGCTTTTTCTCTATCTTTTAATTTCTGTTCAATTGTGGGAAATTATCCATGTATTTCTAAGGTTATTTTTTCTTCTTTTTAGTGGCTCCTGGCTGTGTATTCTTTCTTATGGGTTTGAAATAAAACATGTCAAACAAGACTGTATGGGTGACAGCACCTGCCTCCCTGCTCTTCTCTTTCTTCACACCATCCACCACAACCATATCAACTGGGCCTTTGGATGAAGAAATTTTGTGGGATGCTCCCTTGCTCTCAACAATTAAGACACATCAAACTGCTGTCTGCCTGTTTTACTGATGCAATGTAACTCACAATTCATCAGTGGTAATCAGGTCAAAAAGGCAACACTAAACTAAATATGTTTCACCTTTGATCACTGAATAGCACTTAAGCGAGAGAAGATTCAGGCCTCTGTTCTGTCCTGGTTTCAGCCAAGGACAGTTTTTTTTTTTTTTTTTGTTTTGTTTTGTTTTTGTTTTGTTTTTGTTTTTTGTTTTTTTTTTTTTTTTTTTTGTTGTTGTTTTTTTTTTTTTTTTTTGTTTTGTTTTGTTTTTTTTTTGTTGTATCCATGAATGAGTGCATTAGGAAGAGCAGAGCCAGCAGGTCAAGGGAAATGATCCTGCCCTCCTTCTTAAGTCCTGGTGAGGCCACACCTGGAGTGCTGGGCGCAGTTCCAGGCTTCTCAGTACAGGAGAGACATGCAGCTCCTGGAGTGGGTACAGGCAAGAGCTACAAAGTTGATCAAGGAACAAGAGCAAGTCTCTTCTTAGGAAATGCCAAGAGGTTTAGGCCTGCTCAGCCTCAAGAAGAGAGTACTGAAAAGAGACCTCACTGTCTATAAATATCTAAAGCAGGATGCCAAGATGCCAAGAAGATGGATCCAGACTCTGCTCGATAGTGCCAGCCAATAGAACAAGAGGCAGTGGGCAGAAATTTGTGTGCAGGAAATTCCACCTAAACACGAAGAAGAACTTTACTGTGATTGACCATGCACTGGAACTGATTGGCCAGAGAGGTTGTGGAGTCTCCCTCCCTGGAGCTATTCCAGAAGAGTCTGGACAAAATCCTGCGCCATGCGCTCTGGGATGACCCTGCTTGAGCAGGGAGGTTGGACCAGGTAACCCACTATGGTCCCTTCCAAACTGACCCATTCCATGATTATGTGATTCTCTGGAAATCAAGGCAGGTTTCCTTACAGATTTAGAGCTCTTGAATATATATAATATCCTTATCTCCTTCTGTTCCACAGGGAGAAGATGAAGACCTGTAGAACATAATTCCAGAAAAAGATCACCAAGAGACCAACCCTGATGATCATGTGGTCTTCTCCTTCTTTTGAATCACAAACCTTATATATGACTCAGTTTCATGCAGACCCTAAGGTTTTAATTAGACCTAAGTGTTTCAGAATAAGCTCTGTGCTACAGACTGAGAAGTGGAGATCAAGGCATTAGTAATTCCAAAAGATCCTTTGATATTAGGAAACTGACGAAGTGAGAGCTGCCCTGATGATTCTCAAAACCTGAACCACATCCTATGTTGCAGAGGAAGTTGAAAACACCTTTACACTCAGCACAGATATACGCACACACCAGGATCTAAAACCTTGTCAAAGTCAGATTTTACCTTAATGAGACATACGGCCCAATCCTCAACCTTGATGCAAAACACAGCCACAAAGAACCAAAGAAAGCGTTTGCCTTTGCTAACTTTAGGCACAGTTCTGAGCAATCTATTGTCCAATGTCTAGTTTTATGAGGGAAGACAGGAGAAATAAAGAGCAATGCCCACCTCAGAGTACAGCTTGCTAATTACAGCTGGATATACCCCTGAGCATTTCCACTCTCTTTTGCAGATGCAATAGGTGGTATATTTAAAGTGTCAACATTTCTAGATTCTGGTAAGAGTGAAGACTTTGGATAAGTTTGCACTATAGGGCACAGAGATCTAAGCTAGCTCAAAATAAGCTAACACTGGAAGCAGCATAGCCACGTCAGCATAACTGCACTAGCCAAAGCATAATTCAGTGCAGCAATCATGCATCTGCACTGCTTCCAGGACCCAGACTATAATTTCTGTTCAGAGTTGTACAGATGTGTAGATCTACTACCTCATCTGGAGCTAGCCTGAAAATCTTAAACAGAATTCCTCGCTGTAAAGCAGTTCACCCCACATACATGCTTCCTATTGTTTCAGGTCACGCAAGGGAGAACTTCTAGACTTCAAACACATTTCAGTATTCTCACAATATAGCATCTCCTTTGAATTATTAAAAACAATTGCACTGTAAAAAGCCTTCTTGACAGAGCTACTTGCTGAATATTTTCTTTGAAACTGATCAGACAGGACTTGGCTTGGTTCATTTCCAGGAAATTTCAATGACCAGTTTACATCCAATATCACTGTGTATGCAACACCAGGAGCATAGAAGCAACCCTTCAGTTGGGTAATATCTCTGTTTTAGAACAATCTCAGGAAAATACATAGCTCTTATTTCAACTATTGTTCTTGTTCTTTTGGGCAGGAGGTCTATTATCCTTTGCTTCCTCTCACAGATGTTAATTTTTCACCTATATTATTTTATACATAATCTGAGAACTGACTTGACTAATACCCACCTGCTCTTCTCAGAAAACCTATTAATCTCTACTACCCATTGGTCATTTAAAACAAATTAAAACACAGAGAGAAAAGCCATATTAACTTCCTTCCTTTCTCAATCCCTTGAGGAATGGCCTTTTCAGCATTGACTGTGAGTCTTATTTGACTGACTTTTGGGCTTTTGATTGGTCCTTGGATACAGCAGTGAGAAAATATTTCCTGTGTTGTAGAGTGTAATAAGAGCAACAGATTTTACTCTGAGCCATGAGCTGAACAAGAGAGGAAATTGGAGTGCCTCACAGTAATTAATCATTGTATGATGAGACCTGTCAAAATCCTTTCTAGAGCTGATATTGCTGTCAATAACCAGTTAGTACATTGCCATCTGTGACTGCTTAAAATATCAGCCTATACTACAACCAACATATTTTTTACTTACACATCTTTTTTATTTACCAAATATAATTCTCCTAAGTACTATATGTGCTCCAGTGTTTGCCAGATGACAGCGCGGCTGGTGTCAATATCTAAAGCTAAATGCTTTTGCCCTAAGTAAGTATCCAACAAATCCCCTGAGCTGTAAAATAAAGTACCAGCTAAATTACATTTGTATCTAGTCTAAATTCCAGTGGTAAGAAAAATTTATTACCAAACATTTGTACTCTGGCTTATGGTTGAATGAGAAAAAAAGAGAAGTATCTCAGAGCAGTTTCATGTCATACTGAAAGCCTAAATAAATAATAGCTGCCAGATTCTCAGCTGTTATGAAAGAAAGAAATTCAATCGTAACTATGGAAAATTATGTTGCTTTACATCAGCTGAGAATCTTGCCCAAGCAAATCTGAACCTAAGCTTGATAATTTCTAAATTTTATATTTTATTTCACTAATTGAAAGCAGCAACGGCATTGGCTTTCTCCAAAATCTAACTTTATCTTTCCTTTATCAAATGTCTGTGGAATAAGCCAAGAGTCTTGTGTGTCTTTGTGGACTAAGCCAAGAAATTTTGAGGTAAGACTCAATTTACCTCTAATAATATCTTACTTAGGAATTAAAAAAAAAGAAGTTGCTTTTCCTCTAACTCAGTGGCTTCATGCAGCCTGTGAAGCATTATTCTGTTGTCTGCAGCCACAGAAAATTAAAATGTTCAAATAGAGGTTAAAAAGGAAAGTAAAGGACGATGCTGTCCACAGTCAATTATTTGTGTGGTACTGCTTTTAAGACATTTCTGTGTTTCACATGCTGATGACTTAGTATCCTATTTCTTCTGGATCCCCCTACAAGGGAACTAAAGTGTCTTCCTGGACACCGTGTAAGGAACTTATTTGACTAACTCAGAGTCATATTCCAAGACCCAGGTTACATACTTAATGGATAGGCATCATGCATTCTTCTGTGTTTTGTCTGCAGAGCCATACAGAATTCACCTCCAAAATTTTAAACATAGTTAACCTCTTTAATATTAAGAGCATACAGTACACAGGTAGCTCATGAGCAACTGAGTTCTGGTCCTTGGTGTCACTGGGAGTAGCAAAATATCAGTTGTGGGACACTCTAAAGGGGGAGGGAAAACAAGAGTCCCAAGGAAACAAATCAGAGAGGCCACAAGGGAAAACTGTGAGTGATAAAAATATAATTTGAAGTGTCCTGTCATGGAGGATGGGAATGGAAGAGGTTGCCAGCAACCTTCTCTCCGTAGAAAAGTAAGTGGATGGAAATATCTCCTGTGTTTGCTTCCAGTAGTCAGTGAGCATAGTTTCACTGCTTCCCCTGCCTCTCCTCATCTCATTCTTTGTAAGGAATGTCTGGAAAATAAAAAACAACTGCATTGTTTTGTGTGGTCTGGAAGTGATGAGAGCAATCAAATCTGAACCCTGACATGTAGCAGGTGCTTGGTGTTCTACACTTTAAGTGACCACACCACGTCAAATGGTTTGCTTGCACTCACATAAACGAGACAAACAGAATATTCTGTTGCAATAACTGATCCTGTTAATTAACTATCTCTTCAAATTTTTCCACTGCCAGAAACTGTGGAAATGCATCAGTTCTCAATTATTTTATATCTCATCACTGATACAAAATATTGATATGTTATAACAATAAAAAAAACCCCAAAACCTGCAATATTGAGTTCAAACCTCATACATTCGGTGCTAACTCTGTGTTTACACATCAGAACCCATAAGACAAGATCTTTCCTGTGTACTGTGTTAATTTTAAATCACTGATTTTAAACTAAAATAATGTCTATATACAGATGTATATAACTATCTGTATATGTCATATATACAGGTTTGTAAGACATGTCATGTCTTACCAAAACCTAGGTAGCTTGCATCAACACAATTCCATTTTGCAACCAAAGAAGTAATCTTGCACAAAAGAAAGTTATTTTGACAGGGTCTATTTTCCATATGCTTATGTTGATTGGTATTCATTCCATTTTCCTCCTTTCATTCTTTTAGTAACAGAGTCCCATTTCAGTAACTCTATTATTTTGCCTGGGATCGATGTCATGCTGACAGCCCTATAATTATGTGGGTTGGCTCATTTAGTCTTTTAAGTACTGGCATGGTGTTATCTTTCTTCCAGTCCTCTGGAATGTCCTTAGTGTTCACAGGGCTACTGCAAATCAACATCCTGGTACACATCAGTTGAATGCATGCTGGTTTGCCACTCACCAGTAATTCACTTCTATAATCCATTTTACAGAAGTTTCCAGACAATGAGAATCTTGGACAACTTTGTACTTTTTTGCCTAAGCTGCAATTTCTGAATAAGAACTTTAGTAATGTCTTTACTGAAATGAGAAGAAAAACTTCAAAACCTTTTCTCTGTTTATTTTTATTTAAAAAATTACAGATGGTTCTGCCTTAAAGTATGCAAGATGTGTTTTCCTATATACATGCTTGTATATTTGTGTAGGTTCACAAATTCACATATCAAAATAAAATAATGGAATAACATGAAAAATTATTTGTGGTCAGGATAATACTGGCCATGTGGGTACTAAGTGGTTTAGTGCAAGAGGAAGAGTCAGAAGATCAAAACAGCTGCTGCTACAGCTCCTACATCTAAATGGTTTTTCAGTCAGGGTCTTACACTGTACCCAATTTGGTTTGGTCTCTTGGGCTGACGGTCCTTACCATGTGATGGTTCTTAGCCATCTGGAAGACAAGTCATAAATGTGGATGTTGACACCTTTACTCCAGGTTTGGAGTTGCATTTGGTGTGCAACAAGAGCAGAACATTTTTACTTGTTAGAAATCCAGCTGCATGCAGTAAAACTGCTCTACAAATCCAGATCAAACTGCAACAAATGCTTTGGCCAGGGAATTTGTTTTCAAGCAGCAGTGCTGCTCTCAACCCAAATGCAAATGTACACACAATCCTTAACAATATTTTGTCATAATGAAAGAACTCATCATAGAATATTTCAGTTATTTTTAATTTATATTTTAGAATCAGTTTTCTTACACTAATAAGTATATGATGTTGCATCAAAGATGAGAATTATATCTACTGTGTATATACCTATATTATTGATTTATTGAAGAAAAAGAGAAGTTTAGTTCCTCACAGTTTAACAGATATTTTTAGATATTTGTTGCATACTTAATCTGGAACCAGATTGAAACTAAGCCAGATGACACAACTAGCTACTGAGAAGAAGGTGCTGAGTGAGATTTAATTCTATCCATGTCAAGAATGTAGATCAATGAATGGCTCTATGTAGTTATTCTAACTACACTTTATACAGCACAGATTGATTATCACTCAGTAGCTGAAAAAGGCAGCTGACTCTTGTTCAGTCCTAAAACTGAAAACTGCAATGTTACATATGTCTTGAGAAGAAAGCAAATGTCATGAGGAACTTATAACTGATAAGACATATGATAATCTTTTTCTGAATATCACAGAGCAGTATGAACAACTTCCTTCATGTGGCACTATTTCCTTGCTGTATATCAGATCTGACAGAATGGCTTGACACGGGTCCTGCGCACATAACAGAGATACGACTGCACATAGCAGAGATAGAGCCTGCTCTGCCTCTGTGACCATGACATGATGCCACATTTATATTTGCTACGTATTGTTAAACTTAGTTGTAGTAAACTGTAGTTCCTAAAGGTTTGGGCGCAGCCCTCTGTTACTTTGTCTGCTGAAATATATAACACTTTTCACTTACTGCCTGATCATAAATGAAACAATTTTAGAGTTTTTTTGTGAACACTTGTTCATATTTCAGTGGTTCTAGAACTTGATTATCCAAGAAATCTGGTTGCAATTTCTGGTCTACATTAATTCATGGCTGGCCCTTGGCTGGAAGGAGTTGGAGGGGCCCTGAGCAACCTGGTCCTGTGAAAGGTTTCCTTGTCCATAGCAGGACAGTTGTAACTAAATGATCATTGAGGTCTCTTTCAACACAGGCCATTCTATTATTTGTGATTCTATAATTATTCCGTGAAATTAGTTGTTTTCCCACCATCTCTAACATTTTTACACAACATATTGGAAGATATAAGCAATTATAATCTTCTTCTTTTTGCTACAATGAATTAACATAGCCTTTAAAGTTACCAGCTGACCAACAAGCACTTGAGAAGCAGGTAAAACTATTTTTTCATTTGTTCCTAAGAATATTTCATTCTTTGTCCCAAAGCTCCATAACTTCAAAGAAAAAAAGATATGTTTTAAATAGTGAGTGATTATAATAATTTTTAAATTATTTGAATATACTTTAGACATACTTAACATATAATATATTTCCTCTGAAGACCTCCAAGGAATTAAAAATTCACTAATTAAGTACTGTAACATCCTTGAGAGGCATATACCATAATTATCTCCATTTTACAGATGGAGCAAGTGAAGCACACGGAAGCTAAGTGATTTGTCCAAACTAACACATTCCACTGGAGTGTAGCCAGGAGAGATACCCACGCTTTCTAATTTCCAGTGAATCAATAGATTATGCTACACACACCAGCCCCCAAAGGCAGGCTGTTACTGTTTCTTCACCAGAAATTTTTGGCTTCCTTATTGAAAACAAGATGCAAAACTGCCTTAATTCAGATTGTCTAGTAGCTGCCAAACAGTTTTAAAAAATGCATTAACATACAAATAATTATAAAGGGCTCAATGAAAGACTGACTTGAAAATGATACCCAAACACACTTGCTCAATGACAGCCTTCAATCTTGTACCTTCTTGGCCAACTGCACATCTGCTCATTCAAAATTCGGGTATCTCCCTTCATAAGACAAAATGATGTCTGACGAGGTAATAGCAGATTGCTTATATACCAAGCAATACCGTTGGAAGATGCTACCATGACTCTTTGACTAATCAAATGTGCATCCATTACAATGATAGGCAATATCTTCATTTTGAACAGTGTCCTGGCATAGGTCCAATCATATGAGAGGACAATGGCTACAATCACCTGTTATATCCATGACAAGCTGTGTGGCTTTCCCAAGCCAAAACTTCTGTTGACGACTAGCAGCAGTTCATAAGGTTCTGGAAACCTTCTGAGAAATGTCTGTATTCTCTTTGATATGTCAGATTTTATCCAACATAAAATTCATTTTTCAGAGCCAGCACTGAAATTTAAGAAGCTTGCTGTTTCATTTCCTCTCTTTCCTGCATCTCCTAATTACTTCTGGGTTATTCTCCTCTTTTGCATATTCTCTTTCTAACCCCTGACTTCGTTGTTACTTTAGGACACAAAAGGAGAGCAACACATCTGCCTCCATCTTTGTTAATAATGTGCTCCCTAGAAAGAGCTAAAAGACACTTTTCAGAGTAGTAAAATATGAAACGGTTTCACTTAGGGAGAGAAGGACATTGGTTCTGGCCTACCAAAAAAATTCCAGACAACACCAAATAAGATAGGAAAGTCAACTATCTGACCTCTTCCATTCTCTGAGTGAGAAATGAGGGGACTACATTGATGTTTCTGAAATGGAGTGGGCTGTGGGCCAGAGGGCCTTTGTGGGCTTTCATTGTGGGCTGCAATTTCACCTAGGTAAGTCTCAATAATATCCTTCTCAACATTTTGACTGCTTTGGATACAGTCTCAGATGCCATCTGCTCTACAGCGTATTGTTTCAGATTAACTAATAGGTCCAATGTGTTAAAATTTGCTAGAAGAGCAAAAATACTAGAAATTTATAGCTCTTATAACTTCCCTGTCTTCCAGAAGCATCTCTAAAAAAATAAGTTGGCAATTATAAAACCCTTGAACTGATTAGTCTATTAATTCATATTTAATGCTACTCTTGCTCAGACTAAAAGTAATGACTTATGCTTATGTAGAAGAAAAGAATATCATAAATGTGGGGAGGAAATGGTGTTTCATTACAAAAATTTAACATGTTAAAGAAGCTTTGCTGTTTGCATGAAAAAACACAGACATTAAAGATGACTCTGAATTTCAACCTTACAGAACCTCAGTTCAACCTCATATCAACCTCTGCTGTCTTAGAAAGTGTACAATATCCTCTTACCATAACCAATTATTTGAAAAACTGTGGAAAAACATGGTATTGAAAACATATGTGTTTTGAATATTATATATTCCCAACTTATTACAATATTAATATATGCATTTATTTCCAGTGTTTGGACTTACATTTTAAAAAAATTACAGAATAAGCATCTCTTTTGCATATAGAACTAGTCTCATATCTGTTATTATCTAAATACAGAGTTTGAACTAAATGAATACTCTAAGAAATATTATCTGAAATTGCCAATAATTTAAAAATTTTCAGTGGAGCTTCTTTAAATTCTTAATTATTTCATATCAATTATCATGAGACAGACAGTGTATATATATGATAGTGAGAAAAAAAATCATAAGCTTTGTATTTAAAATGAATATACACATACAGGCAGTAAAATTTGCCAGTGATGCTTGAACAAACTTATATGTTAAACACTCTACATCTACTTTTATGTTACTATATATTCATTAATTAAAGAGCAAGAGCAAAAAATGTATAAAGTTGATGAAAGGTTTACAGACCTAGTGACCTATCTCAGCCCCAAGGATTACTACAGAAACTGTGTGTGACTACAAATTATTACACCAGCCTTATGAGGATAATGATTTCCCACCTTCCATGGTGCTGCATTGTTATCCATAAGCTCCCAAAGGTCCTTAAGCTTGTTAATAACCATTATAGATGTGCAATGAAGTGAATCAAGACTAAAATGAACTCACCTGAGCCTAAGCAGATTAACCCTGTTCAAGTCTGATGATGTCCATATAAATTCATCTGGATCTCCTTCCATCAGCAAATAGAAAAGTGCAATAAAACAAGGGTATATTTTATCTGTTATTTTAAAAATAAATGCAGGAAATTATGCAGGACACAAATTCAGGAATAACTATTTAAGCTGCAAAAGAGGGTCAGCTTTCCCTGGTGGGGACATATCTGGGCCCCCGGGATTATATTTCCTATGTGTTCAGCACTGAGTATTCTTGAATCCTGCTCACAGGCTGAGCACACTTTGTCTTGTAAACTGACTGCAAAAATGTGAATTAAACAAAGCTGGACATCTTCTGCATTAGATCATTAGCTAGTCCCTGAGATAGCCATTGAAAAGATGATGCATGCAAAAATGAAGAAACATTTACATTCAAAATAAACATGAAGGTAGCAATTTATAAAATTTTTAGATAGTGCCATATTTCAGAAGAAAGAAAACATATTTTGAATTTGTTTTATAAAGGCAATTAAAATGTTTATAATATAGTCTGCTAGGATTCATAGACAAAAAGGTATAAGGCACTTAAACTTTCCTTCAATGTGATTTCATATACAGAATTATCTTATTTTTACACATATTTAAGTCACAATATTTCTACCGGTAATGAATATATGCCATATTTTAGCTTGTAGAAATTCTTACCTAATATAATAAATTTCATGATTATAATTATTTCATTATATGTTGCTACAGGATGTGAAAGAGGTGGAGTTAAATGGGAAATTTAAAATTAGAAATGGTGTTTCACTGTTTGAAAGGGATATGGAAGAAAGAGTGACCTTAAGATGGTGCTTAGATGAGCACCAGAAAAGAAGAAATAATTAAATTAGAGTCATGATCATTGGTGATCTGAATTTGATGTGGAAAGATATGGCAAGTGGAGTGAACTCCAGTCTGAGTACTTCTGAGTAACAGAAGAGAAAGAGATAAGTATGGAAGCAATATTTCAAATTGGAATGATTATGTGTTTCCACCTGGGGAAAACAGATCAGTAATTAGGCAGCAAACCACTGCAGCAGCAGTGTTATTGTTAAAAAATAAATATAATTCATTACCTGGATATGATCTGCATGTTGTATGCAAAGAAGAATGATATCACAAGGACAGGGAAGAGAAATCTGGACCTAGAAGGAAGACATTTATCTGTGGTGATGGAGAAAGGAGATCAGGGTGATCTGGAAGAAAAGAGAAGACATCAATTTACTATGTTGTTGTCAAACCCAGAATGTTCAGTGAGAGAAAGGAGGAATAAAAGGAATCATGTCAGTTATGGGACAGAATACACAGCAGGTGATAAAATCAATATAGAAGCGGATTGTTAGAGACCAGATGTATGGAATAAAAAGAAAAGCCCTCAAAAATGGACTACAAAGAGACCTCTGAAGAAAGGTGTTATACCAAGCCTCTCTTACCATATGATTGCCATCATAGCTCCATGAAGGGAGGGAGGGAGGCAGGGACAAAAAAAATTCTTTAACAGAAAAAATCCAGCATTGAGAAATTCTATTCATGATGGACTAAACAGAGACAAACTGAAGCAAATGTCCCGGCCATCCAAACTGCCTGCCTTCTTAGAGATTTATTCTCTGTCTTTTGTGCTCTTTCCCATCTATGCAGGCTGTGGAAGAAAGACAGCTCCTGAGTGATATTTTATCAAGAATGCAAACACTCTGCTTTCCATTAAGAGTTGAAGCCAGTACTACAGCAGAAGGAAGAGATGTAGGTGCAAAAGCATTTCTTGATACAAATAGTTCAGCAGATTCTGATTTAGAAGCTGTTTTCACTCCTTGTAGTTCAGTTGTTGATTCTATTTCAACTCTGCACTTTTCCTCCGTTTGCATCTCCACCTTCTTATTTTCATCAAATATTCTTATTAAGTTGATGAATGAATATTTTTTTTCCTTTTATTTCTATGCAACCTCCTTATTCTTTACACAACCACCTGTGTTTTTTATGTAGGTGCTAAGCTATCTGGAATGTTTTAGTCTACCTCCCAGAAACATATAGAAGTTTGAAGAATAAACCAAAGCAGAAAATTCTACCTTAGATTCTAATTACCTAATTTATGTTTTCCTCAATCCTGGTCCCTTTTCAAGAACAGCTAAAAAATAGAATATGGTCATGCCCGTTTTACAGATGATTTTCAGATGATTTTCAGACATTTGCAGGAAAGCAATTAAAGATTAGTTAGGCTGAGAATCAAAATCATGTAAAACCAGACTATTTCTAGGGAAAATAAATACCTCTTCTGTTAATTTTATAGAAAGGAAAAACATGGTAGTTTTGTGTGCTTGGGCTTTTTTTCATTTTGTTTCATTTTGTTTTACTTTATCTGCGTCAAACAAGATTGTGATATATTCTGATTACTTAGAACAAAACCTGCCAGAACTGGAGTCCCAGTTTCCTATGTTCAACTGTTGTTTTTCCCCACTGAGCAGCAAGAGTTCAGACAGATGTATGTAATAAATTCAGAAATGTTGATCTGCACTGCAGATGAAAGGCTGAATAACAGTATAGTCATAAAACTGAAACTTTTCATACCATGCAAGAAGCCTGTACTATATTTTACTCTGCACTTCAAGATATATCACAATGACAGATTCTGTAATGTCAGGATATGGTATCGAAAGAATTCAAAGAAGTTTCTCAGCAGCTGCTGTTAGAATAGTTGCAATTGACTTATAAAGCTGTCTGAAACATAGTACTTTTCACTATTTCTTACACTTTTGGAGTGCTTTTTTGTTAGTCAAAAATCAGATTCAGTCTAACTAACATATTCAGCCATTCTACAAGACTGCTAAAGATAATGTTTGTAGCAATAAACTGTGCTGGAAAGTTTATAGTAACAGGAAAAATATGTAAACACAACTTCTAGAAGGTAAGTAATTTTTATTCAGACTATCCAAAACACCTTATTTTTTTTTTTTTTTACTTTATAAACATGTACTTAACTTAAAGCCCTAAAAAAAGGTGGCTTGACAGTTCTGACCAAGGTCATAATCAACATCTGAACCTGTCAAAGCAGCTTCCAGCAAAGCCAGGAAAAACTCTGGCACTCTCAAGGCCCCCAGTTCTCTCCTTTTACTTAGTTTTCCTAACAAATTTACTTGGTTTTCCTAAGGTGCCATCTTTTTGCTTTATGAAACAGTGCATTTCCACCCTTTATATGGTAATTTTCATTTTCTTAATTCTTCTTTTAATGTAAAATAAAAATATTTCCCTCAGCTTCAAATGAGCATTGCAAGCCACCAGAAAGGACGCAATTGGGAGTTTTCTTAATTAGAAAAGCAAAATGAGCCATTAAAAAGTGGCAACATTATTCAGAAGAAAATAAAAAAAGAAGTGGAAGCTATTTTGGAAGAAACTTACCATTCCAAATTTCACAAGACGTACTTAACCATAGACCATAGTATAGCAGGCCTGTCCATGTTTCTGTGCACGTTTGTGGGTTATTAGTACAGCAGTACCAGTTTCATTGACCCAGACCTGTACAGAAGTTCTACATGGAAGCAAAATTGAATCAGTTTAATTAATAGAAACACATTTACACCTTAAAAATTAGGCCATTGTTTTACCATTTACTATTTGTGATGGAAATCCAATAGAATTTCTTTTTGCAATAAATACATGTAAACCTGCTTTTTAAAAGGGTCTGTAGTATTCAGATTGCTAGCATACAATTACTGACAAATAACTTCATTCTTTTTTACAGGTAGCTTATGTTATGGCTGTTCTGTCTGCAGGAGGTTGTAAAGTCAACATCCATGGAAAACTTTAGACACACACTTAGCAAAAGTGCTATCAAGCTTTATCAGTCACAGCAGGTAGATGCAATTGTAAACACATTTCGTTTGGAAAAGAAACAGCTTGGCTTATGATTGAGATAAATATTGGTTCACATTTTCAACATTTACTTTGTACTAATAGACTGTTTCATTTCATAAGCATATAAGCAATCATGGTAAAATTATGGCAGGACTGAAGTATACTGGCATATTTATTCCTTGAAGTTCTCCAATCAAAGACAAAACTCAGTTGTTTGCTTTGATATTTATTTAATGACGTGAGCCCTGACCGGACTTGAGACAAACTCAAGTATTTCATAGAGCAGCGAGTTTCTTTTGAAATGGAGCAATGTAAACATGCTTTCAGGTGTTGTATAAATAGCAAAACTGTAACGCATCATATTTCTTTAAATTAGCACAGAGTTAATAACTGATGGGGGAGGGGGTCACATATAGGTTACTTGGCAAAACAACACTTTCTCAAGGTGTAGGAAAATGTAGAACACAAGTCTCAAAAGTGCAAAGTACATGATAGAATAATCAAGATCATTTAGAACTGCCCCTGGATACCTGAAAAAGGCTGTCAAAATGCTTCAGTGATAGCCTTGAAGTGATTTTTTTATCCCAACAGGCATATTATTATTACAGTAACCACCTTATAGCATTATAGTCAACCACTGAGAGACCTCAGGTGCTTCGTGCACTTTCTGTAAGTATTTTAATATGGGGGTTCTTTTCTCCAATTCCTAAGCAGTTGCAATTTCCATCCTTTTCCTAGAGTTGAATCAAGATCAGTTCAGCCAGTCAAGGGTAAAAGTTGGAAAAATCCATTAGTAAGCACTGAGTGATGACAGAAACAATGACTAGACTAGTGACACTGTGGTACTGCTGTACAGATACAATTTAGTCATGATATTTTAATTTCTGTATTCTCTGTTGGACACACCAACTACAGTCTACTGTAAGCATTTTAGTCAGTATGCTCACAAACCCACACATCCTCCCCATTTTTAAATGTTGAGAAGGTGCATAAATTGTAACTGGAGCCTGATATCACTAAAATTCAGATTAAAGGAGTAATGTGAGTGTTATTTGACAGCACAGTGATTACTCCAATGGAAAAATAGTATTGGTCAAGCTGGGACAGCTCAAAAGAGCTTGGAAAATTACTTTAGTTATTTTGGAGCCAGTTTTCAGAGGTGAGGAAAAACAGAAATCCCTCTCAATATAAGACTAGAACTTCAGGCATAAAACTGAACAAGAAAGAAAAATTCCAAAAGAAAATACTTATAAATTATTAGAAGATCCTGGCTGATGAATTCCTCTGTGTCTTTTCACCCAAACTGCAGAAATGTTTTCCTTAATCCCAAATATTTTTACCTGTTTGTCAGGGTGTTGCTATAGGACACGAAAGAACACAAGTGCACGCCACTGTTCTCAAGGTGAAGAAAAAAGGGAAGTTTATTTTCTGACTCCAACATTTATAGTTTTCCAAGAGTAACAGTGGATTGGAGGGTGACAGTGCCACCTCTCCAATGACACTGGACAAACCAACAGTCCATCAACTTTCTCCTCCTCCATAAAGAAATGCAAAACAATTAGTTATTTATAGAAACAGTGTGAGAAAGTTTGCTACAAGAATGTCAACATCAGAAGGCTTAGAAAATCTTAAAAAATCAGGGCAACATCACAGTGCTATGCTTTTCCGGCTCTTAAAATCTCACCTCTTTTACCAGCACATCTTTGAGATGTTTCTATCCACATCTCTCCTCCATCTTTAAGAACTTTCACTCTACACAACACATTGCTTAAACAGTGGACACAATTTAAAGTGATATTCATTACAATAAAGGGTTATTGACAATACCTGTCCAAGCTAGTTTTGCATTTGGGGCCTGCTCATCAGGATTAAAGCATTTAACAAAGCAAATGAAACTAGATCCACTTGAATGAAACCATCTGTGAGTCCTAAATTGCAGAATACCCAAAGACAGACTGGACTCCCTTCTACAAAATTCCATCTCCATCTCTCTCAAAGTCATTATAAGAGCTTGATGCTCATGAAGGTGAGATTACATAAATATTTTTTAAGTCTTTGCATCTCAGTATTTTGCTAATAGGTGTCCTAACATTTTATTAGGCTTTATAAAGAAATATATACAGTTCTCTTCTATAGACAGAAAAGCAAATAATCAACCATAAAGAAAATGCATTGACTTTCAAGAATAATCCACTACAATTACCAGCCCTAGTGTTAGGTGTTAAGAAGATGTCCAACCAGCATATCTATTGTGTATTCCCCAGAAGTGGGTGGCATGCAAAACCCTCACATTATTCCAATCAGTATCATGCCATAACCCTGACAGAAAGGGACTTGTGCTTGACGTCAGTTGTTCTATGACTGCCAACTCCATGGCAGATTTTGCTCGGAATAACTTTCATCTCCACTGACAACTGAAATACAGTGAGCAATGTTGTTACACTACTGAGATGAGAGTGAAAGGGCTATGTGTGAAGTGTCAGTCAGAAAGAGCAGAGTACACAATACTTAAGGTCACTTACAAACATAAAACATTTAGGAAACATTAAAATTATAACTACATTAGTAGAAGAGAGGGAGTAAGCTTAACAAAGAGGTTTAATATTTTTTAAACAGAAAAAAGTCAGCAAACAGCACAGGGTAAGGGTCAATGTGGGTAATCCTAATGAACAAGCATTGATTTCTGCTTTTGGAATCAATAGCAAAATTACACCATGGCAGCAGAAATACATGCTTCTTGTACCAACTAACTTCTCCCCTTGAGGCTTCTAGATGCATATTTACCACCATTTGAAATCTTTTGGTAGCAAAGTCAGTGAACTGATTAATCCAAAGATTATTGAATGCCATAAACTTTCTTCTGTATATCTTCCAAAATATGTGAATTTCACAAAAATGTAAACCTTACTGACAGGAAAGAAATAAGTTTTTTAAACTTTAGAAGATACTAGAATATACAGACTTAATTGATACACCAAGAACATGTATTGATGTGACCTTAGACTGAATATAGACTAAAAAATATCTTCTGGAAAATTTAACCTCTGTTCACACACCTTAAAAAAACTGTTGAAACCTGAAGAGGATTAAGAACAGACATACAGGGTGCCTTCCAGTTCTAGAAAACATAAAGGACACCAAAGGATTTATTTAGCTCTATTTAGATCCGGGGTGTTAAAAGTCACAATATAAATAAAAAAAAATTCCTGTCTGTATTAATGGATCTAAAAGGTAAAGAGATGACTGCTGAGCATGTACAAAGGCAAAGAAGAGCCTATGGTTATCATTAAAACACGATGTTTACTGTTTCTCACTTTTTCCTGTCCTAAATTCACCTTCCATTTCTTGTAGTGCAAGGTCTACTCTAAAACTGCAAGCCATCACTCATTCTTGCAGTCTATTATTCTGGTGGTACTCTTACTATTAGTGAATGTCTAAGAAATATAGAATATTCATATTCTTCTTCAGCTCTGGAATTTAGCTAATGAGCAGGTCTATGTTCAGGCTAAACAGGTCTGCTTTCTTCCTAGAACTCATGTGCCCTGTCCACAACATCCTTTGTGGCATTTGGCTTATTCCTCAGATCTCTGTTTCAGCACATAGGGGCTCACTGATTCATTTTAAATAATTAAAGACTGACAAAACCCAAGACCAAACACTTTCCTACATGCTCGCTAGTGAATCCAGCCCATTTGTTGATCCTTCCTGAGTTCATCCTTATGCATTTTCTTGTTTTTCCACACTTCTAAAACTCCTGTGGCTCTTTCTCCTTGAATACACGTGTAGCTTACTGATCTACTTGCCCAGGTGGTCCATCTGTCTTGCACCTCTGAGCTAAATGAAGTTCTATATTATACACAAATTCAAATGCACTCCATCCTAGATCCTCTCAAATAAGATTCTATGCTTTGCTATCAGTCAAAACCACTCTCATACACATGCCTAATGGCATCTTCCTAGACAATCAGTATTCACTCTTCTCCTTGTTCTTTCAGTTACTCATCAACTCCAATTTTTTTTTTTAATGCCTATCCTCTTATGACTATCTGCCATTACTTTTTTTAGGTTTTTCCTAATCTTTCCAATTTATCTGTCAGTCAGTTCTTCCTCAAAATATCTTTTAAATGTGATGCTCCCAACACCTGAGCAACATAACCAATATCACTCATTGTAAAATCTGATTTGCTGCTTCTTTTTCTACCTGGCTTTTGTAGGCTCTGCTTTTGATGAGTATAGCATTTGGCACAACAAAGCTCATGAGTTTGAGCTCCAAATTATAGCAATATTAACCATATTAAAATGAGTTTTCAGCATTTTGGATGATGATTTTTTTTTGGATTCCACATATCTCTGTGAAACCATCACATCTCAGTACAGACATACAAAATCAATTTTTGATTTTTTCTCTAGAATTCAGGTGGTTTGCTGATAAACATTGATTTTCAAAAAGGTGAAAGTAAACAAAATAAATGGGTTAATTCTGATGTGTCAGCAAGTTGAATAAGGAAAGATTAGGGTACATGAGTGTTTGAATTCTGGGTCCATCAAATATTAAGTGTTCTTAGGAAAGTACATAATCAAATGCTGTGCAGATGTGTGAACAGGCTAAAAACCATAGCAGTAATTTTGTTATTTTAATTAAAAGTGAAGCAAAAAAAAAAATTTGCTTTGATGTGAAATTCTAAAATCTCACATAAAGAAATGTCACAGCTTTTTTAATTCATGTGAATAAAACTGCAGAATTCCAATCACCCAAACTTAAAAACATAGATCAAATAGAAACCATTCCAAAGTTCAAATAAAAAATTGATGACTTTAATCTCTGATTGACATGGCATTAATTAAAGTGACCACAAAATCATATCTTTAGGCTTATATCCAGTCTTCAATTGCAACAAACTCAAAAAGAAAATCAACTGAATTTTGATAAACTCATTTTGCCTAAGTATTTATTCTTTTAAAAACAGAGGCAAAACAATCACATTTAAAAACCTGTTATGACTTCAAGGTTTGCTATAATATTTTTAATATTCGGCACATTCTTTCTAAATACTTGTAAATTAGAATTTTATTTTTAAATAAAATATTCTGAAATAATATCTTTTTTGCCAGAATAACTCATGTCTTGAAGGAAATATACTGCTATATTTATGTGTGTTTTTCTTCTTTTTCCTCCAGCTTTATGCAGAATCTCAAAGTTCTTCAGAGTACCTTATTCTCGCGAGACTGCACCTCTTCTCCTTCTCTGCAATGTAGTAAATGTGAAAGTTGACCTCACAGGTCTTAAATAGGTGCCCTTTGCTTTTATGCTAGTCATGAAAATCACAATTGCTGTAATAATTTGCTCCTAGCAGTAGTCTAGCAGCTGTCTAAATTTACAAGGTCAGCTCTAGCACAACCTAAGCCAAACTTTTTAGAGACCTCAGGGTCAGGTTTCAAATAACTGCACATTCCTACTTTAACCAAAAGTAATCCCTGAGACTCAGCACACTTTAAAGATGAATGTTCATCTCTTCTCACATTTGAAACTTCAAAGGCCCAATTACTACTGGGCTGACATGGGCTGTTTCATGATACTTCCTGTGCAAAGTGCTACCTCTCTGCACTCTGTGTTTCTGATGCTTCTGTTATCGCTGGTCAGTTGCTCTTTGGCAACACAAAATTCAATACCAGATTTCCTCTCACTTCTTCCTTGCACTTGTTAAAAGCAATTACTGTTAGCATCCATATTTGAACTTTGAGTTCTGTTTCCGGGGTTGTTTATATTCTTTACGATGGCTACATTAATCACCAGCTATTGGGTTATCTTACAGTCAAAACTATTGGAAACACCTGGCTGGAAGATAAAAACAAAAGTAAGGCTACCAAAAATATCAGGATTAAGCTCAAGATAATGCCACTATAAGACTGTCTGTATGCAATCTGCTTTCAGGGGAAAACATTGACAAAATGAATCAATTGATTCAAAGATAATGTTTCTCTTGGTAGCAGCAATATTCTTCAAAGTGTATTTGTTCATTTTTGCTATTGAGAGTCTTCAGTTGCTGTTTTCATTTCCATTCAATGACTTAAAAGTTTTTAAAAAATGAAAAAAAATCAAGAGCAAAAATGTATATTACAATCAAATCACACATCTTTTGCTTACAACTTTTATCGCCTATGTGGGTATTTTGAACAATACTTTCCTCTCTGGTACAAAATCAAAACTTAGCATTCTTCATTTAGTATCAGTGTTGAATTTTTAAAATAATCTTCTGTGATACATCATAAAGAAAAGACCTTGGTTAATTCATTAAATTCTTAGTCAATATGTGACAGTAAAGGAGAACAATCCCAGGATGGCCAGTTACTGAAAGGAATCATGAACTCACAGGACAGATGGAATGGGTTTAGAGTGGACAGGGTGGAAAGGATAAGATTTCTTGTATGAAATAGTTACACTTTTTTCATTTTTATTGCAGTTCAATATTGTTTAATAGAATTAGACATAATTATATAGTTTGCATGGCAGTGTTTATGTAAGAAATACTTCAGTGACTTCTGAATCGTGTTTTAAAAGATATGAGGACTTATAATTTATTTAAGAAGATTAAACCTAATACAACTGCAAAAAAATCAAAGTTCAGTTGTGACTTGATATTAACATGCAATCTTGAAATTGTTTGTCCTCTATAAGGAAAAAAATCAGTGAAATCATTCCCAGTAACTTAATACCCTTAAATGGTTTATAATAAAATGGTTTGCTCATCTTTCAGGGATTTACCTTAATGATATCATTCCAAAGGAGTCTGGTTTAGATCAAACTGGGTTAAAGATCATGACTGTCAAAAGATGATGTCACTTAGATTCCATTACTAATAAAAGCAGAGGTCATTTTGAGTACAGAAACAGATTGATATTCATGCTTTCTTTACCTCTAATATCTTTAGTCATGCATTATAAAGGTAAAACTTCACCCATTCCAATGTAGATCAAGAACATAGTACATAAACTTCATATTTACAGTTCTCTAGCACAGTTGTTTAAAAAGTCAATGGCAAGAAACATCCAAAATAAATTTCAATAAATGAAATCACTTTGTCTAGGAAATTCTAATTTTAGTATTTTACAAAGAATAAGGTTAGAGATGCAAAAATTGAATCCTAATTTATTAATCCATTCAGATGTAAATAAAAGCAGTCAGTATAGCCAATACTCAGTATAATGACTGTGAAATGTAAAGTTAGGATAGCTTAATATAAGATTGAAAGGCTAAAACCTTATAACCTATTTACAACAGTTCAGTAGTTATTCTTCTCTTGTCTTACCTCTTTAATATTTTGTATCTTCCTAGTACTGTTTGCTGTGCCTGGTATTTTCCAGAACTATCTAGCTTTCTCTTATACCTAGAAAACACGAAATATACAACTAAAATACAAATTAAAAAATTGCAAACTAAAACAAGATTAACCACCTGCAATGATGAACTGCAATTATAATTTAGAACAAGAAAAAATAGAAGTCAAATTAAACAAAAGAATATTTGTCACCACAGGATGGTCAAGTTGTATGGAGTAGTAGCTTTCAGTGAAACCTCTAAGAAGTCAAACAAAATAAAGCCCTATGATTTTCACTACAGGTTTATGTCTTCCATCAGTAGTGAAGGGAAAAACAGATACAAAACACTGAGCACTTGTTGAGTGTAAAAAGAGGTATGTGTCTAGCTATGATGGACTTTGGCCTGAGTACTTAGGATCCTACTTGTCAACTCCTGCTTACCTGATTTCATTATTTTAGGCATTAAAATCCAGTTAAATCTACTGCTAAGACTCCAGTAAAGATTCAGAACCAGCCCATTCTGCTAGCCAAGATTACATTTACTTTTGTATAGCGAGACTCTTAGAAAGGACCACTAGATGGGGGTGTGACAGACAGGGCAACAACTTCCTTGGATGTTTATGGTGCCTCCGAAAAGACCCACTCTTTGTTAGCTCTGACACACATTACTATGAAATGCTACGGTTCTTCTCTGAATTCATTTTTGATACAGTTCCTGTGAACTGTACACAGTTCCTGTGTACTTAAATGTTACCTATTGCCAAAACATTTACTTCAGGAGTATGTTGTAACATGTTCTTCCACAGTCTGTCCTTAGATATTCAACCAAAACCACCATATTACTCTTTAATTTTTCCTTACTCTTTCTTCTTTATATTTCTCCATGCCAGTTCTCCTCTGTCTACCTTATTGTCAAGGTTTCTTTTAAATTAGGATCTACTGTGTAACCTGTAAGATGTAAAAGAACTGGGAAAAAAGGCAAAAAATAAATATCCCTTTCTCAAAGATGAACCATCATATTTTGAAACCCGCATCTTTTCCCTAATCTGCTTTTATGTTTTGTTATCCTTTGGGTATGGAATAGTTTAAAAAAACACTAGAAAAATATCTTTTTTGATTCTGAAATTTCAGTAGCAAAACTGAACAAAAACTAGTATTAATAGAATAATAGTGTTTAATAATGTTAAAAATGTTTCCTAATGTTTTCATAGGAAATAATCTTCTGCTTGAAATTCAGAAAGGCTGTATAAATATATTTAAATGAACACTTTACAATATACATTCCTGATAAAATGTTTAACTTGCACTTAAAGCAATGTGTCATATGGAGAACTAAACAAAGTTCATTCTAATGTGCATAAAACAAGCTTTGGAAAAAATAAACACTGCCAGATACTTCATAGGTTGAATCAACTATACAACCTGTTGAAACGTGAATTATCTGCTGAATCAGAGATTTAATCTACTAAATCAAAGTTAACACCTACTGAGTCAAGCACAGCACCTAGTAAAAAACTATTAGTACAGATTTATAGGTATTCAAGTGAATTACAGTAAACACATTGCTCAATAAATACAAAGTGGATGCCATCTATTTATTGCATTATGTTTAGATGGCAACAAGTGTTCTGCTATGAGGGAATTTCCCATTCAAATAGCAAGAAATAAGGTCTTCCTTTTGTGAGTCAGTTTTCTTCATTAGATGGCACAGATCCTCACCAATGAATTCATAGATATTCTAATGTCTCAGCAGAACCTGTGGGAATAATCAGGGCGAGGGGCAGGGAGAAGACATCTGTGCAGTTTCTTTGCTCCCTGCTTCTTTTATTATTCTTTCCCTCATATATCATGCTACTACACATGTAACTGCAATGAAAAGTGTGTGAGAAGAAAAAGGACTCTTGTCCAATGCAACTCAAGAAAATTTCAGTTTGTAAATCCTCTGTTTCAGCAGCAGATGGTTCTGCACACTATATCTTTTCTCAAATCCTCCAGTCCCTCTACTTGTTCAAGCTTGCGTAAAGGCTTATTTTTTTGGAATGAAACATACTAGATCTGTATTGTCTTTTGTCCCTACACAAATTTTTTGCTGAATATTTGTGGGTTTTTTGTTCGGTATTTTGTTTGACAGACCTTCTTTGTATAAAGACCAGGGAATGTTGCTTTTTAATTCCATTTTTTCCTTAATATTATGAAGAAAATACTAATGTCCCTTAGCTATAGTATTAAGAGGTGTCTTTTTCTCTACATCTCATACCTTCTGATCAGGTTACAGCATTCATTTTATTTCATTGGTTTTGTGCATTGATATCCATAGTAAGTATACTTTTCCTTTAGACCTGCCATTTGTTAGGTCCTATTGTTGCCTTTTAAGAGCCATTTCCTATCTTTTTGATTATGGCCTGATTATGGCTTTTGAGACATAGTATATGTGCCTACATTTATGTCTTAATTTGTATCAGGAGAGCAGTTTTGAACTGCTAATTGTCCCCATTTACTCTATTTTAATATGCACCATAGAGCTGCTATGGAGCACTTGAACTGAAATCCTTTCAGGTGAAACTAAGGAAGAAGGAGCAGTTCCAATGCACACCAGCTGCAAATGGGCTGGAGACTATGGGATAGCCTAGAGTTTATCCCTCTTCCTTCCCCTCCATTAAAGTGTGACTTGTGTGGGCATGAAAACCAAGTGTTTCATAGTGCAGATCTTGCTTTTGCTGGTCTACTTGCTACTGCACACACACCAAAGTCAATCCCAACTACCTTTCACATTCTTCTTTAGCAAATCTAGGACCTAAACTCACACCCACATTCTCCTGCTTATAATAAGATTATGTTTTATTGTGATTACCATTGACAGTACTCAAGGAAATGGCATGGAACTGAGTCAGGGATGTTTAGGCTGGATATCAGGAAAAGGTTTTTCACCCAGAGGGTGTTCGGGCACTGGAACAGGCTCCCCAGAGAGATGGCCACAGCACCAAGCCTTACAGAGTTCAAGGAGCATTTGGACAATGCTTTCAGATATGATGTGGCTCTGGGAATGTCCTGTGTAGGGCCAGGAGCTGAACTCAATGATTCTGATAGGTCCCTTTCAATTCAGCATATTCTGTGATTCTATGATCTGGATATTTATGTTGACTCTGCATAGGAAGAAAAATGTATTAAGATTTTTATGTAGACAGTAAGGTAAAAGCTTTATTTCTTTTAAAAGATTCATGCAGGGAAGGTAAAAACTCCAAAAATAATTTCATGGTGAAATAAGCCCACTTAAAATGAAAATTCATAGTTATCACATATATGGCTAAAGATACTGTAATACCAAAATGAGTCAAAACACAAAAAATGTCAACCTTTTCTAATTAGATTTTTGTTATATCAAGCAGCAATCTATTTCATTTTCACTGTGCAGGGTATTCCATTCTGATGCAGCACCTAATAGTTACCTGTCAGTAACAGGTATGGAGAAATAAGAATTAAATTACATTCTTATCATAATTTGAGTGAGATTGGTTTGCTTTTCTGTTGTTCTTTTTCCTTTTTTTTCATCATTGCATAAGAAATACAAGGAAATTTGAATTATAGGTCTGGATTATAATCAATGAAGTAACAGACTTTCTGCAAAAGGTTTTGTTGATTCAGTGACGTAAGATATTTGAGTGTTTGGGCTAGTTATCAATAGCTTAACATGATTTTGGAAAAAGAACACTGACTGTTACAGAAAGGTTGCATGTTGTCCAGCAACCAAGTTATGTTTCCAGAGGATGAATTTTCATATGGCACGTAACTGTGAAACAGGTTTTACTCATTAATACATGACTTGTTACTGATCTAAAAGAAAATTGATTAGTTATTTGCTCTGCACCATGCTTGAGATACTGAGTAGCAGCTGCATATGTCTTTTATCTATGGATTTGTCACACAGCATTTTCTGTTCATACACACAGGATCAAAAAAATTTATTTGTTTTACCTAAAGCAAACAACGACATCCATTATGAACCTACTTCAGCTCCTTTGGTATCTTGGAATAGGCACACACTAAACAGAAAGTGACATATATTGTACGTCTTTCATGAGCTGAAATATGTTGTTTATGGTGGCTGAACATTTCTTAAAACCACAAGATAGCTACAATTACTTTACACTGAACATGCAAAGGAAGAGTACTCATTATCTTTTATAAAAGCCAGAAAAATTATCTAACAATGTCTGATACTGTTGTTCATTAAAAAAAATCTAAGTTTTGAAAGGTTAAATAAGTAATTATTGTAGAAAAAAATGCAAACTGTTCTGCATATTAATGAAAAATTACCTTTTATTGTTAGATAAAATAGATTTTCCATTCATCTGGTTTTGAATGGTTAGTGTCCAATTATATAAAGAGACAAAACATTATCTGTAGGATAATAATAAAATAATAACAACATTTGATTAATTATTATTAGAGCAGTAGCAATAAGCACTACCATGAAAGACACAAAAATTTCTTACTTGAGAACTTAGAATAGAAATAGCAGCAGAAGGGAAATGAGATCAAAAGCACTGTACAGGAGGAAAAAAACTCAGTTTGTGCATTAGAAGTGTTGCATATGTTTAAGGTTTTTATACAGGTATGATTTGCCATTGATTAGGACTCTCCAAATGGAAAGAGTTGGTTGGATGGAATTAGGTTTCGAGTGCCGTCTCTAGCAGTTTACTTCCCTCCCCTTTAACTCCATCCCCCTCATTAACAGATGACCAATGCATTAATGGAGACAAATGGTGACTTCAGCATAAGAACATTTGTAATCACTGTGATCTCGTTTTCCTCCAAGTTTCCAGATGCACCTCACTCTCTTCTGTCACTGGAAAAACTAGTAGTTACTTTTAGGTGTCTGACAGAGACCTGCTGTATCATTATGCAGCTCCCAATGCCAGTTTCCCTGGAACATAACACATATTCTGTCCTTGGGCTCTTACCAAATCACTCATAAAAATCTGTAAATTCTGGTATTGTGGCCATAAAAAACAGAGAACTATCTTGACTATAAAAGTGCAGAGATCAAGTCACTACCACCTTCCACAAATTTGATCCCTGTCCTCCTAATACCCTGCATTTTCTCCAGGTTAGCGCATTTCTTTTAAGGACTTAGTGCCAGACAACTTAAGACATCCTTCCCAGGATCTGGCTGTCAGGACTCAGGGATACCTCAGTCCCTGCACAGATCTGGTCATCATCCTTGCTGAAGATGAGTAGAGGCAAGCAGGCAGCGCCCTGACATCTATTCAGGAAATAATCATAAACAAATTCCAAGAGTTTCAGTTTGGTGGTTGTATTTCTATGGAAACTATGAAGCCAGGCAGTCCTATTTTATAAATGTTTATGCAAACATAAGGAATAAAAACCCAAAAAAGCAAAACAACAATGGAAAAAGCAGCATTTTGCAAATTCAATCTGAAGTATACTGAAGCGCTCTGACATACAGCACTGAAAATTACATACTTGGTTGGAGCAAGTATGAACTCATTCCAGCACAAGTTTCTTTTCATGGCCTATAGTTATTGCAGGGTACCACTTGACTATGAAAGGAACTTCTTAAATGAAAAATAAAATTATATATAGACAAGAGTGGAACCATATTTTTCAAGTCATAAAATAATTGGGAAAAAATATTCTACAATATATAAAATCATCGCCTTTTTAATATGCAATATCATTTGCAAAATTTTAGGATACAGTTTTGTTGAAAGTGTCTTAACTCTAGAATTGAAGAAAAATTTTGTTGTAAATTCAGAGAAGGTCTTAACTGGAAATAAAAGTTGAGAAATAACTACACAAACTAATGATTTTTTTTTTTCCTGAGAGCACAAACCTGATTGCTCTTATGCTGCTTACATCCTCTTCGCACTTCTCGCCATTTTCCTTAAAGAATTGCATCACTGTGTTGGATATTGCACTGGAAAATAAGGCCATATAAATTTGAAGTCTTTCACAAGTTCATTTCTTGATGTATTTTTTGATTTCTTCCTTTGCAAGCTTCTTTGTGAGAATTGCATTAAGATCCCTCCATTCTTTTTGAGAAGGACGGGGACAGGGCTATATACCCAATTCGAGAGGGCATTAGCAAAGAAGCAGTGAGCCCAGTAATATCACTAGTGACACAAAAATTAACCAAAATGGAGAAGCCACATGGTCATGAAACTGTGTGTCTGATGCACTCTCAACACACACTCCATTCACTGGGATCAAAGTTAAAAAAAAAAATTAGAACATTTATTAAAAAGACACCCTTATAGGCCTCCTTCAACATATGAAAGTCAAGGCACCCACAAAGATATCCACCCTTTCCTCTGTAGCAACTCCTCTGAAAACAAGACAGGCCGTGCACACAAAGGAGGCTTTTTCTCTCAGCTTGACAGCCCACTGCATGCAGGCAGATAAAAGCATTTTGGATCCTTGCCAGGAGAGAAACCTTAAAGCAGCTTCATTAGGCAAAAGTAAGATAATCAGAGTAAATATACAATGCTGCCTTTGTTACTTAAGCTGTTTGATTGGCTGTTTTGCTGTTGGCTGGCCAATTAATACCCTGAGCACAGGGCACTGACAGTGCTGGGCACCTCAGGGCACACGCAGGAGTGTCAGCATCCGATGCATGGCAGGAGCTGTAAAAATAGATCTGCAAAAATCTTCATATTTCCTGCTTGTTCAAAGCTGAGAAAAGATCCATCCAAGAGGTCACTCCAGCATGGTAATTATGATTTGTGTATGTTAATTATGTCAATGCAAGCAAAAGTGTGCAGCTCAAGGAAAAAAAAAATTAATTTGTAGTAACAACCTGAATGCTGGCCCCAGCGGTGCAAAGGGGTGGGTAGCAGAAAGGGCAAGCAGAGAAAAAAAATTAGCTAGTAATGCTAAATGAAGATATCTGTGACTGTGCAAGTAAAAAAGAGGTGTTAAAAAAGTTCCTTAGAGAATTGCCATACCATGGAATCAGAGTTGCACAAATGCTGCGAAGATGAACTGCAAAGATGGACATTAAAACATCCTAAGCTACAGTGGGAAGACTATAGGGCCTTTGTGCCTAACTCCACAGATGAGCTGAAGATCTGTTCCCACCCCTACTGTCATTAAGATTGCAGGACATTTGAACACTATTTCCTTAGACAACAGGAGGTATGTAGTGCCTACAAAATGTTTAAGTACTTATAGTTTCCCTTCAGCACATTCTCCTGGCAATCTCAGACAACATGTTCCTTGACATCAAAATCTTTTACCACCCATCACAGGATCCCTCCCACCAGAATCATGTACAAGTGCACGACTGTAACAGTTTCTGTCTTTCCCAAAACCAAAGGAAAATGTCCAAACGTGAGACTATTTTATTTTCAATCAAGTGGGTTAAAATACTAAACCTGCTAAGGATGCAGGAGGGAAACTTGGTTCTTGTCGGTCTAGTCACAGGGGGCAAATGCAAGAGGGAAAGTCTGAAAGCTAAATTCACTCTGCTAGGCAGGGGACTAAAGTCCCTGACCTGCATAGTAATATTCTTTGAAATTGTGCAGGTTGTGAGGGGCAGGCAGGGATTCATAATCTCCATGTATGACAACGAAAGAGCCTACATTAGAAAGACTTGGCTGAACCTTCATTGTAACAGAACCAAACTGTCAGCAGTGGAAACTAAAATAGTCACATGGGGTCTCTAAAGTGGAAGTTTGACTGGCAGAAGTGTCAAGCCCTGTGTAAGACATTTTAGAGTTCGAGTAGGAGGATAATAGATGGGCTTGTGTTCCTAGGCTGCTGACTTCTTGTGAGGGGTGAATTAGGATATGCTCTGAACTGGCAGTTACATGTGCAGAAGTCACATAGGATTGTTAAGGCCATTTCTGTGGCAAAGACTGCATCTAGCATGGCTACATCCTTGTAGCTTGTGTGTCCTTTATCTCTGCAGCTCAGAAGGATGTAGTGGATATAGAGAATGTGAGTACAAGGGAAGAAAAACGGAAATAATCAAGGAGACAGAGTAGCTACATCACAAGCACAGGTTAGCATCCTTCCTGTAGAGAATGCTAAGGAAAGGGCCTGACCAGGGGTTATGAACTCAGAGGGAGAGATTAACAGAAGTGCAGAGCTGTTGTTCACTAAATTCAGCAATAGACAAATTCTGCAACACTAAGTAAGGTGGCTCCAAGCTAGTACAACATGGATTTAAAACAAAATACCTGTTCAACCTGTGGCTGGAGAATATCTGGAACTTGATGCTCGGGGGGCAGTAGAAACAGGGACATCTGAAGAAGAAAAGGTACAGAAAAACTCATAAAAAACAGGGCCACAAATGGATACTAAAACCATGTGTTAAGATCTCATGTGCCATATTCTAATACAGTATTTGTAGAAGTTGGTGGAGCACTTGAGTTAGGGCTTGCAAGTTGGCCAGATTTATGCACTCTGCTAAAATGGCATCTTTTGATCTGCCCATGACATAGCACTGGCCTGCCCTAGGGAGGACATTTCTCATTAACAGTGAAATCTTAACACTGAAATGTCAAAATGTCTCGTGCACCATGCCAATGATTGATTGTTGAACTTAATCCTGAGAATAGGAGATCATCACTCCAACAGTGTAAAGGCTGCCTGAAAGCCTTAATGTCTGAAGTTTGTCCTTGGTAGCTGTAAATATTCACCTGGGTTTCTTCACTTTAATCTGTTTGTTCCTTGTTCTACCAAGCACACTTCTCACAGATACTTACACCCTGCAGATAGCCAAACTGTCCAGTGAACAGGAATTCAGCTATAATGCCACAGTATGGAGATGTCATCAAGCATAATGCCAATAAGAGAAGAAAGATTCATTCACATGCCTTAAAAAAGTAATAGTGCTTATCTAAGACTTAGCTGTAGTAGTCAGATCACTTGCCCAAGGGATTTTATTCCAATCCTCACAGGAAGGGTGGCATGCTGACTACGATCCTCTGCCTAGGACATGAGAATAAACCTGCCACTGTAGATGAGGACTTAAGCAGGACACCATAGCTGCTCCTTGAGAGATCATAAAACACCAAAAGCTGTCACAAATTTTTGTGAATGTTCAACACAGATCATGCTCTTGAAATCAAATGGCAAATGCTCTCCAACATTCTAAAAGGCATTCTAGATATAGTGAAGTTATTTCACTGTGCTTTCCTGTTTCAAAACAGCAACCAAAGCTGTGGTTGTTCTCATTCAGTAAGGCCTGATTCTAAATAATCTAAACTTCCCAGGTAACTGAATGTTAGACTATTTGAGTTCCAAAGATTTACTATTCACAGCATAAAGAATTGTTTCCTTTTATCACTTTTAAATTTGCTAACACTCAGAGTAATTGAGTGTCTTCTTGTTCTCACATTATGAGACTAAATTAAGAGCACCAAACCATCTATCTTCATTACACAATTCACTAGTCAGTATATCTGTTCATTCTTTCTTTTCTAAATTACTGAAGTTAGCTTTTCCACTCCAGTTTACATGTACTGCTCACCCTGCTAATTTCTCTTCTCGATATTTTTTTTCCCATTCATCTTTTGATTGTTCAAAAGGAAGGTCATATAAGATGAATACCTTGTTTTCAGGTGGTTGCTGAGTCAGAACTTTACTAATTCAAAACTAAACAGGCCTTTTTTTATCTACGTTTGCAGGCATAGTCTTTGTATCTTTTTTCATGACAGCTCTTGCAGACTATTATGGACTATCTCCAACCTTTGTGTGGACTGATGACTAAAATTTCTCCTTCCCTTCTTCCTTGGCATGATAAAATGTATAGATAAAAAAATTTTGACTTCTGCTAAAATGAGGTAGGTTAGAGGTTGGCTGTAAGAGTGATTGAATGGAATTAGTATCTTTCGGAGAGAGGCATAAAACTTTCTTTTTTGATTGTGTTTTCCCAGAAACTGCAGTAAATAGAATGAGAGGCACTATCTGAACAAGTAACTGTTTTCAGCACATTCTGTTTCTTGAGAAATCATTTCCTTGTCAGTGTTATTTTCTACCCTCATAGTTGGCAAATCAAAGAGAGCAAGAAAATGCATCTAAAAAGGTAGAGAAGGACAGATGAAAAATGTATTCCCAGAAGCATAATATCTATATGATATGACATTTACCCCGACTGCAATGAATCTAATTTTCAATCTAGTTCAACAGAGCCCTGCAAAATCACTTCACTGGATCCAAAGGAAGAGATGATTCCCAAAAGCAAGACCATTCAACTAGAATGCCTGTTTTTAAATTAAGATATTGACTTAAGAGCCATATTACAAATATGATGTAAGGAAAATAAGTAAGAAGAAAATAATTATAAGGTACCAGTCATTCCATCATTTGACCATACTGGGATATTGTAGTATAAACAGGGTCAAATGAGAAAGGGCATAAGGTGACTATCAATCAAGAGTGTTCAGCACCTATGATTGAATAGAAAGTGGGTAATACTAGGGTTACATTAATAATTTCTGTATTCCTCGCCAAATCATGACAGAAAACGAGAAAGGATGCCGCATCAGAAAACTCAATAATGAAAGCAGATTTCAATCATATATAGCCTGGCTATATATTGGGTTAGGACATGAGAGAGATGACACTCTGGTATCTCATCCAGAGATACTGAAAGCCCTCTTTGGAGCTGTTAGTTAGCAAACCCAAGAGAAGACATCTAGTGCTTACCTTACTCCCAGGACTGACTGGGATACCATTCAAAATTTTGCTATCAAATACCTACACTGACAGATTGTAACCACACATTCATCTGCTGGTAGGATCAGGTGTAAGGGCAAGTGGGATTTAGTTTCAAACAGGGAAATAATCTGATGTGACAGTATATTAAAAATAAAATAGAAGGCACATTTGAAATCTTATACTTGGAGGAAGCTTGGAGATTGCTTGCTGACCACAAAAACATCCCACCTCAAGGCTGAGAAAGAGGCAGTAATATTGTGAAAGTATATGGAAAGAATTCCATGCAAGGAACAATTGAAAAGCTACAATGCTTCAGCTTGGAAAGTGATAATCAAGGAAGGATGAGATGGAAGTCTGTGAACTTAATGAGTATCTATAAACTTAATGAAGATGCAGAAAAGGAAGTAAATTTCCTTGCCAGAAGTTTAAAACCATGAAACAAAACAAAAGGATCTGTTTCTTTGTGCACAGTACACAGTACCTCTGCTATGGGGGCTGGCAGATGTCAGAAGTAAGTCCAGTCTTTTCTTCCACTGCTAGAAGGTTTGTAGAAGAAAAATTCATTAAGAATGTTAAAATAAACTGACAATTTGGTGTTCAGCCATCTCTGAACCACAAATGGTTCAAGGCCAGGGGACATTTTAAAGGAACAACCCAGACACCTTTCTTTCTTTTCTATAATCTTCCCTCAACATCTGGTGTTGTCCAAGAATGATACTGGTGTAGATAGACCTTGGGTCTGACATAGTGCAGTCATTCCTACATTTTTATGAAGAACAAATCAATAACATGAGTTGTAGCAAATTGCAAGGACCAGATGGTACTCACCTAGGAGTTTCAAAGGGACTAAAATATGAAAAAGATGCACTGCAATAAATGATTCAGTTAAAATATAAAATGTCCTTGGTAGCACAGATAGTGGGAAATAAAGTTTTAGTTCATAGAAAGGTTCTCAGACTGAACTGAAGTTCAGACTAGAAAGCCTGATTTCCAAGCTGGAGAAAACAGAAAATAGAATAAAAAACAGACTGAGTAAGTATTTGGAGAAGTGTGAACATAAAGAGGAAGAAATAATTTGCCTCCTGTAAATATATTTCTGGAGTTTACTCAAAGAATCAATGATCAAATGGAAAATAGTTACTTGACACTGGCTTTTCAGGAAGATTTTAACAACTTTTTAAGAAAAGATTAATAATGAAATTGAGTTTCCATGGAATAATAATGTATTGAAAGGTAGAATGCAATTCATTAAAAAGTTGATGATTTTATCACTAGAATAGGATAACACTAGGGTGCTGGGACTCCCATTTTGCAACATGCGTCAAGGATCTAACAGAAAGAATACTTGGATGACAACACTGTAGGACACTGTCATACTGCTGAATGACTGGGAAATAAAGTGGTAGACAATACCAACGTTGGCAAGTTCAAAGTAATGTACATGGGAAAATGTACTCACTGTTCATATGCAGCAATGAGCTCCAAACTAAATGTTACCATGCATAAAATCCTGGAACGTCACACCAATACAATAAGGTGTTTAGAAAAGAAAGCAAATTTTAGGAGTTAAAATGAATAGAATGGAAAACATTTTGTCCAAGTTATGTAGATTACTCAAGAACTTGTACATAATTTATATTTTTAGGCCACTTACCTCAGAAGTATACAGTGAGATTGTAAAGCTACAAGGAAAGGTAATAAAAGTACAGAAAACTGTTTACAAAGACTGAGTTAAAAGATTTGTATTTTTTACTCCAAATTAAGAAATTACAAGTAAGGAATCCACAGAGAGGTAGATGATGAAGCATGGGATCATGACTTCACAATTATGTGTGAAACAAGGATTGAGAAGGAAGTGCTGTTCAGGCAAGTGAGAAGACATCAAGCGAGATTACAAATGCAGGCACAAATTCCTCAAGATCTGTCACCTCTAAGTACATGCACCTCCAGGTCAAAAGATCCCTCAATGGAGGACATCCTGTAAGAATCACAACTATCTAGGCAGAACTCTGCTTGGCCTACTCTTACTTCTTCAGATAAAAATCTCAGAAGGTGAGAAAATTGTTGAGACCAAAGTTATCATTCCCAAGCATTTTCAATAGCACTGCCAAAACTCTAAAAGATGATGAACTGGATTTGTCCACGATATGACTGTTTATTCTAGAAAAATTAAATATTTCATTAATATTACATAACAGAGATGGCCTGTCACTGCAATGTAACACTGCATTTTTGAAAAAGATTTCTTCTACATGTCAATGACTACTTTTTAATTTATTGTAATACACACAGATCTCCTTTGGACTAAGGTCCCTAACTTTTGGAGTCTAAACAAAGAGGTGGTTGGTATACTCAGTACAATTCAATTTAAAATTACTGTTTAAAGACTACTACTTCTACCACTTGCTTCTTCTAGCTTATTATCTTCCTTTTGCTCTATTTCCTTCCTTCCCCTCCTTTTCTGAAACAGCCATTAATTCCTGCTTCTCCATGTTTTCTCTCTCACCCCTCCACCTTTTCTCCATTGCTTTTGCTTTTGTGTGAATTTATTAAATAGATTACAGTGGCAATGAAGTGTCATTATCAACAGGGGATAAAAGAGTTCATAGCCTTGAGTCACTGTTCAGATTTGAACAGACACTGCTGTTTCAGCTACAGCTCCATTCACATCTGGAAGACTTCCACAGTATTCAGAATTAAGAGTATATATTTGAGATTAGTACTTGCTTATAGAAAATCTTCTGTACTAGATGATCCAAATGCATGATCCAGAGCCAACAGATGCTATGTTTAATATAGGTCTGATAGATTCAGCTTTTTGTATAAAAAAGAGAGCATATTAAAGGGTAATTTTTTTTGTCATTTGTTAGTTTTCCTTCAAAGAACTAATAACTATCTCTGAGCTGAGAAAACTTCCAGAAAGATAGTCTACCATAATTAAATTATCACCATTACCTTTGGTCCCCAGTAAAACTGTTCATAATAAACATTAATTTCTCAGGATGAATTTAAGGGAGGGAGGGAACCTTGAGTCCATGGAGTGTTCTGGACAAGACAGATATGTTCTTTACGTGTATTTTTATAATTCTCCACAGGAATTTGGCCATGTTGTGTTTAGGAATATAATTAAATTCCTCTTTATTCTATGTCTATTAATAGAACGTGCAGAAATATCTGGTGAATGGATTTCATGGGCATATTTGTAGGTTTCAGAAATGAGACTTTGATCCCTTGACTCAGTTCATAGTTCCTGTCACAATTCTCTCTCTAATATTTTTAATGGATACTTACATATCACCTGAAACTTAGCATGGCTAAAGCACATGCCTGATACTTTATTCTTGTTCCCCTTTCAGTGTGGTTATGTCCTTTCTTAGGTTGATACCTATTTGTGCCATCTCTTACTTTGCCCTTTCATTAAGCACTTCAGAGCCAACTGGTATTTTTTGTAATGTTTTTCAGTATATTTCATCTAATATGTTCTTACATGTTTTTTCATGTTCTTATTACCTGGTATCTCAACTTTCGAAACCCATTTTCATCTGTCTTTTGAAAGTATTACTAATATTCAATGAGAATTAAGCTGTAAAGACAATTACCTTTGTCTGTATTTTTTAATATTTTAGCCTTTTTATTTCATCTATTCAGAAGTTAAAATGAAGCTTTATTTGCAGCACTCTGTTCAGTTTTGAACAAACTCAAAAGAGTCTGAAAGTCAGCACTGAGATTGATGAGAAGGTCTGCGAAAGTCTTGATGAGTTAGGGTTGTTTAACCTAAAGAGCAGGTTGAAGATAGGCACAAAAGTCCAAGTAAGCAAAAGGCTGCTGCAGGTAGGGAAAGAAAAATCTGTTTTCCACGTTCAAGCTGGATAGGACAGGAAATAATGGGTTTCAATTGCAACAGAGAAGATTTAGGTTACTAATATGATTTTTTTTATAGCGATCAAAGTTAGCAAGCATGAGAACAGATTGTCTGGGGAGTCTGTGAAACTTCTCCCTTTGGAGATATATAAAAATAGCTTGGACCAATATATACCTGAGGTGATATTTGCCTTGTTGATTATGCCTTCTGGCAGGAAAGATGGATTAGATGTTCTCTTCATGCAACCTTCCAGTCTATTATGATTATAACGTTTATATTTCTAAATTTATCCACTCTCTTGAGAGCTTTGAAGACCAAGAACTAAGATCTCAAATTTGATTTGATAACTGAGGAACAGTCAGTGTTTAATCAAAGGAAAAAAAAAGTTGCTGGTTGAAGTGCATCCACTGTATTTAAATGTTAAGACACTGGAAATTTTTCTATATATAGGAACGTATTCCCATGTGAAGTGTGTTACTGTAATAGCCTGATTCAAAAGATAAAAAATATATGGCTCACTGTGGGCACACTAGCAGCTGACAAGCTGGAATACTGCCTCCTCACTATCTACAGATGAAAGAAAGTGCAGCAGCTGTTACTATTCAGGTAGCTGGTAGTGATGAAGAGCCCAGGAGGAGCCTGAGGCAGTGTACTGCCTTGACAATTGCAGGACAGATGGCCTTAGTTGTGATTTATATTACTAAATATTTTCCTCTTTCCACCTCTGTGTTGCCTCAATCTAACATCATTCAGGTGGTCTTCACCCAGGGTATGATTCAGGTAATGAGGCATTACTCTTCTAAGAGGTGCAGAATTATATACTCCTGGCATGTGTGTAAGACTACACAGGACCTTTTGTTCAAGAGTCAGTCTTAAGTGCTTGTAAATTAATCTTTTCTATATTTTTGAATTATGGTATTTTTATTCCTTCTAGGAGTAAGGTTGTGTGAGTAGTAGGTTTCAATAAGGCAACTGCAGAACAGGCAATCATCTGTTCATCCAGCCAGAAAGCCTGCTTTAAAACTGTCTTGCAGTAATGCTGCACTCCCAGTAGCAGAAACCTGACATTCAGCCAGAGCACTTCTCAACAAACTGATGCAAAACGTTCTCCTCAATTAAAAACTAGTGAAGAAAACATTTCATGGCATGAATTGCAGAACTTTGATCTTAACTCTAAGGCATGGTTTTGAGACTAAAGCTCAAGCTTACAACTTGATTAAATCCAAAAACATTTCTAAGTTTTTGTTTGGGTTTTTTTTGGTGAAAGATAAATTAAACAGGAAAGGCAATTTATTTTTGAGAATTTAAACTTCAGATTAAAAATCTTCTGAATTGACAAAATGCATTTACACTCCAGAATAATTCAGCTAAATACACTATAATATTAAAAAAGGGAAGGATAGATCACTTTGCTTGGCTATGAGGTAGAACAGACTGTCTTTCTAGGTCCTACCTTGTTCTAAATCTCGTTTTCTTTTTCTATAAATACTTTTTTTTTTAATATGATTTCTTAACAAATAGCAATTACTGAGAAAAAACAATTGAAAGGATGTTTTCCTTCATTGATGTAGATATGGTTCTGAAATGTCCCAATAGTTTCTTCAGGCCCTTGATCTCTTGGACGGATATCTGTTTCCCTTTGGGTTTTCTTCAAGTTAGCAGTTTGAAAGACTCTGGACAGAAGATGCCATTTTTTCTTTTCCCTATTGGGATTTTCAGCAAAAAATATATAATATTAGATATTATATAGAATAGTTACATATATACACACACATTTATATATGTATGTTTATAGATATATACGTCATAGAAGAGGTTAGAAGAGGCCTCTGAAGATCACCTAGGAAGGTTAACTTCAGAGTTAGATCATGTTGCCCATAGTCTTTTCAAATCAGATTTAGAAAAATCTCTTTTCACTGCTTAATACCTTCATTGTGAATTTTTTATTCCTCATATTCTGTCACCAGTATTTTCCTTGGTTCAGCTTGTGATTGTTTGCTTGTTTTTGCTCTGCATGCTTGAGTCTAGCTCTGTCTTTTTAGTAACTGCCACTTTGGATAGAACAGCTTTATGGAAGTCATTTTAACTAACACATTTATGGAGAAATTAATGAATTTTCATTTTTTAAAGATTGTTTCCAATTATGACATTTTTTAAGCAATTGTCTGCTTCCCTTCTAGGAAGTCAGAAGCCTTGGCATCACAAAATTCTAAATTCTGCAGATATTCAGAGATACTGGAAGCACCACCAAATCACAAGAAAGGTTCCACCAAGAAAAAAAGAAAGGATGCTGGCTCTTCTCTATACAGGTTTCTTGGCTGTCCCACACTTAGCAGCTACTTGACTTGCCATACATATTTAGACATAGTATTCAAGTAAGTTGCTTCAGTTAATATTAAAACACAGTAGAAAAGTAAGGAGCAGGATTCAGCCTTAGGAAAGAAAAATTATTACAGAATCTAAGAAAAACAATTAGCCATAGAACAAATGTGTGAAACATAAACCTTCATGACTTACAAATATATATCCAATTATTCTAAAAAAAAAAGAAACCAAGCACTGAAAAACGGCTTTCATGGGCAGAGGGACAGATACACAAAGAAGAGAAAGAAAAAGCAATCACCATTTCTAATTTTCAAACAACAGCTTCACTTTTTAAATATTTTTTCTTTCATTAAATAACTGAATTTGGAAAAGTTCTAGTCAGACATTATTTTTTGTCAGCTAGAGGGCCTACTTCTCCACAACTGTGATTCTTATTTTACTAACATCAAAGGGTCTTCATCTTTACCAAAACACATGATCTACAGTGTTATGCTCTGCCCTCATAATTTCCTGTATTTTTAGAAATATTTTAAAATTATGTCAAGGTCAGAAAAAAGAATCCTCATCTTTCTTCCAATTATTTGTATACAAAAGTTCTTTTTCAGCAAGATTTTTCAGACCCAACTGGAAAGTTTAAAGAAAGGACATGTGAGACTTCAGAGATAATGTGCTGTTTTACGCTTGGATTATGCTCATGCAGTCTGGAGCCGCACATATGCTTAACTCATGTCCTGTAAAGTGCTCATGGTAAAAAAAAATAAAAATTCATACATATTTGTTTTATTATAACTAATGGCAAAAGTCAAGATATGTAATCATTGATTCCAAATGTAGCGGCTACTGCCTAAAGTACAAATCCAGCATCACCGAGGAAATCCACTTTATAGAAGGCAGGTGAGATATAGCTGCATTTTCATTCTTTTATATGAAGACATTGAAAACTGTTTTTCAGATATCCTGCCTGTATAACAAACTACTTTTGATCAGATTACCTTGATAGTAATTTTTTTCATCATCTCTCACCACTTAATATTTAGAATATTTAGTTTGGAATTGGAACTAGACACAAAAGGCAAAAAATTTTGGTTTTGTGTCTGACAAAAAAAAAAAATGAAAAAAGCAGGGTCTCAAATGGACAGAGGAAGTTTTAGAGAAGCTGGAGGTGTTCCTGAAGATTAATTTCCTCATCTTTGGTGATTCTTGCCCCCCTTTTCCCTCAAGCACCTTAAGCACTGCTGACAGGTATGCAGGATCATGAGTAGTTTGGATCAGACTTGGCTCTGTGTAAGTAGGGAGCCTCCCTTGTCTAAAACTGATGCTGGTCATGAGTTTGAGACTTTTTGGAATATATTAACATGTGTATCTCCCACACCATTTGGGATACAAGCACAACATATTTTCATGGCACCTTAGAGAGGTATGTAAATACTGGATATAGGATAGGCCAGGTGCTTCATTTTGCTGAAGTCTCAAAGTGATTTGAATTTAGATGTTTTATAATGCAAACATTAAAGGGTTGATGTCAGAAGTCTTTGTAGGAGCAGGTAACAACAAAAGAGCTGGTGTTGTGTTTACAATATTCTCAACCTTTCAGAACATGGAGGTGTTTTTATTAATTATTTTCACTTTCTTTTCATGTTATAAAAATAGTTGAATAATCTTATTTTTTATTGTTTCCACAAAGTTTGAAAAGTGAATTAGGGAAAATACTAGATAACTGCTCTGTAAATAGTTAAATATATATTTTTAGAAAACACTTTCATTTTCATAATGTGATAACATTCCTATTAAATCAACTTATTTATAGGCTAACTGTCTTATGAAAGCATGCTAAGGACATACCAAATTAACATAGATGGTGTACATTTTTTTACACAAGATTTTTCATTTATTTCCCATTTGAAGTAGAGAAATTTTTCAGCATTTTTATGCATTTTCATGTTCTTTCAACTGAAAGTATACGTACAATATACTGTGGGAATTGAATGCATACTTTTAAGACTGACTTCTTCCTCTGAACCACCTAGACATGTTTCTGAAGTGTACATTTCATCAAATAAGAAAATCAACCAACCTGGATAATATAAATGCTGCCTAGAAGCACATGTTTACAGAAGCGCAGCTAGTATAATGAAGATCATCATAGTGAAAGATAGTTATAATAGTTCCTTAAATTTACCCTTTTTTTTGTATTTCATTTTTTCTGCACACACATTCTTTTCTGTTTCATTTCGTGTACTTACTTCAACTTTTTGAGCTCTTCAGACACTGAAATACGAGAAGAGATTAAAATTATTTAAGATTCAGCCATTAACCATACAGTAAGGTTTCACAGTTTCTTGTCCTAGAAATGAAATGTTAGCTGTCTCTTGTCAGTTAGTCTTTGATGTTTTACACACATACACGGAATTATAAAGATATATTGATTGACTTCTGTAGAGGTTAACCTTAAGATTTGTTACACTGAGCAGTGAGCACTGACTTAGTCAAGCCAAGGAAGGTGAATCAATCTCTCATTTTTCATCAAAATACCATTACATTTCTAGATAGGCATAGAATTTACTTATAGACATATTTGGAGCTCAGTTTTGTAATTACTGAAAATCAAGATATGAGACTATAACATTCTTCTAAGGGTTTAAATAAAGGGAAAAAATTCTCATGCACTAGTGAATGACTTGACAATAATGAATTCTGTTTCAAGGGAACTGAGCATTTTCGTGTGATGGTTACCCAAAAATATAGCTTTATGTCCTTTGGAAGAGAAAAAGATGAAACTTACCACAATAATTTATAGTCTTTATATGCTCCTATGTTTTCTACTGAGGCATGAGGTTAGTCAGAAATATACAAACAAGAAATATCTACAATAAATGACAACAGGCATAGTAGTTTGTTTTTTTAAAATCTTATTTTAAAAAAATCATGTATCTGGGTAAGAAGTAAGTTAAACAACATTCTGAAAGTCATTCTAGGTCTAATAATTAAAACAAAAACAAAACACAAATTGGGCTTATCTGTACTTATTTTCATTCACCTCGTATTTGTTTCAATCAGTTCATTCAATTTATAAAGGCAATCTTCTGCAACAAAGCCAATGGAATTGGAAGAAATGTAAAAGTTCTGATCATCTTTAGAAATATTAAACTTCATTTCTATATATATGAGAAAGCTTTAGCATTTTAATAAAATTCAAAATCAGCACTACAATTCTTTATGTCTCTGTTTTACGAAGTCTTTCTTCTCCAGGAGTTATAATGGAGTCACAAGGAGTTATTAAAAATTCTGCCAGCACAAGTCTGTAGTGATTAGGCCCCTAGGTAGAGATCCCAGCTTAGAGACTCCCAACTCAGGGCAGAACTCCAATCAATTCTGCCATCTTCTTGGTGAGCATGCCATAATCATGAAGCAAATGGCTGCAACAACAGCAGCTGGTGTAGGTATGTCTGCACGAAAAAAATAATTGGGAATTGGCTAGGGAGGCAAGTGGAGAGTACATCCATTACCTCCAGATATTAAATTTGCACTTGAGGAATCTAGCAATCCATAAACTCTCTGAGCACACCTCTCCTCTGGATCATCCTTACATCAGAGTATTTCTCCCTGGTCTCATTGTACTTGAGATCTCTCCCACTTACCTACCACCATGTAGTGAGGAGGTACCTCTCTGTCTTCCCCGCTCAAAGTCTCAGCCTGCAAAATGATAAAATTTGAGTGAGAGGAACTTCTTTATGAGGGCAAAATTTTCCTTTTGTACCTCCCCCTCACTTTTTATAATGTCATTAAGACAAGTAGAAGTCCTGCTTAAACGTAAACTTCGAACAGCACCAAGCCTTGAATATTTCTCAATCTCTTGTGCTTCAGTTTTAGAGCAGAGAAATGCCAAAGCATGGACTGGACTCTGAAGATCCTTACACCACTTTCTGGAGTATGCAGATATACCTGTTTGCCACAGACTTAATAATACAAAATTTTACCAATGTTTTTCATTTCCCAGTATTGCGGAAAAATAGGCCAGAAGACTAAGGAGGAAAGAATCTTAAACTAAAAATCCTGAAGGCTGTTACTTGTTTGTTTTATTTGACTATCTACTTAAAATCAAAGAAGTAGGGGACCTAACTCATTTTCTTCTTTCAACAGAAAAGAGAGATTGAATAAGAGAAGGAAAACATCAGTGATCTTTCCCTTTGAATAGAGATCGTTCTGCCTCCTTTATTTTTTCAACAGAGGTCCTGATAGGATCTTCAACTCACAGTGCCTTGGCACAATCAGGATTTTATCAGGAAATTAGTATCTGTCCTTTTGGACTATGGCTACATATTTTGTTTTTTCTGGACTTGCTGACTTGCAGGGTAACCAGAAAAAAATTTCATCCTTTGAGGGTTTCTTACTTTTAAAAGTTTCCCATCTTTCAAGCTACGTCCCATGTAGCTTGAAAACTGAAACCTCCAACTTCCAAAAAACAATTGAGATGGCATGAATTAAAATAATTGTTTCATTTTTACATCAACCTGGAAATGCTTAATCATTTTAATAGTGAATTAATGCAAATTTCTCAAAAATAATTATTTTTGAAAAAGAGGTGGGTTTTTTTTATAATATGAATACTTTTGATAGATTCTAAAATGGGTTCAATTTACATTTATGCTACCAAAAATATGGTGACTGTTCTGACAAGATAACATTTCTAAAATGGAGGAAAAAATAAAAAAAAGAATTAGGAGAAACACAAGTGATCTCTTGAGCAGAGGTACAATATGCCAGCATGGTGGTGTGTGGGGCTTCTGTTGTCAGAGAAAGGTTAGAAGAATGGGGGGTGGTATGAAGACAGATAACATTTGGTTTGTTTGGTTGCATCCCAAGATTCAGTATAAAGTTGTAGATGGCCAAAAAATATTTATAAGTTCATGTTATTGCCTAACTTCACTACATTGTTCTGCACTTCCCAATATATTTTTTTCTCTTTTATTTTGTATTTCCAGCTTTTTATTTCTCTTTATATATCTTCTTTCTTGTGTCCATTCACTTCTGTCCTCTTATTCCAGCTATTCTTGTCCTAGCTCAGTCTCCATTTATTCATCCATACTCCAATTTCCAATACAGTGCTTTATGAATTTCATTTTTAACAATAGAAAAAAAATCTCAGCATCCACGCAGTGGAAATGTTTGCGCAAACACTACAAAGGTAGTTTCAAAAAAAAATCAAAGAAAAATTCCAAAAGGACATTCATTTGAAATTTTATTTCTTGAGGGTCTTACTCATGTGTATTGAAGGCTTTGAAGTTTCAATGTTATTTGTTGTAGTACCATAGCTAGTGGGTGCAAGTATCCTGTTGGGTCCCAAGGAGAAAAGATTAACCTTTTCAACATGAGCCTTAAACCCACCTCTGACTTACATTATCCTACAGGAAAAAAAAAAAGTGTGTGATGTCATTGCTTTGGAAGTGCTTCCTAGTGAAGCTGTGGGCAGAGAGAAATTACTTATTATTATTCATTCTTAAACCCTGAAATCTTAGACCCTAGAACTACCTTCCAATACTCAGAAAAAAACATTCTACATATATGCAGTTTATATATATTTTTTTTTCCTTTTTAATGCAGATATTAACACAGACATACTTAATCACAAACTCATGCATAGATTGTGTATTGAGGATTATTTATAAGTTTTTACTATTACTGAGATGGAAAAAATACTTCAGCATTGTAACAAAAACCCTGTTTAAATATATATATCATTAGTTCCTAGATATAAATATCTAAAACATGTGGCCAGTATTTATTAAAGACCTAGTATAATGTAATGACCTTACTGATAGACATAAATATCAGAGTAAAAATAAAGCGTTGTCTGTGTGTCCATCCTATGTACATTAAATGCAATGTTTTTCTGAGATTTTGGTTGGATCTTGTGAGACCTTCAAGAAACAGTCAATGTAATCTGCAGTTCTTGAAGGTGTTTTAAGATTTCATTGTCTGCAAGTGCCCCTCTGCACTTGCTTCTCCCTTCCTCTTCCTCCACCCCACTTTGCTCATGCCAGGAAAAGTTTACTTCAGCCTTCACTGACTATAAACAGATAAAAATGACGTGTGGTCAACAGTATTTTGGGGCCTGCAAGTTGTGGTAAATATTCAGCTTTTTTTTTTCCTGGCTTCTAAAAGAGTTGTTTTTCTATCTCTCCATGGCCATCTTAGTATCATTCATGCAAAGCAAGAACGACAGGGAAGATCCTAACATCCAGGATTTTCTTCTCTTCTTTGACAGGCAGTAATACAGTTCCTAAGTGCTGCCACTATTCACCCACGGAAAGGAATCTTTTCCGACCTGCATAACTGTCAAAAATGGACACATATGAATGAGCCCTGTATGGGCTGAGAACTGCAATATCAAAGCAGCATTATTTACACACACTACCAGAAAACACTGGTCCTGGGCTCCCCTTGCCCTTGTCTCCTGATTAGTTTAACCCCAGGCCACACAGCATGGCTTACTAATTGTGGAATGCTGTTTTGAATACAGGGTTCAAATAGCAAATTTAAACTGCAGATTTAATCTTCCAAGAACTGTTGAGATGTGTGTAATTTTCTTCCACAAAAGCTGAACAAAGGGCAGGTATAACATTATGATTGTGTAAATCTTCTTTCAACACCACCATTGTACAAAGTGTAGACTCAGTGATTGAATAGCAACAAACAAAAGTCTCTCTTCAATTAAACTTCTGTGACTCACACACAGAAGGCTTCATCTAACATATCTACTATAATTAGATTCCTCCTTTAAGATAAAGTGCTTTTGTTTTAAAACATGTTTGTAATAATGCCTGAAAAAACCAACATGATAAAGATCAGATCTATTTTGTACTGATTCATTCCTTTAAAGAAAAGTCAGAATTTTACACTGCAGTGGTTTAAATCTAGCTGTAGAATTATACAAAGAAAAAAGTCTAATTAAAAATAGCATGTATTTTTTTCTGATATCCCATGAATATCCATCACAATTCAGCACCTATAATCAATTGATATACAGTAGGTAAATGACAGTCCGTAAGTTTAAAAGTATTTCAGCAGCAGTAGCTAGGGGGGAAAAGTCAGTATATTTCTACTTTCAGCAATTGCTCAAATTTAGTGGAAGCCTAAAATAACTTTCAGATGAGAGGCAGACATATTTTATAGTAAGAAAACGTGTAAAATATTCATTGTGCAGCAACATTCAAAGGCAGTAGGTCATCAGTATTCATTGTTCACTCTTAAATATAATAAATATAGCTATTCTGTGACAGAAACACTAACGTGCTGCATAAAAAACATAGTGTGGGATGTTATCCTTGGGGCCTTAATGTACCACATTCTTTCACATATTGGCATGCAAATCTTCTTCACAGAGGCAGTCCAGAACTTCTCCAGTTTTAAGAGCTATTCTTAAAATTGCGTAGGTGAGTCAAATTTTCCCTCACATGAAGAGACTAGGAAGCAAAGTGATGTGTGCTCTCCATAATACCGGAGAAGTATTTTATAGAACATGGTACACCTTTTGTATACAGCTTTTATACCTGTACCATATACCTGTAAACTTTTCCTTCATCCATTGCTCCAAGCATCCTCAAGAGTCTCAGTGGAAGACTGTGCCCAATAGATTTGTGTAACTCTTGTGTTTATCTGTCAATGCTGCAAGATTTATACCCATGGACTGAAAAGATAGAGAACGGGCTGACCTCAAACATATGCAAATAAAAATTGAATAATCTGGTGTATTTTTGATATACATATGTGATAGTGGGGAAGTTTGGGCCTGTATAACAAAATGAAGCTAATGTTAAATGGATACTAATGCTTCCTTTTTTTTAATTGCCTTTTATTTATTTAATTAATTAATGACACTTGGGAATATGGTTTAGGGATGGTTGGGGTGATGCTAGATTGACAGTTGGACTACTGGACCTTGGAGGTCCCTTCCAACCTTGATGTTTCAGTGAGTCTATGATTCAATGTCACTGTGAATGAATGATATTTACATATTTTTAGAAGTGAACTGGAAAGATAATGGCTTTGTTTTCAGTTTGATGCCTGAACTTGAGGGTGTAAGAGGAGTAGAGATCAGCGATCGGTTCAAATCCAGCAAAGGCTTTTTTAAGGTAGAATTATTGGATTCTGGCCTCCATAAGAACGGTCCAGAATGCCTTTGTCTCCTAGGTGAAAAAACAATAACTCAAAGCTCCTCCCATCTTGTTTATTTCCAAGAAACAGAGAGGGGACTTTCCTGTCTCCAATGCTGAAATACTAGCCTAATATTGCAGCATATCCTAAGGCATGTAGGGCATAACAAGCCTCCTATTGCCATGGATGGCGAAAGATCTGAGAAGAATCAGATGGTGGAGATCTTGTCTCATAATTGTGGGCAAGGAAAGCCCCCTTTCTGTTCTTGATTTTAGATGGTTTTATTGAATTGTAGGTGCCGAAATATTTTCAGGGTTCTGCAGGTATAACTGGTCTGCTTTTTCCGTTGCCAGTGTCACTCAGCTCCCTTGTAGCCTTTCCAGTCTTCTCTACAACCAGGAGTGGGACCCACCTAGGAAGACACACATTTGTCTTGTTCCTCCCTCTGTGGAAAAGATTGAGCTAAATATAACCTTTCCCATCTACAACTCAACACTGCTATTATATATGACAATTTTCATCCAGGAGAATAAAGTACTGTGTCTCCAAAGGTTATCTCTTTTGTTCTGCATAGAGGGACTACACAATAAAAACAGTCTTCTTTTCAAAGGAGACCACGCAGGTGTCCCTCATGCTTGTTTCACTTTTTTGGTCACATAGTCACTGTCACCACAGGTGGCACAAATGATTTCTCTTTTCTTTTACACTGGCTGCTTTTGGAATCTGTCTGTGAGTGTCTTCTGCAGTATTTAAATGATGCTGTCTTTCCAGAAGCTCTTTTCAAGCCCTGTTCCCCCTAACTGATTTATAGGTCATGTTCTGATGAGCTCCAAATGAAATGGAGTTCAACCAGTAGTAGATTGAGGTGTGCTACATTTTATTATTTAGTTATTTATTTTGCTCTTCTTTTATTTGTGAAAGGGTATGTTAGAATAAAAGCCATAGCAATAAGTGTGCAATTGTTATGTTGGTAAGTTTTCAGGTTAATAATTTCCCATGTATCATTGTAAAATGTCTACTGTTCCCATTCTATTGCTGTCTGTAAAGCTTCTGGCAGCCCTAGCTACGTACTTAAAATAGAATAAAATATTTATTTTTAAAATTCATTTTCTTCTTTCATCTCTGAAAAGGAAAAAAAAAGAACTAAAGACCTTTCTTATTTTAAGTCTCATTGAGATAAAATGATACAGTTTATTCCAATGAGGGAATGCATTCTGTAGAAGAAAATTGAAAAGCAATTGGAGCTATTTTATTTACAGAGTTCCAACAACATTATTCCTCTTAGTCCTTGAGGAAGTAATATACTCTCACCCTTAAAACGCTGTAAGTAGTCGATAATCCATTATTACAGTAAGCCGTACACTCTCACAGTAATTATCTAATAACCCCTTATAAAAGACCGTAGCTTCCTAATCTGTTTATAATTATCATTTCAATGATCCTGTGCATTAATGTCTGACCTTCAGCAACTCTGACCTGATCTTAATTAGCTGTAATATCAAATCATCACTATATAAGAAACTAGCCATGACCAAATGAATGAACCCCAGGTACAGCTAATTTCTGGAGCAATTATCTTTTCATGTAGGGAGATTTAAATGATTATCTGCACAATTTCACACAGTTTTATGTAATTCTGCGACATTATAAATTCTGTTTTAAATCATATTTCAAAGGCATGGCTGTGGAGACTGACTTCATATAGTACACTAAGCTATCAGGATTGTATATCATACGACCAGTGTATAGGAGTAGATGATTTTTTGTGTCATTATTTTCAATTATGCAAAGTATATTTCACAAAGTGATAAATTGTAGCTGAAATATATAAATATGTGCCAAGGTAGTCTAGGGGCTAGTGACATCCAGTATAAATTGTATGTCATTTTAAAGTAATGTTGCATTATATTAAAATACTGTAGGTAATTGATAATACCATATGTGTTAAAGTAAGATTAGAAAATTCTAAAATGTATATTGGTAATATACATGCAGTATTTACAATGCATTTGAAGCTGAGTATCATTTATCACATTTTAAAAAGCTACTGTATAAAAAATGAGAATACCACAGAAAATACTTGAAGCTGCTGTTTAACACATAATTATGCAGTACTAAAGGCATAGGACTATTTAATGTGTTATTAAAATACCCAGGCTTCTGATTTATAGTTTAATCTGACTGGAACATAACACAAACCTTCATGCTGCCCCAGCTATTTACCTCCCGCTTTTCTACACTTAGACAAACACACACACCAGTGGGAAAATTCAGTCTTATAGATAAACCAAGTAATTTAGGACTCAGAAGACAGTTCTACAAGCCTTACAAGGGTATGCCACATTAGTGCACTTTTGAATAATACAACCCTGCAAAAACCCAGTAAGTATTTGTTCTAGGTTTTTTGGGGACACATTTTTTGCTCAGTTTGGAGAGAAGGAAAAAAATAAAAGAAACTATAGAACAGACTTTTATTTCAAAAATTGCAAGCCAGTTGGATGAAGGATTTCAACAATCATATTATTTGCTGCCCTTTCCGAAAACAATTTATCAAAGTTTACCATGGAACCTTCTTTCTCAGAGCTCTTTCAAATGCTAACATTTCCTACCTATAAGCCAAAACATTTGTCCTACAGCCATCAGATGAAGATAGCAGCCTGATGAGGGTGATTGATTTGAAAGGTTATTTGAATGGAAGATGTTGTGTACATCCTCTTAGTGATGCCACAATGACAGCTCAGACAACCTTTCTGTGATATATCACCCAGGAAAACGGAAAAGAGTAAATTTAACAAGTGGCATTGCCTTCTTACCACATAATTTCTTTTCTTCTAATTTAGTAGCTTCATTCTATATTGTGTCTAGTTATTTATAAATATCAAAGATAGTGAACAAATATCTTGTCTTACCTTTTATTTAAGTCAAACCTTCAGAAAGTTATGTATAAATCAGACAATTAACATCCACAAGCTTAAATGAACTGAGAAAATAATTATTAGAAATTATCAAAAAGTGGAGGCAAGGAAATCATAGCCTTCTTTCAGATGAAATGGAACCATCTGTTATCCTCTTTACAGGACCATTTCTTTTCTTTTTCACTTCCTTTCCATATACATATATATTTAATTCCTCCGATATACTTAAAATTAGCCATGCAGTTTATGGCAATTCCTGGCAATTTTCTTCTTTATACTTCCAGCATAATATCTGTAGAGGAAAAAATTGTCTGTGCTTATATCAAACACTGAATAGTTTAAATCATTATATAAACTTCAGCCATTTTACAGGTTCAGGTTTTGCAAATCTACAATGAATTATTTTTACAGAAAATTAAGTATTCACTTTAAAATTGATGGCATATACATCTTCTTGAAATATTATCATCTTGCTCTGAAATTCTTTTCTGTTTTACATCTTCTGTCCTGCATTTCATTTTCATATCTTACAGTTGAGATGCACACACGGACACTTCAGGAAGCTTAAAATCAAAATCAAATTCCTCTTTTCTTCAAAAGAAAATAAGTCTACATTTTAATCAAAGACATTTTAGGAGAATACAGATTTCCTTCTTTTTCACCTTAGATAATTTTAGTGTGAAATCTTGGTTTTTACCCCCATACATTTCCCTTTAAAAAGATATTCAGTAAAAGATTATATAAATTTTATGACATTTACTCATGGATTTTAGAAGAGAGAATGCGAGCAAGTGCACCATCTTATCAGCAAGAGCTGAAAACATTAAATTTGTGTAGGAGAAAAAGGCATCCGGGGTTTTCTGTATGGATTACCTTTACTTCGGAAGAGAAGTAATACCTGGAAACTCGACTTTCTTCCACAAACCCACACACATACAGACAAGCCTTTCATCTCCTTCTTCTGGAGAATATCAAGCCAGAGGGAGCTAGGTTTTCATTCTTAATTACATTACAATATTTCTCAAGTCTGATATATCTCATATGAAGCCCAGTGCTACACATTATAAACTCTTCTGGCATATTAACCTAAGTATTTATTAATCTGTTTGTCAGAAAACTAGTATGTGAGAGAAGATGATAAAGTATTGTTAGAGATGAACAAATAAACAGAAATAACCTGGAAAATAATGAGACAGGTCTTGTATAAGTCAAAAAAATCTCATTGGTTCTTAGAGTTACTTAGCTTCGAAGCAGTTTGAAAGAGGGATCACACCTTTTTCCCTGTTTACTCAGTGCCTGGTACAACAGAAATTCAGACAGTGATGACAGGTCACAAAGTCTACTGTAGAAATATAAAACATCCAATTTCCATTACAAATGAGTGATATATTGGGTTAAAGAAACTGATCTTTGGTTTCAGCAAAATACCAAGGACCTTGTAATGGCGACCTATAGGTATGTACAAGGCAAAATCATTTGGGAGTGTCTAGAAAACATACACAGAAGGGAACAAACTTAGTTATGACAAAAATTTCTCTCATGAAACTGTTTTTTGGAGTTGTTGAAGGGTGGGTCCATAGGCAACATTTGCCATAGCTCATACTTAACAATGGCAAGTCTGCCTCAATTAATATAAGTGTTTCCTAGAATATTGAATAAATGATCTGTATACTAGACACATGCCTGGTACTAGACTGAATGTGGGTCTGGCTCATTAAAGTTTAGGTCTAGTATCAGTCAAGCATGTGATTTAAAGTGCTCCCAGCAGTGAGGATGTCTGTGATTTCAGGCTGCAATGACTATGTTCATTTCATTACTTGCAGTTCTTTGTCTAGAGGCAGAGGAGGAAATTTAACTTCATGGAGGGACTTTTCCAAGAGTGCAGAAGGTATGGAAAAGGTTTTCATAGCAGCTTCAGGCAGTACCTTGAACAGTGGGGTTTATTCCCTATTAGAATTTTTTTTTTTTTAGTGAAACAATGCTGAAGGAATATATTTGCTTTTAGACATAGAAAGGAAAAAGACATCTGAGAGTTTTACTGGGTTTGTATTGCTACTTTTGCTTTTGTTTTTTAAATTACTTAACAAGGTCTGTCATGCCTCAGAAATTTAAGCTCAGGTGAGCTTGTCTCAAAACTGTGGAAAACAGTTTTTGAAATATCTTAACATTGTTTTTAGGTATTTCCCCAAAGGCTTCAGCCTTCCTTTTGAATTGAGGTTTTACTGAGATGAAAAGAAATTCTCTCTCATTGATCCCCATAGGAAAGGCATTTGTCTTTGAACTCTATTTTTAGACATGTTTTCACACATATTTACACTTGGGGGGATATGGATAAATGTAGTTTTGTTTAAAATTAATATGTTTTTGTTTACTTTATAGGCAGGTAGAGTTCAGATTTTGTACATGAACTCAGCTAACATATACACCTCCTGAGAGCCAATGTTTCCTTTGAAGAATTTCTTTCTTACCTGTGTGCTCCACCCTGCTGGGCTAAGTATGGCAGATAGGGAAGAAAGTTTTCCATATCTTATTATTACACCTCAGAGGTATCATTCAAAATAAGGCTCCTGAAATTGCTGTGAGCTGTGCTAAATTCAATTTTTCATTCATTTTACATCTGTCAACCACTAAATTTGTAGAATAAACCTTAGACTCTTGCAATGTGACTATGTAAAACGTTTTGACCAACTTCTATGAATCATCTTCATAGATTTAAGATTCAGTGCAAGTTTTTATCCAATTCTGAAAGCTCATTATCTGCATACCATACCTACTGTTTGAATTAAAAGGGCTATACCATTTTGTGACCCCTGTTCATACTGCTCTGATAGAAAAGTGAACCAGGCTATAAATTTTTAAGCTTTACTTGTTGAACAGCAGGACTGAACTTTCATACCTAAGACTTATCTGTAAAGGAAAGGCAAAGTTTATCCTAAGATCTTAACATGCCAGGAATACCAGCAATTTCCTCAGTGGAATGCTTTTGCTTTGATAGGAGGTCTTTCCCGGGAGGTAGTTACCTTCACATGCATGGCCTATAGTTAGATTCCTCATCATTTCAGGATACATTTACATGGAAAACTTCTTTTCTAATATGCTACAGGTGTGAATTCAACGCATCCTTTCTAGTCAGGAGTAATTTGTAAGTAATATTAACACACTGTAAGATGAAAGTAATCAAAGAGATCCTTGCAGACTGTGAGATCCACATGGAAGTCATCTACTGTGTGATTCAGATGCCTTTTACTGTGTACAAATGAACTTTCATAGCACACAGGTTTCATGCACTAAGAGCAAGTATTTGTTTGTGGCCTCTGCCGTTAAGTTTATGTACATAAACACACAGAATCCCAGAGTTTTGTGATAAAGGCCAAAATGTGTAAAATAATCTAGGAAAGTAGCTACACTAAATCCTGGTTTTCACTGAAAAGTTATTCTTCTTAGTAAAGGAAGGAGAGAGGAAATGATTTTTAGGACATCCAGCTCATTTCTCCTGCACTGTTTACTCTATGGTAATTAAAATACTTCCTACTATTTCCTAATCTTGTTCATGGCCCTGCAGTTCTTTGACCACAACTTTATTTAGGCTTATGTAATTCATCACTCTTTGTCTTTTTCGTAATTTGTCGTCTGTTCTTCCATTCTTCTGCTGCACCTATAGATAGCAGCAGTCCATTTTATATCCTCTTACCCCTTATTTTGTCAAGGCAAGAAGCCCCATTTCTTTAACTCTTCATCAGCTGTGCTTTCCATTCTCCCAATTACTGTAGCAGTCTTCCGTATTTTATTGGTGTAATTCATCTTCAAAATGGAGAATTGGTATAATATATTGTATCCAGCAATAGCTTGTCTGATACATAAAAAGATTATATTTGTACAGAAAAAAAATCAATAGTTCAAATTTAAATTGCTGTCCCATTTCTGCTTTTTCTATCTCTGAGATCATCTAATTCTTTTTAGATTACATTCCATCTGGCTTTTTTTTATAATTTCATTTCCCTTTTGTGTTAATACATTAATGTCAGTATGAAGATATTCTGTCCTAGGCCTGATTCCTGGACACCTAGCAGCTTCTTTCCAGTTTCTAGTTCTACAAATTACTAGCTCTGCTTTCATTAAAGTACTTACTGCACATCACAATAACAAGACCTCTCTCCTGTGCAGGATTGATTAAACATGTTTTTCAAGAATGTTTGTCAATATGCAAATTTGGGAGCTTACTGACAAGACAGTTTGAAGTTAATAGAGTGATAGTATGTCACATTCAGCTCAGATGTGTCTCACTGTAGTTAAATGCCAAAGATATTCAATATCAATTCTCATTTTCACACTTCGTCTTACTGCAGGAAGGAATTAATAAAAACCTGAATCATGAGTCTTCCCAACTGCCTTGATGGAAAGCATAAAGAAAAAGTTCTGTAAATGTGCAATAGAAACTGATGAAGTTGGTAGTGAAGCATCAGAAAGAGAAGTAAGGAGCAAGCCAGCCTTTGGGCTTCCACCAGAAAGAGACAGCTGGTAAAACAGGAGTGGATCATGATTACTTACTGCAAACCATGAACCTAGTGCCTTCTTCAAAGATTTGTGTGGTCACCTGTTCTTTCAGGCTTGCCAGGTACACAGTCTTCACTGCTGGCATTTTTTTTTTGCCCCCTATTTTGATGTGTGGTATCTTCCATTATTTCAAACTATGTTTTTGAGAAGCTATTTTCAGATTTTTTTCACCTCAATTTCTTCTACTCTTGAGCTCCTGAATATTCTTGGCCTACAAAATTTTTTCCCCTCCTTTCCATCTCTTACACTGCTGTTTCTGTTTACTTTGCAGGCTGCACGTCTCCCATTCTGCTGCAGAGTAGCAACTGCCAGCTGAAGGATCGTAGCTGAGATCTCAAGCTGTGCTCACAGCGGTACCAAAGGGCGCAAAAATTACCAAATCACTGAATCAATGAAACAATTAGGTTGGGAAAGACCTCTGAGATCACTGAGTCTAACCAACGACCAGAGATCACCATATCAACTAAACCATGGCAATAATGACCATGACCAGTCTGCCCTCAAAAACCTCCAGGATGGTGACTCCACCACCTCCCTGAGTAGTCCATTCCCATTTCTAATCACTCTTCCTTTGAAGAAATTCTTTCTGATGTCCAACCTAAACCTCCCATGGCACAGCTTAAGACTTTTCCTCTTGTCCAGTCTTGTTACCTGGGAGAAAAGACCAACCCTCACCTGGCTACACCCTCCTTTCAGGTCCTTTTAGAGAATGATAAGGTGCCCCTCTTGAACCTCCTCTACACAACCTCAGCTCCTTCAGCTGCTCACTCCAGCACCTCAATATCCTTCCTGAACTGAGAGACCCAGAACTCAAGATGTGGCCTCCCCAGCAGGCGCAGTGCCAAGGAATGTAGTACAGTGTGGTATAGTACTGTACTGGTATCTCTGTATCAAGGTATTTTCACAATTCACCCCAATCTGTGGAACTAAAGCTGCTGTAGGAACAACTGGAAATTTTACTGACACAAGGGTCCATGGGTCTGATTGCAGGACATCCCAGACTCTGAATGCAGCCCTCAAACACTGTCACTGTGCATTAATAAACTAATCAAACTGAACATGCCTTTGGGATACTATAACAAGAAGAAACAATTAATTAATCATGCTTGAAAATAATTCGATAAAAATGGAAAACTGAAACTATCGATTGACATCAAGAATATTTTAAAATATGTATGTATTTGGAAAAGTACATCATCTTGTATTTTGTAGTTATTGAACTAAGGAATGAATGTATCTCCTCTACTGCTTACTAATTAATAATTTATCATCTGTTTGGCCTGATAGCAGAGCAACTTCTAATATGAAACTGGAGAAGAGTCCATTCCACACACCAACAACTTGTGCTGTAGATGGTATCTGGAAAGCATGGCTGTAAATGTCATTGGGAAGGGCTGATGGGAAAGGGGAGCCTTAATGAAATGACCTGTTTTGGTTTTGTATTTGTACCAAATATACCTGGATTTAAAGTAAACTAGGAAAAGATGTCCACATTGAATAGTGAATAATCATACCAAATTAAAATAGGACTTTGAAATACAAATTTTTCTGCATGTTGATTGAAGTTCATAACTTCTGTAGAGATTTTTATTTGAGTAAATGAAGGACTAGGGAATCAAGCCAGAAGGAATTCTGTGGTTCATGTGAGCATTGAGGGGTTGTACACTACATTAAATATTCTTTTTTATTTTTGTTTTTTAAAGCACTAAAACAGAAATAGATCAGTAGGGTGGGAAATGCATTTTACAGGTGACGCGCACTGCACATACAGCTGCACAATTTTTATGTGTCCACTATTTGCTTATTCTATATAATGAAACCCTGATAAAGTCTCAGATTTTCAAAATAGGAAAAAACTTGTGTATAATATGAAAAGTAAATTTCAATCCAAATTGTTCCCCGTGCGTTTCTTGTAAATATTTCCACTGGGGAATAAAAGAAGCATGCAGGATCCTGTCAACACCAAGTGTTAACAATGACTCAAGAACTCAGTCTAACATTAATTAAAAACAAAACAAGACAAAACAAACCTAGATTGATGAGATACAGAAGACATTGACAGCTATTGACGTGTCTCCTATGATCTTGGGTAGTTGTACAATACCAAAGTTAGAGGCATTTCTATTGACTCCCTAGAGGATTAAGCATGTTCTTCCAAAGGTTTGCTTAAGATGTATTTAATAAGTTACATTTGATTTTTTTAAGGTGTAGAAAATCAAATATGGGTTTAAAGAAATCCATATTCATATAGATGCCAATCAGTTAACTTCTGTCTCCATAAAGCTGCATGGAAGATTTAAAATTATTCTTCAGGGAACTCCTTTTAAGTTAAATTCCATAGTCTCATATATATGTTTTATGACAGCTTCACATAGGCCCAGTCACTTGGTCTTTGCACAAAAATTAATACAATCTCTACTTTGAGCACATTCTTTACTGTTTATTTTTATTTTTAAGTCAGATTGAATGTAATATATTAAAAACACTTTAATCATTTAGTTATAAGAATTCACTCAATAGATTTTTTCCTCTCTTTTTAATAGGACTTTCTGAACAGAGTTCTTTTGATCTCCTTGACTGCTTTCTATATTGTAAGTCTAATCCTATATTTAAACATTTTCCTACATTTCATCAAACACTCTGATTTAAATTTTCCTTAATCTAGCTAGTCATATTAATCTACTCCTTCACTCCATATTGTAGAGCATGTAATTTCCTTTTAAAAATAAATAAAAATAAAAGTGGCTAATGAAAATGACTACTACAACATATTTGAAAATACTTCACAATTTAGCATCACAAAAAGTGAACATTTAAGAATTCTAAATGCCACCCTAATTAAAGGAACCTTCCTTTTAAATGTGCTTTTTTTCACATGCATAAGAGGCCTTATTCAAATGAAGGGGAAGACCTTTCACATACATGAGGCTATAATAGAGAGCTTAGCATAACTTCTACCTGATTTTCAATGCAAATGGCAGAGGAGAAGTTAGTGTGTTGATGCAGATTATGGTTTATCCTTCTCACACACCACAGAATTCTTCACGCTCTGGAAATATTTTGCTTATCAGTGAGAAGCAATGATCAACACCTCACACCCCCAATCCCAGAGAGACTCAGAAAGTGAGATCATCAATATTCAGATACAGTCAGATTCTCACGGTTCCAGACTATTAATTTGCTCCTAAACTGAAGGTTTACTGTACAATTCGCAGTATAAACATTTTACTGCTACATATCAAATATCAAACAGAGTGATTAAAAGGCAATTTAACAATGTTAGGTTGCTAAGAAGTGGCAGACAATTGGTATTTAAATGCATTATATGCAGGGAGATTGCTCCTTTTACTCTTCATTGTAAAAAATCAGTATTGTAATTTTCATTAGTTCAAAAAGCAGAGTGTAGGAAGAGATTTCTATGCCTGATATGTCAACTATTCTCAAATTAAACTTAACAAGTTATGTTTTACAATCCTTTAGTCAGTTTCTGTATTTACTTTCTACAAAACCTTGAAGTCACTGCTCATGTCCCACACAGATTCTCCTTTCTGAGAGAACAGGCACCATTTATGACATGACAGAGGAAAGAAATGAGCCAAGCACCACAGCCCAGAACCCAATTAATTGGTGCTCACACTAATTTGGATTAACATCTCTGACAGTGCAGGAGCAGTGCTAAGTTGAAGAGGGGAGGAACATACTTGGTGTATTGTTTTCATGAGGCTTTCTGACCATCTGGCTGGACTCCTCTAGCTCTAGCCTGTCTTTAAAATAAGTGAAAAAGAAATCAAACAAAGAAACAAAAATCCTCTTCACTCTGCAGGGCAAAAGTTTGTCCCTTTCTGTTGATGTCAAACTTCACTAGAAAAGCATGTTGGGTTTTGAGATGGGTCTTTGCTTAGGATGTCACAGTGATGGCATTACCATTGTTAGCATTTATTCAAGTATTTCTTCCCCTGAGGGGAAGAAATTAATAATGGAAATTAATTATTAAGAAATGGAAAATAATTATTAAGAAATTAATAATGGAAATCATTCTGCAATAAATTTCTAACATGTTTCTGTTGTAGCTTTTTAGGTAGTGGTTGGCTGATAAAAAGGATAATTACCAAGTATTAATAAACCTAATAAACCTGGACATTTTCTACAGCTAGCCTACCACCAAGATCTTCCAGCTAGATAGCAAATCCTCTTCAGGCTATCACAGAAGACAAAGCTGGATCTTGGAAATAACTAAAGAGCAGAACACCATTTTTCCAGCTCCTCCAGAATAAAAAAAGCAGATTTTTGGTTTTCAAAAGTTTGAAATAGAGTATTTCAAGAGCTTCAGTACTTTTATCAAAACATGGAATTTGAAATTATTCAAATCAGGGCTCTATGTGTTCTATTTGAAAAGCAGAGTTGTTTAGTCAGTAATTTAAATGAGGAGAAAATTGTGTAGTCAACCATTTTCAAGGTGGCTATATTTCTGATATTCCAAAGGCTGGCGTAGAAGGGGCCCAGAAGAGTTCTAACTTGTAATTTAGTATATTCATTAAAGGTCATGGAGACTGTGTTTTGTGTAACAGAGGCGTGAAGAAGTCAGTTAATACATCTTTGCATCTCAGATGCATCAGACACAGTCTAGACGGTCATGAAATGCTGTCCAGGAAAATATTGATGGGGTGTGTTGACTTTTCCCCTCCATATGCCTAAACCTAATACTGTGGTGGTTTCCTCTAAATAGAAACCTTGCTGCTGTTGTTTCTGTCTGTGAACTGCAGTGATACTGTATTGCTCTCCTCCCATGTAATGCCAGTTTATGCTCTAGCACCTTTTGGAAGTTAGAGGCGGCTCCATTTCACTGAAATCTCCTGGGTGAAAAATTTTGTTTTACTGTAATCCAAGTGCCTTGATGCCTCTGGATTTCCAAGAACCATTGAAATATTGGTTGTTTTTTTGCTATTTGTCCTGCTGCCTCTGAAGTTGCTGAGAGGAAAATTGTGCCAGTGATGAGCTCTTCTTACAATCCTGCTCTAAGTAACCTGTGATGTCTACAAGGTGTTTATAGTCCTCACATGGTTTTTATATGGTTCTGGAAGAACAATCTTCTTAAGACCTAAAGTTTCTTGCAAACAAACTGAAGATAATTTGCCCACATAGCTGCAATTTTTCTGGGAAATGTCTTGCTCATACAGTGTACCTATAAAGTGTTCAGTGGTTTTTCATGATGGTTAATTTTATTTGCATTGCCATATTTAACAATGTAAAAACACATCTGAAGTGGCAGATCTATCTTCTATTGTATGTCTTACCAATGATAACTTTAATATAACTTCACAAATTTCCTAAATGCTAGATGAAGGTCAGGATAGGATGAAAATAAACTAAGTGAAAGACGGCACTGAGGATGCCTTTTGATTGATTTAAATATACAGAGAAACAGTTCTGGATATCAGAGAAGCAATCTCTGGATCAGCTAATTGGATTAGATTTTTAAATGATTCTATGTACATTAAAACTGACAATGGCATTTAAAAATCATTATTTATGCCCTTCTATAAATTCTTAGAAATGCATTGCAAAATACTCATGTTATGTCAAGTAATAGGGCAATATGGCTAAGATCAAAGTCTCTGCAGATTTCTCCCAAGAGAGGGAGGAGCAGAACATGTCCTTTTAATTTTGCAACTTTCTTCATATGCAGTAAGCTTGTTTCTCAAAGAAGTGTTATCACTGCTTCATCTATGACCAAGCAAACACTTAAAATAAGTGCTAAAATATTTCTATCCCAAATCACTAAGACAAGGTGCAAAGAGTCTTAAAAATGTACCATTTTTTAAAGACAGCTAAGAGGATTTTCAGTGAGTATTAAAAATGTTGCACAAACCCAAGTCTCAAAGAATCATCCCCATTCTTTGCCCCACTTGCAAATGTAATTGATGCTTTTTAAGAGACCTGTGAACTCTTCAGCTGGTGTCCTGGCCCACTAGTTATAATGGAAATTATTTTCCAATATTCTTTTTCAAAACAGAAGAAAATAGAAACAAAAAAAAGAGAAACAATTAGAAATTTAAAATTTCATTAATTTTCACATGATGGATTAGAGTTATGACCAACACAGGGAAATAGATATAAAAGACCTGAGGATTTATAAATGTGTTTCTGAGATAAGACTGTAAGAGTACAGTACTTAAGCTACCCACTCAGTGGATGGAAGTTAGACACCTGTAAAAAACAATCCCTAAAACTCAGCCAAAACCAAAACAAAACAGTTGCCTCACTTAACTCCTATGATTTTGGAGAGGTTGAGCTGCTGGTTGCAGTTTTCAAGCTTGTTTCTTCATTTATGACCAAAGGCCTGAACCCTGCCCTCAGGTCGTGTATACAATGACCATCTACTAAAACATGCAAGCATAGCTCTAGGCACCAGTCTGCAAGACCATTTTTATAGATAGAAGACTTGAGTTCCTATGTACGACATCTTCATGTCTTCAGAAGCACTTCAGGAAAATACTTTCAGTGAGGTAAGATTTCGAGTACACAAATGCTATTTCAATCCTTGCTTTCCACTTCTGTGCAAAGTCATAGAATCATAGAACCATAGAATATCCTGAAGGTACCCATAAAGATCAGCAAAATTCAGGTCCTACACAGGATATCTCAAGAACCACACCATGTGCCTGAGAGTATTTTCCAAACACTTCTTGAACCTTGCCAGGTTTCCTCCTGTGACCACTTCCCTGGGGACCTCCTTCCAGTGCCCAACCATCTACTAGGTGAAGTGGGATGTGAAACGTTGCTGTGCTTTATATATGCAATATCTTTCCATAACTGTCAGCCACAGTGAATATTGTACCCTACTCAAAATAAAAATACTGTGTCTAAAAAGACATATCAGTAAAATACAGCCATAGGACAGTAGAACCTATTCACTGACTCTGGGTTTAACATTTTCTTTCAGGAACTTCCTCAAATCCACATATGGTTCTTAGTGCAGTACTCTACATTTGGAATTTCAATTTAGCTGAAGGATCTATAAAAACTTGTGTTGCTGCAAAACTCCCAGTTGACCACAGAGAAAAGTCAACCCAGGAGTATCAATTATCCTTGTCAACTGTAATTTACACTTTCTAAAATACCTGGCAGACCTCTTCTTTCCAGATGCTGTAAGGAATAATGTATGCAGTAAGCTGAAAAATTCATCTTAATAATATTGTTATTCAGTAATATTTTTCATTCTGATTGAATGCTGAAAAGATTTAGATGTTACACAGAAAAATCTGTTTGAATACCATTTGTAGAGTCCCTCATAATCAAACAAAGCCAAGAATAGAGGAAAAAAAAGGTGGTCAAGTAGCTGGAGCTCTGAAAAGCTGAAATAATTCTGAAATTGCTATTGTTTTTATCACCCTCTTTCTTGTATGTTTTTCTATATCAATCTGTTATTGTTTCTTCTTACTTCAGTTTGCAAGCCATTGGGGTTAAGAACAATGATAGAGCTCCATACTTGCCTAACTTGATGGGAACACAATTTTTACTTTCCCCAAGCATATAGAGATTGAGGTTAAAGAACAAAGCAGTTTAGCATGCAGCCTGGCAGGCTACTCTCTCTGGCAAGAGGATATGCTCTTCTACCACTCCAGCTGACATGGCTTCAGCATTGTTTTACAAAGACATGGCTTAAAGTATCCTGAGTTTCTCTTGAAATTTTCTTGCCCGTGTCCTGATCAGACATGTTCTGGACAAGCCTATGAGAAGTAAAGGAACTTTAACCACAGGGTATGTAGCTGGGAGCAGATTTTGCTAATGACTCCTGTAGATTTATTACTAACAAGGCAGATGTATCAGCAAGACTGAGTGATTCCTTGGCCATGGAATTTAACTCTTGTTACTAACATATTCTGGAGTGCCAACTTTTAAGTTGGAAATACTATGTTCCTAGCCCCCATGGTGGAGTCTAGAAAACCAATTTCAAATCTGTGGTGTTTTCAATTTTGTTAACAAGAATAATATTTTGTAAATTATAATATTTTAAAAGTAATATTTTTGTCTACTTGACTCTCGGAGTCATCTCTCCATGTTGCTGCTTCCTGTCTCATTTTTCCCACAAGAGGGAGTGAAATTTTATTACATAACTGGTGTTTCCAGCACTGCTGGTCCAAGAGTAGGACAGTGGTAGATAAGGAGGCTGGCGAGTGACTATGGAAGTACTTGAGATAAATAGCATATGAGAAGACATCTGCAGGAAAGTTAGAATAAATATATTCTAAAAAATGAAGAAAAATAGTGAGTGAAGAGGAGGCTGGAGAAAGGTTCAGAGATAGTTTTCTTTAGCAGTACTTTAGGTCCTAAAACTTTCCTACAGTCCAAGAAATCCAAAATAATCCCTCTTAAAAAAATACTATGTAAATAATCAAGCATTTTGCATAAGTTACATGTCTTCAAGTCCAAGCCATCACTCTGTACATACTTAAAATGGGAATGAGAAATGGAATTGTAAGCTGATTAGGTGATGGATTAACCTTTTCATGGTATTGAGGCATAATTACCATTGTTTATGCAGTGTGCTGACAATTAAAATGGTGGTCAGTGTATCATGATGTTCACATGCTATAAAGTTTTAGATCTTCACATGGAGCAAAGCAGCCCTGGATGAAAAGAATTAGAAATATTGTACCTTTTCCCACTCTTAGACATCTGAATCTTAATTAATTATTGCAGCTGCAGTGCTTGGCACCAATACATACTCCTAGGCCCGTTGAAGTCAATAAAACTCTTCAAGGCCAAAGAATGCCTCACGACTGGGGCCTGGAATTGTTTTGAAGCACAACAGCTGTGTGAACGTTGTAATTAGAGCACGTCCTCATTCTGCAGTCAAATTCCAACAAATATATATCCTCTTCTTGACTGGACCTGTTCCTACAGCTGAGTGTGCCAACTTCAAATCATTTGTCAAGTACGGCAAGATGCACAAGCTTTGGCTCACTTTGGACACCTCACTAAGGTTACGATTCAGATTCATGAAATGTAGAGACCTAAGTGACCCGCAGTTAATGGATGGAGGCAATTGTCTTCTAGGGGTGATTCAAAGCAGCAGCTCTGAACTTGTTAAAAGCAATGCTATGTTAAACTGCTCAGATTTGATACATTCTGTTCAAGGCCATCTAACCTCAAACCAGACAAAGACTTAGGAAAACACTTTGAGAAGGTGGGAAGGAGCGACTGCTCTCTGAGAATTATAATGATTCATAGTGAAGATTTAAAATGAAGTTATTAAGAAAAGCTGGAAAATAACAGTGCAATTTGATTTGGAAAAAAATTGTATTAACCACACAGAATGAGAAAAAGAAAAATTATCAAAAATATTAGAAAAGATACTATATTTAAGTTTATAAGTTTGTTTTTAAAGTCTTCAGAGAAAAATCATTACACATAACATTTTACAGGAAGCAGAAGGGGAAATGGAAAGAATCATGAACAACAATCCTGGAACTAAAGAAAGAAAAGATGTAAATCTAATTTTCAAACAAATTTAGGGAACGCTGGATGCAACTGAAAGATAGTCAGCCTTCTTAACTGAGTATCATGTGGAAACAGAGGACTTATTTCTGAGCAATCTTACTGAAGACATTCATGTACATCCATACTTCAAGCATGAATCAATTCAGATCAGGGTATGTCAGAAGCATGAAGCACTAGGAAGCTGATGGGAGATCATTAGAGTACTGAATGTCCTGATTTCTAGAGATGGATGTAGATGGTGAAGTTTGCAGAGCCTGGCTGGTAGCTATGCTTCTGTTGGAGGGTAGGGCTTGGGCTCCAGTCCCTGCTCACTTGACACAGCATACCACCAGAAGCCCAGTCTAGCCTGCAAGACCTCCTATTCTCTCTACTGCATCTTTATGGAAACAGGGGTGGTTGTTCCAGCAGCCAAGCAGAAGGACTGTACAGTTTCTTTAGCCTGGTAGCTTTTCAGCAAGCTGGGCTTCCTTCTACCAACCCTTCTGCAACCACTCCAGCGGAAAGAAGGACCTGGACTGAGCTCAGCATCCTGAAGTGTCAGCACAGGGTTTCTCCTAATGTGTTTCTTTTCCTTAGCCCCTGCAACTAGACCAGCCGCTGGAATGTGTGGAACAAATGCAGCTATCCACCTGATCTCCTGCTACTCTCTTCCCCATAGCAGTCAATCTCCCATGTTGACAGGTACATAAGGGAATACATTTCTTGGTGGCAACTGATGCTGGTGGTGTGAATGTCAAATTTTTGTTTCTTTGGAAGAAAATCTGTGATAGGGATTGGGATGGGGAAAGAATGGGAGAGTTCTCCGGGCAACAACAGACAGAACAAGAGGACACGGTCTCAAACTGCGCCAAGGGAGATACAGGCTAGAATTAAGGAGGAAGTTTTTCACAGAAAGAGTGATCAAATACTGGAATCATCTACCCAGGAGGTGGTGGAGTCACCATCCCTCGATGTGTTTAAAAAAAGACTGGATCTGGCACTTGGTGCCATGATCTAGTTGAGGTGTTAGAAGATGGGTTGGACTCGATGATCTTAAAGGTCTCTTCCAACCTAGAAATTCTGTGATTCTGTGATTCTGTGTGTTCCATATACTGGGGCTGCTTGAGGCTGGGTGATCTTAATCTAAGCAGCAATATGCTAAACATAAACATTTCAAATTTCAGAGTTCTTTTTTCTGGGTGACTTGACACCAGTTGGGAGTGGGAGCTTCTTGTCCTCTCTCTGTCACCCAATTCCCAAAGCCACACGATTCTACCAGAAAGTTTGTGGTATGAATTCTGTGTCCCTAGAGGCAAGGGAAGAAACTGGAGACAATCGGGCTCTCCCCTTTAGCATCTTTCATTCCAAAAGTCCATGCACTGACAAACTGGAAATAGCAGAAATATTCCATCTGGTTCTTGCAGGTCTGAGGTACCTGCTCTAGGAACATGCAGATATTCAAAGATATCTCTGTCTTTTGCACATAAGCTCAAGTCATGTCCTGTAGTCCACTGGCCTTCCCTAACATCCTTTGAAACAGCTGAAATTGTGCACTGATTGGATAGAGAATGTATATATTTAAAGTAAGTTCTCTGTATCTCCTTACCAAGATGCCTGCAGCTGCCTATTGAGACACTTAAACTGATGTTCCAGGTTAAAGGGGATAATTTCCATTCTCAACATTGGCATGCCATTTTCATTTTAAGAAATTGCAGCGGTAAGTTGTACTACCATCCCATTAAAATTTAGAAGGGAAAAAAATACAAAAGAGTTTTTGTCATGAAATAGCTTAATGTCCTGATACAAATATGATAGGAAAAAACAGGTTCAAGTTTTGCTTTCCCTGCTTTGGAATATACTCCTCCATCTTCCCTCTTCCACATCATGGGCAAGTATAATAACTACTGCTCTACAAAGTCAGGTTGGTTCTTTTTTTTTTCCTCCCAGCCTCTCTTGTTGATGCTATTCCACTTCACATAAATAATTAAATATTACTGTTAAATAATAAATATAAAATAAATGGGCCAGAGAGAGAGCAGGAGAAATCCTGGCGCTAAGATCTTTCTCATAACATTTTCACATATTTTGTTGGGATTTTTTGGGGGGAATACTTCATTTTTTGTCTTCATTTCAAAAAAATTATCATTATGAAAAATTTTGATTTAATTCTTTTTTTTCTACCATTTGTATCATAAGTTGACTAAACTGAACATGAGTATATATGGTGTGAACATTGTTTATATTTCAAATCTCAGGCAGCAAAAGCCAAAAAGTGTCCAAATTAATTACAGTGGAGAGGAGAATTGTCGAGGTAGGTCTATTCCAATTTATGGTCTGCCTTTTAACTAGTGCGACATTTTACTGGGAGGGTTTTCTCTTCTGTGTGCTATAAACATATATTCATGCAGCTGTCTAAACAGAAGGTGTATTGAAATAAAAAAAAACCACAAAGTGATGTTAAACTCCTGGAGCAGCTGTTGAAGTGGAAAATGTTTGCAAGTCATTGCTCACCTTCCAATCCTGAGTATTCCTCTGCTTTGAGAATATTTTTCTCCCTCTCCTTAAAAATCCCAACAAACTAATAAATAATATGTTCACCAACATTGTCTGAGTGGGGAAATACCAAGCATGAGACCAGATTTTGAGCAGCTTGTAGAAGGACTTGAAAACTACAAAAATTGAGCACCAGATATTAGGTGCTTGATGTTCAGAAATAAAAAATCCAAAACAGATGTAACTTTATTTTCAGAGATTCATTTCTTCCAGAAGTGTAAGCCACAGACTTGCATACTGGTCTTCTGCACCTATTATAATGAACCATTTTTTCTCATGTAAATTTGAACTGGTTATTTCAAAATAAGTTATTAGACATATATTTAACAATATAAAAACCTGACTACTGCATGAAAATTTGCGTGCATTTTGCTCAAAATGTATTTCATTACTCTGATTGATTTCACTACTCTAGGTTGGTTTTAGTCTTTGGACATACTTACTGTGACTGAAATTTTACAAGTGTGCTGTTCAATATGAACTGAAAAATGTGGTTTTGGCATTTCTTCAGCCTTCAGACCCTTCGTCCATAGTACCTGAAAGCAAATAGTCATGTAGGAACGGGCTGATGTGGTGGCTGATTTTGGTTGCATAAGACAGGGATGCTGTGAAACCACATTTGAAGTTATTCAAGCTCTCATTAGGTGTTACTAAAATGCAGTGAGCTGTTCTGAAGATGTTCCTCACATTTTGGGCTAATGACTTGCAGAGTCTGGTTTTGAACTAGAGTGGGACTGTGTCTGCCCAGTAACCAGGATATGGGGCTGTTCTAGTTTTGCTTCAATCCATTACCAAAGCTTATATGGTAGGTTTGGATTCAAAATTTGTCTCTCTTCTTCAGAATAAAAGGCTTTAAGATAGGAAGTTTTGTTTTCCATATATCCCTCTGTAGAAATATGTATCAGAATTAAAACAGCAATCTTGCTCCTCAACACAAAGGTTATCACAGCATGTATTAATGGCTAAAATAAATACATTTTCCCAACAAGACGAATTATGCAGTAATATTCAGTATACCTGGAAAGGTCAGCACAGAACTCGTCTGGGAGCAGAACCAATAAATTATTTGTGTGATAAAAGCAATGTGTTGCCTAGAACAAAATGCGCTGTGTTTTTTAACTCTGACAATTTATTTTCCTTATAAATAAAATATTATCCATGGTAAAACAATGTAGTGTGCAGTGAACAGAAATAATCTACAATTTTTAGCATGCACTTTAACAATGGTGTGAGTAACAGTGAAACAAGTTCAGCAGTAGATGGAGACTAAGAGCTGGCTCTACAGGTAGGGAGGAAGAGCTGTGGTTTTATTGTTTCTAAAAATACTGTGATACAATCAGCTCTTGTTGCAAGATGTGCAGCCAGCTGAAGTGAAAATTCATAATCACAAGTAGATTTGTATATTCTTTCTGTCCAAAGTATCCATTTGCTTCATTTTTTTCTTTCAGTGATGTACAGCACCCTGCATGTGCACTGAACACTGCTAAATCTATCTTCAAAATCCTTTAGCAAGTTTTTTTGGAAAATTCCTTTAATTTATGCTGCATTATTATTTTATCATATATTATAGCCAGGAAAAGGTGTTTTAAAAGATGTTTTAAGAAAGAAGAATTTAGGTCATAACATGTAAGTCTATCTTAGCACATCTTGCTCTCTTCCCCCTAGCAAAGCCACTGTAGGACCTTTCTTGTCTAAAACCTGATGGAACCTCCTTTAAGTATCCAGATGGGATTAGGAAAATAGCAGCTGCAACTTCTATTATATGCAAACTGCATTCCATGGGATTCCAGCTCAGGTACTTCAATATTTATAGGTGACAGGATAGAAAAAGAGCCTTTCCTGAACAACTTAGTTATGAGTATTTTGAGTTCAACAGATGACCCTGACACTCAAGGATGTGCTGCTACCTTTCTGGTAAGATGTGAATTACCTCACCTCATCCATGGTGCTTATAAAAGACAGTGACAAAAGACAGTGTAATAAATCAGCTGATCTTCACTCAGCTAAGAGACAGTTTCCTTCTGTTACCTTACTGTTTACTTATTTCTAAATTTAGAAATTCAATTCTTTCCTTCCCTCTTTGTTTTTTATCTATTTTTTTAAATAGAGTGCAAACTTCTGTAGGATGACTATTGCTAGACATAAATACAGTATCTGCTTTTTGTCCAGTAATGTAGCATATATAATACTGATGCATTTTTAGTATTTTTCTTCTTTTTTTGTTATGAAATATCTCATTATATAATTGCCTTTTTATTTTTTTAATACATTTGTGAATGTGTTTGTGACTTCCACATCAGCCAGACATGACCACTATAATGGCTTTAATTCTTCATACTTCCCCAGCTGTGGCAGGACATGAAGTGAGATTTGCTAAGCTGTAAGTTTTAAAATCTGTCCTGGACCCTGTGTCACCATGAGATTTTATTTATTTGTTTTTAGCAAAACCTAGAAGGGTTCTAAACTTCTCCTGTCTTTTGAAACCAATGATTTACAGAAAAACAAACAAACAAACAAACAAACAAACAAAAGGAATTACATTGGTTCACAATTTACTCATACCAAGCATTCACCTGAACTGCCCTTAGATTTCCACATTACTCCTAATCATTTATCATTTGACTCCAGTTACATTCAGTTACTTTCGCTGAGGTAACCACCTTAAACATTGCCTCTCATAAGGGAAGCCTAGAAAACCAGCTTTTTTACGTTAGAGAAAGCTCTAACATACTAAGATATCTATAATGTATGTGTTGGCATGCAGATGAACTGAATCCCAGAGTTGTGGTCCATAGAACCAGAAACAGAAGGAAAGCTGAATTCTGTTTAGAATTCTGACTGGTACCACAGTTGCTCTGATGGAATCCCATTTTGCCATCCTATCCCCAAAATTCAAATAGTTATCATCAGCTAAGACCCAGTCCAAACAATCCCAGTGTACTGTTTTTAATACAAAAAAGACTAATTATGGTCTGTCAATTTCATGTGAAAGGTAGCAACTATATTTTCAACAAACAAAACCCAAAATATCTTTACAATAATGTTTTCATTCACTTGATGTTAACAGCTTGGTATGAACTACAATGTGTAATTGTACATATCAAAGCTCTAAGTCTAAACAAAACAAGGCATAAAAATTTTCAGTTGTCATGAACCACTTTAATTTATATTTTCATTTTATGAAATTTCTATGTTTCAGCTTTTCATTCTGAACTAAGGGTTTTTTTAATTTCTCCACACATCTCTACATTCATTATTTATTTCTGAACCAAATTTCTCAGGTCAAATTTGTCTTTCAATTTAAATATGTTTTCATGTTTGCCAGAATTAGTGTCAAGGGGGATTTTTTTGGATGGAAATTACAGAGTTCTGCTCCCTTTTCTTCTCCCAGGGTTTCCCTATGTGTCACCCTGCTGAGGACAACATGTCCTTTAAGATCTCTGAGATGACACTGGTCACTGTATTACAGCACCCATTTTTCCTCATCTCCGATTAAGTTCAGCATGATAATAAGTAAGATGCAGCTAGGTTCCTGTGGCTACTCGGATTGAAAACTAGGAGCTTGATGCTTGGTGTGACTGGCAAAGGGCAGCTGTTTTCAGCACCAAAATTCTGAGTTAGCTCCAGCCCAAGAAAGCAATTTTTATTGACTTTTCCTGAACAAATATAAACAAGGTAACATTGTATTTGTCAGATATAAAAGGGTATCACAGTAACTGAGATGCAAATTATAGGAATTTATACAGGAGTTTTGCATTTGTGTCAGGGTAGGAAGCACACCTGGCACGTCAGCCATGGGACAGACAATGTGCACACTCAACTTCTCTGTCCTGGCCTGCTTCCTTGTCTCACCCACATGATTTGGGAGAGGAAACATAAGGAAGCATGAGATCATTGGTAGTTCTTGCTGAAAGCACTTGAGGATCATGAGCACTTGAGGATAAGCTGTGCATCTGGGCTCAGTTACAAGGTTATAAATATTTTTACATGAAACCTAGAAGTTCCCATTAATTTTAAAATTAAGATGGAAAATTTGAAATCACATGACCATTTATTTCTTTTTTATTCTTTCCCCCCCTACTTTGGTAGGTAAGAGTATTAAAATTTCCAGGACATTAGTGAAATTTCTCACATATATATATAAGAGCTAAGGTTCTGAAAACATCAACTGCAATGCAGAGTGTCAGAGCACAAAAACTTTTTCACCTTATATTTTACACTAAATCTGACTAAAGAACCTATCAAGAGACTTAGCAAATCATCACGTCTTACTGTAAAGTAATTTACAGTTGCATTTGCAGGCAGGCATCAGCAGGCTCAAAACTCATTACAGCCAAAGATAACAACATTAACTTAATCCTGACAGGCAAAATACTCTAGTCAATACAATTGCAGGTATGGTGTGTTGAAATATCCAACTGCAAACAATCCTGAGAAAGGTCAATGCAGCACAAGTGTTTAACAATACAAGTGTCCCAGCCCAGTGTTTTAGACAAAGGTTATCATCAATGCTCAAATAAGAGAAATTCACACTGAATCATTGCCTATGATGTTTTAGTAACACCAAGCTTTCATCATAACCACAAGCAGTGGTATTAATGTGTCACAAAGCCTTTGTTTAAAAACCCAATTAGAAAAGGTATCCAACTCAAAAAAGTGCGTGAGGAAGTAGTCAACTATTTATTTGCATTTTAACAATTTGTAATCTTTCTGTTCATAATATCTTGTTTACAAAGAAAGGTAGGTAAATATCTGGACATTTGCATTGCTTCCAAGCCCATATTCTCTATAGCACTACCAATTCCTAGATAGTCTGTTGTTCCCAACACCACTGAGAAAGGCCTGGCCTCATCCTCTTTGCGCCCTCTCTTCAGGTATTTACATGCATTAATGAAATTCCCAAGTGAACCTTCTCTTCTCCAGGCTACATAGTTCCAGCTCTCTCATCATGTCCTTGTTCATAAGTTGCTCCAGTCTCCTCATCATCTCAGTGTTCCTTTGTTGGACTGTCTCCAGAGTGTCCAGGTCTTTCCTGCTGCCCAGAACTGGACCCAATCCTCCGCGTGTTGCCTCACCAGTGTTGAATAAAAAAGAAGGATCACCTCACTTAGCCTGCTGGCAATACTCCTGTTAATGCAGCACACCATCTGCCTTTTTTTGCCACAAGGGCACATTGTCAGGTCCTGTTCAACTTGGTGCTCACTAGGATGCCCCAGGTCCCTTTATGCAAAGTTGCTTTCCAGCCAGTCAGACCCTGGCTTGTACTGTGCCTGCGTTTTTTTCTCTTCTCATGCAGGCATTGGCACTTCCCCATGTCGAACTCTTCCAGAAACATGCAGAAGACAGTGCACACAAAACTCACATTCTAGCAAAATATAACAAATACAAACCAAAAATTTCCATTTTCCTTCAGTTCCCACCCTTAACATGCATGAAGAAGAAAATGTATATCTAGTGCACTGAGCACAACACATACACAAAGGGGAGTAGTCAACACCTTTCCACATTTCAAATGTTACTGATATTCCTTTGTCGAACAGTATTCACAAAAGATTCAGGATATCTACTACCCTTCATGTCCTTTGCCTGAAAGAATCCAAACTCTGTCATTTACCATTGAATTTAACCATGGCAGTCAAACCAACACGTCTTCAGCACCTACCACGTAGCTTGTCAGGTATTCAGCTCCCCACTCTGCATTTTGGGAATCCTTTTTTGAAGATGGTGCCTCCTGCAATGGATTTTGTGGCAGATTTTCTTGCTGGAGTATGACTGCCTATTCTACTGCACATCCTGATGCTTAATTCACAGGTTTTATACATCTGATCTTTTCACTTTTGTATTCACAAAGAGAAATATTTATTTATATATCCATATTTAGGGATTTATATTCTAGATATTTAGATATTCTCTATAGACATGCTATATACCACAGGTGTGGGACGTTACACACAGAGCTACACAGATAAAATAAAGACCTTAATTTTTTAGTTGCATTTGCAGTTGTAAATTTATATTTTTAAGATACATCTAAGATTTTAGATTTGCATCTAAGTAGCTATCTTCAGTTCTGTAAGGTTTTGGATATATCTGTGTTGTGGTGAAGAAAACATCAACAACACACATACAGCTCAGAAAAGAAGTGCAAAATTGATGTGCATCCTACAGTGATGGACTTTCCTGCTACTTCAGCTGCTCTCAGAATAGCCAGGCCAGCAGGGACAGAAACTCAAGTAACAGAACTGGAGTGTGGCAGTCAAAAGCTGTAAATTATCATTGGTGAAAAGAAGTCTGTATAGCTAGACAAACATCAGTGTCTTAAAGCACTGGGAAATATGACAACTGGTTCACTGTTTATCCTTTTTTTTTTTTGGCTGCATCTCTGATGTAATTATCAGTTGCTCAATTTATGTTTTTAAAACTCAATAATTGTGTGTTCTGCACACACGCAAAAAAAAAAAAAAAAAAAAACAGAGGAGGAAAGGACACCTCAGTTCCTTAGCACACACCTTTGTTAGCTATGTGCTATGACGCAGATTTTACTTTGCTCATGGACTTGAATTTTTTGCTCTAAACTTCTTTTAATTACTAAATTGAACAAGCAGGAATTGCAAAGCTTAGCAGATGGTTTCAGGACACGCAAAGTAGGTTGCCTCTTGGACAGAAAAATCATTAGGCTATGGAAAGTATTAATTAACTGTTATCATTTATGGGATTTCTCAGCAGCTGACATTGAAAAGATCATTAATCTTCTACATAATATTTGTTAAAATTTGTTACTTTATAGTTAAAATTTGTCATTTTATAGTTAAAATTTGTCAACCTCCAGTGAAAATCAAATGGAAGTAGCTGTCATAAAAGGATGAATAGTACCATTGGAAATTTTCACTATAGCAATCCCAAAGCGAGATATTGTGGTACAGACATTTACTCCTGTGGGGGTGATCAGAGTTTTATCAGGGAAAAAAGATAACTTTTTCCCCCACATTACTACACCTGCTTCAGGGCTGATCTCATTTTTCTATGAAACTAGGCTCTGGCCCTTGGAAAAATGCATTTATGGAAGCTACAGTGCAAATCAGAGGTTGGGATACTGGGAGTGCATCCTTCTTCAGCTGCCCTCATGTACAGAACAAATCCACGGACTTTCACAACAGTTTTTTTATTTATTAGAATGAAGAAAAAAGGAAATCCATATTAATTTACTGTAATGTTTTAAAGAAAGAGTGGAAAAGCTATTTGTGCAGAGTGGGACATTTTTCCACTAGAGGAAAAAATATATTTTGAAAATTAAAGACTCATGGATGAATATTTAAGATACATAAACATGAGCCTATGAAATCTGTAACAGTTGTTTCAGATAAGATTTGTAACAGCCACTTAGGATTTCACAACCGTGATAAAGTCTTCTGACAGAAAAAGCCATAATTCAATGAGTTAGCAACACTCAACAAACTGACTAATCCATTTAGGTCACAATGATATTTTCAAGAATGTAAACTTTCCTTGCATTCAGGGGACAGCTCTTACAAATCAAACTACATTCATAAATACTGCTAGACTAATGAAGGGGGTGTGGAACAAAACCTGAAATTTATTAAGATTGAAGTTGGTAAATGCTCTCTTTTATTTTCCCTTGTGCTAACATCTTTCAAAAGTAGAGTGTGAAGAGAAAAGTCAGTAAGTGACTAGCGTGGAGGAAGAGGGGAGAAATAAGTACTGATAGTGATTGAATTACGCTGATCACACCAGTAAAACAGCTACCAATGGCACAGGAAACCTGGGACTGTCAGCCTGGTACCATCTGGCAGCCAACATTGCAGTGCCTGACATCAAGGAGGCAATGTTAACTCCACCACTGAAAGGGGCTGTGAACTATGATCAGAGATAGATCCCATCAACAGACATCTATTTTCCTGCTTTGCCATAAACGTCAGTGTCCATAGACCCCTCAATTATTCAGTGTTCTGCTGAAGGTTAAAGGCTTAGAACTGATTTTATAAGGCAGTCTTGACACATATTGTTTCCCCTGACCACACACATGCACACATACACAGGATGCAGGCTGGGAATGCCACTGTGGATAAAGATCAGCAGTAATTCATTTGCAATAATTAGAGAAAAAATGTGCAGTGCTTAAGGTGAGGGAAAAGCAACAGAATTTGTTACTTTGGAAAATATTTTTTGAAAGCAAAAGGCTAAACACACTCGGCAGGGGTTTTTTGTTGATGTTTTTCCCATTTTCAAAACCAACATTACAATTTTATGATGCACAAAATGGAAAACTTTCAAAAATGTCAGGTTTTGAAAAAGATTGCTATGAATAATGTATTTCAATACAGCTTTGTCAAACTGTTCTATAGAACATACATTTGTAATTTCTTAACACTGAATTTACTGGGAAGTGACACTACTGTGCTCATGCTGTTCACACTTGTTTACAAATAGAGGCAGTCAGGCTTTGAGCTTCAAATTCAAGTGTCCAGATACTGACGTGACTTGCCTGAAAGCACTGGCAGGAAAAGTGTGCTGTGTTAAAAATTCATAAAGAACACTGCTTTTTATTTCAAGAGTAACAGGAGCAAAAGGTTTTTGCAGTGCCCTGGGAAACAGAAAGTTCAAATATTGCGAAGTTGCAGGAGCAGATCAGAGCATGCTATTCACAGTTAAAGCCTACAAGGCAGTTCTTTATAGTGTCTTGGGTGAGACAACTGAAGGAGAACTGAACCTAAGGAGCCAATTTGCTGAGTTTTGTTCGGTCTGTAAATTGAGTAGTTTATATTATAGAATCATGAACTGCAAGAGCTGCATATTTGAACAGTGGAAAACTGTATTTGAATCTGAGTATTTCTAGGTTATGTAAACTTATGTTTCTGTAACTCCTCCATAATGTGAAAAAGACTCATAAAAGGCTGCTACAACAGATTAGATTTTTCAAAGTTCTGTCAACAATTATTGATTCCATAGCTGGCTACTTTTTCAGACACCTTTGTGGGAAGAAACTGTGTTCAGGCTCCAGGCTAGGAGACAGGTATGGGTTTGCTTTTCTGTTTTGTTTTTTTCTTATTTAAAACTCAGACTTTGTGGGCTCAAACTTCCCCTTCAGAAATGCATGCACTCACTGAGTTAGATCTAAGAGTCTACTACCTTAGGTGCAACATTTCTTTATCCTCTTGTTCTCTTTATCTTGAAGTCTATGCTGACTGTTAACAAAAATGCTATGCATCATGTATTTTAAGATATCTGTAAATGAATATTCAGCAAAAGTGCCCTGTATTTTAGACAGTTTCTGAACCAGATCCTTCTAGGAGAGACAAACAACCAGAAACACTTGTCAAATATGTTATTTCATACATTTAATTAATATCTATCAAATGTCTGTCAGATGGCTGACTGAATTCTTTGAGGAAAAATTAGTAGAGTAAAACCTCAGTTTTTGACAGTAGTCAAATTATGCAAAGAGGGTCCACCTCAAGCCTGTGCACACAAATACCTACACTTACAAGTACCAAGACAGCAGCATTATGTGAAAAGCTGTCACACTTTTGGGAGGAGGGAAATCAGCATGTACGAGCTGAAGAGCTGGTACTCAAATGCACACAACGAGGGAAACAAACAGGAGGAACCAGAGATCTTTGTGCAGCTGAAGCCTCAAATCACAGTGGGGTCACAGGAATGGGATAGGAAGGCTCCCATGACTAAAGTAATACAGTAGGTGTGTACAGGCCCTTTAGGAAGGGCAGGCTGGGAAGGAAAGGAGAGAGAGTTGTCCTTTATGTGAAAAATTAGCAGGCACGCATGGAGCCCTGCCTTAGGATGGATGGCAAGCCAGTCAAGAGCTTATGGATTAGAGGGTAGACAAACATGGGTGATGTTGTCATGGTTATCTGCTATAGGCTGCTTCAACAGGAAAAATAAGCAGATAAGCCCTTCTTACAACAGGAGGAAGTGCATATTCAAATGTTTTTGTCTTCATGGGACATTTTTAACTACCCTGATATCTCCTGGTAAGGCAGTACAGCAAGCCACAAGCAGCCCAGGGAATTTGTAGAGAGTTAATGACAGCTTCCTGAGACAGGTCACATTGTTTGGAAAAGGGGATATTCTCTTCTGAACATGATACCTACAAACAGTAAAGTCAGGGAAGGTCAGGGAAGGCCTTGGCTCCACTGATAAGGAGATGATGGAGTTCAAGATCCAGAGAAAAGGGAACAAGACAGAAAGCAGGATCACAGCTTTGGATTTTAGTAGAGCAGATTTTGCCTTGTTCAGGGATCTGCTTGTAACAGTCCCACAGGGAACAACTGTGGGGAGGAGAGGGGTGTAGGAGAGCTTGTTGTTTTTCAGGAATCAAGTTCATCATATCCAAGCTCAAGAATGGCTTTCCCCCATGACCAAAATATCAAGCAAAGGTGGCAGGACACCAGCATGGATGCACATGGATGCACATGGGTCTCTTGAATAAACTCAAATACCAAAAGGAAATATACACCAAAAGGAATGTGGAATGAGAGTGAGGTAAATGCTGAGGACAAATCTAGTGACAGTACATGCTGGAATGAGTATAGGAAAGCCAAAACTCCCCTAGAGTTAGAATATAAAGCCTCATAGGTCCCTTCCAATCTGAAATATTCAGTGATTCTGCAATTCAGTGATTTTGTGAAATAATCATAAAAATGTCCAGTTCTTCCTGGGCTTTGTTTGTGATTTTTTACCTTTTCTTCTTAGGTTTGTTTAGTCTTCTTGTTCCTTCTCTGTCTAGTCTTGAGAAGAGGAGGCTCAGGAGGGACCTCATTGCTCTCTAAAATTCACTGTAAAGAGGTTGTAGTGAGGTGTGGACCTGTCCCTTATATTGTGACTGCAGTGAGAGGACAAGAGACAATCGGTCTAAGTTGAGACAGGAGATTCAGATTAGATACTAGGAAAAAAAATTCCATTGTGGTTAGGATTTGGATAGGTTGCCCAGAGAGTTGGTGGGGTCTCAATGCTCAGAGGTGTTTAAGTGTCTGGATCTGGCACTGGATTATATGGTTTAAGTGATAGTACACTGGATTATATGGTTTAAGTACAGTGATAGTGATGGTGAGTGACTGGACTTCATGATCTTAAAGATCTCTTCCAACCTTGGTGATTCTATCAGTGTGTCACATGTTACACTATGTGTTTCTGGGTCATCTAGAACAAATACCTTATCTACACACATAAGCAGTACTAAAGCCAACAAATACCTTATCTACACACATAAGCAGTACTAAAGCCTCCTACAGGCTTCTCATGTGCTAAGAGGCAGAATACTCACAACCTGGTGAATGTCAGCACCCTAATCCTTTCTGGGTGAAAATAGTGGCATACAGAGAATGTGAGAATCTTGTCATGAGGCATTTATGAAGAAGCTTACTATCATTCATGAGGAAGTTTCTAGGAAAGGGTATTATGCTCTGATTTATGAAGTTAATACCCAGTGGATCAGGCAAATGTACCAGACTTCAGAGCTCCATTCTTTCAATCTCAGAACCTTTAGTAAAAGGAACAGAACATCAACAACTTTCATGCCCTGTCCTCTGTGGCTGAGATGCTTGATATTCTCACTGGGACTCTATAGCTGCTATTATATGTTAACTTGTCCTCTTTGGCTTTTTTCTCTTTTTTCTTTTTTTAACTCCTTTTTTTTTCTTTTGCTAGTTCATGAAGAAAGTAGTGTTATTTTCCTCATCTTCTCTACCTAGAAAGAGAAAGGATTTGAGACAGCAGAACTTTGCGATGAAGGGAACCTCTATGTCATTTCCCTTCAGCTGATGAACAATTTTTTGTTTATTTGGAAAACCAGTCCATAGACTCAAATTATAATTGTGTCTTGATGTACTAAAGACTTTTAGACATATTTTGCAAATGGATCAGTATGATGGGACCACCCACCTTGTAAAACCCAGAACAGCATGAATTTGATGCCTTTTATTTCCAATTACATGTCATATGCAAACATCTGGATTAGAAAACTGAGCATGCTCCACTCAAAAAAAAAAGGGTGACCACAAAACTTTCTCTTTATGCAAAGTGCTATGTCAATTAATTTTGCTTGGATGAGGAAGCAGTCCCCTGGGACCCCTTCTTACACACCATAACTCTGTAGCTCCCATGTAATACAGATTTCCACTTCCAGCAATAGATATGCAAGAATTTTTCTCATATCTTATTCAAGCCCTTTGTTTCTCACTGCTTTGACTTCTAGTCTCTGATTTGCACTCTCACCAAAGCAAAAAATCCATGATTCCTGGGGCTCTGTTGCACCTCCATGCAGCTATAGCTATGACGATACAAAAGTCCTGAAGGTCAAACATCACTTGAGTACAGGTTTAGTGCCTAGTAGCTCAGATTTTAATGATATCTTTATTCACCAAGAACACTGTGAAAATTCTCCATGTTAGACACTTTAACAGAAAAAGTTCATCTTTTTAAAATTAGCATATGTACAAGTCAAAACTTGATATTCAAAATGCTGCCACGATAAAGTGTCTAATATCTTTCAGTGAGTAAAAGGTAGGAAGATGCAATTACAAAAGAAATGCCTTCCATTTATTAAAAAAATAAAATAGTGTAGAGTTAATGCTTGACAAATTCAGGTCTATTATCTTTGAAGTTTACCTGTTTTATATCTGGCCAGATTTTTCTACCAGGAAAAGACTTTATCAGGCTGTTACCAAAAGAAAGCATAAAGCATGTGGTGCTCATATTCAGAAAATGAAAAACAGTTTAGACAATTTATACTGCTGTATAAGAATTTTCTTCCTCATTTATAGAATACCATTATACAGTCTAAAATAATGGTTTAATTAATAAGAAACAATGGGCAGACATAAGATTTATCATACTCTGAATCTAGCCAAAAAATCTGTCACCACTCAAAAAAGCTCTGTACTTCACTATTCTGGAAAAACCTACATGCTTTGTAAGAAGTCCCTGGTGGATGAATTGCTATGTGGTAGATCCCTAAGACAGAAGGGAGTGTGAGAAAATGGATGATAGTTGCATCTAATAGGGATTATGGAAGAAAATGTTTTTCTTGAATTTTCTTGTGCCTCATACACTGCAAAATCAAAATCACAATCACAAAACCAAATCACAATCTTATATGACCTGTGATCCCTAAGTATTCCAGATAGTGACATCTTGTTGGATAGGGCAGTATTCTTTTCAGTGGTGGCTAGCAACAGGATAAGGGGAAAAAGACACAAACTGAGACACAGGATGTTCCATCTGAATGTGAGGAAAAAAATTCCTTACTGTGAGGCTGAGCACTAGCGCAGGCTGCTCAGAGAGGTTGTGGAGTCTTCCTCTCTGGAGACAGTCAAAACACACCGGGATGTGATCCTGGGCAACCTGTTCTAGGTGAACCTGCTTTAGCAGAAGAGTTGGACTAGATAATTTACAGAGATCCATTCCAGGAGCCATGATGATACTGTGAGTCTGTTTTCTCCTCTTGGCAACACAGGGGTTTGATTGAAATTTGGATGTTCAGAATTCCAAAACTGGGAGTTACCTTTTCCTTGAATTTTAAGGGGTCATTTTCAGACCTTTTCCTGTGATGAAATTTCAACCTTGAATAAATTACTTATTGCACATTTTCTGCTCAATTTTATTATAATGCTATAATTTCTGAAACAATTAATCAAATTTCTTTGAACTCTTCTTATATTTGAAAACAAACAAGACTATTTTATTTAGATTTGTTGGTTCTATTTATTCCTTTAAAAGGTTTTGACATTTGAAATATTTTCCTTTTATCTTAATGATAGCAGTGAATTTTAATAAAATCTTCGTTTATGGCTTATTTAAATTCAGGGGTGATTCAGGCTACCTCAGTATACACTTTTAACTCTCTAGGAATAAGTCCATCCAGAATCATATCTGGTCTTGCTCCTTTTGCATATAAGAATTTTTAATGATTTATAGATCCGATTATTTCCCTTTTCACTGTTTCAGACTCAGATTTCCTATTTTCAACACCTTAAATTGTATTAAAACCACTCTGAAAACAATCCCTCCCTTATAAAATCTTTATTTCCATTCTTCTGTTTTTTTCAGAATAGCATAGCAAGCAAATAGAATTACCTCCCCATCCCTAGTTTCCTTGTAATTTGATAATAGAGACAACAGATTATCTATAATCTAAGAGATGCATCTGGATGCAATCCTGTGCAATGTGCTCTAGGATGACCCTACTTGAGCAGGGAGTTTGGACTAGATGACCCACTGTGGTCCCTCCTAACCTTATACATTCTGTGATTCTGTGAAATTTACTTAACCTTGAATGTTTACCTTGTAGAATTAAATAAGAATTAATGTCCTGAAGATCCATATGGCCTATTACAACTGGCTGTATATTGTACATATGTTCTCTTCTACAAAGATATCGGAATATAAAATGTTATTAAGAGTGAGTGAAACAAAGCTTCTAAAAGACAGGTTTCATCAAAGAGTGAGGAAGAGCAGATCCAGTATTGTAGCATAATCACCCTGTATCTCCAAGCCTGGTTCTAGTCACAGTTTGACTCTAATTCTAGATACTAAAAACATTTGACAAATACAGTTCAATCAATAAATTACTCCTGTGAGGACCACAGATATTTGTTTCCCTTTTGGCTAAATGTTTTCTTTGTTATCATTGATCACATTTGGCACAACTGAGTCATTGGAAATAGTATCTGATTAATCTTCTTTGAATATTCTGCTTCACCAGACCGATCAGTTACTCACTTTTTTTTCTTTTTTTTTTTTTTACTTCAGACAGTTTGTGAGTGTTCACTAGCCTTTGAGAATGCTGATTCTATCTTAAGTGCAGTGGTAGACATGGCAAAAATTAAATGTACTCATCAGTGTACAAAGTTAAGAGATCTTCCTTTAGATTCAAATGGCCTGAATTTTTTCAGGGTTTTATCTAGAATTACTAAATAATTAGGGGTTTAGATTAATAGTTAGAACCATCTGAATGCTCTAAACCTACTAATATTTTCCCACTTCATTATGTTATAAATTGTTCATCAGATTGACTGCTTTAAGAAAAAGAAGCAAAGGAAGAGCTGGAACTAAAAGAAAAATATCTGCTCTTCGTCTGTTTAAGAACTTGCAGGTAACTTCCTTTAGGAGGAATTTATCTTGCCTCTCAGGAGACCAATGCTTGTTCATTAGAGCCCCAACTGTGAATATTTTGTCATAATGCCCCTTCATTTTAAGGCCCTGGATTCCACCTTAAAATGAATCTGTTTCAGATAGGAAAAAAAATAAATCTAAAATAGTATATTACATTGCACAGTTTCACCACCTGTCCAGTAGAACCACTTATCATGACTCCTCTCTGTCCACTTTGTAAAACAGCTTCGGGACTGCAGATTACTGCCAATGAGTGACCATTCTACAACGTTATCTAGCCATGTAATGAGTGTGAAGCTTCCTGAGGAAGACAAAGGTAACATTTGTGGTTTTTAGTCTAGTAGGGAAGAAACACATCAAATATTAAACCAGTTAGGAAACAATCAAGAAATGTCTCCTGCATTCCTCTTCCAGAGACTTCCACCTCCAGACACCCCTCCCTGCCCTCCTTCAATACAAAATGAAAAGAAACAAACAAACAACAGAAACTATGTGGTAGCTTTGCCTCCTACTGATAATGGGGTTTTCAACTTTCATCCATCACACAGGAGTCTTCAATTAAAAAACTTAGAGAAATACAGGTACATTGGATTTTTGCTACTGTTGCTAAATGTTTTAAACCTATTTGTGGCAGAGATTGCCTTCCTAAGTAAATTAACAAAATGAATCTATCACATCATCTTGCTGTTGATAAGTCTTGACACATTTCTTCTAAATTGTTTCTAGCACAAAGTGTTTGTGTTTATAGTGCCCATGTTGAGCTGAATGGTTACAGGATACCAGAACAGGATACCAACTCTACCAGAATCATCAGTTCCCTCATCTCCTTTAATGGTCAGATGGGTTGTAAAACTGTCTAAATAGGCATCTTCTGCCTATGAGATTCAAATCTTGTTCTTTTTTCAACATATGGATTCTTTCTCACATTTGGTTTATATCAGTCTCTCAATGCAAGAGATCCCTTTCTGTACTTTGCATGATAGAATAGCAAAAAAAAATCAAAATATCTTGGTTTTCCTTTGGCCGTGGGTTCCTCTCATTGGGTTTTGTGACTATATCAGAATAAAAGTTTCAGCATAAGCATTTTGCAGTGTTTTAGTTTTGCTCTGCCAATCAATCTGTATCGACACACACCTCTACGTCTTCTTCATCAGTAATTCTTGGCAATTTCAGCATACATTTCTGAGGTGTGTAAAAATTGTGAAAGCAGGTTCCAATAGTGATTCTGAAAACTAACATCTGACAATAAGGGCTAATATGATCACAAATCACTCCAAAGAACAAGTAGGGTATATTCTTATGAACCTTCAGATATCCCAGTTGCAGTTCACTGCTCATATTTGAAAATACCAAGACATCTGCAGCAAGAATTGGAGAATATTACTAGCTGTCTTATTAAGACAAATTCAAAGATCACAGCTTTTGTGAAGAAATTAGAGGAAACTCTGCTACAGATTGGGGGTCTCACTAACAAAAGGAAAAGGGAGCAGTATATAAGGGTTGATGATAAAGCAATCTAAATGCTATTTATCCCCAAGCAATTTAATTTGAGGAAGCAGCAGGTGGGGTATTTTAAGTAAAGAGAAGAAAAAATTAATTCTATTGTATAATTCTTTACTAAGACTTCATTAGAATATCAGTCTCACTTCTGATTAGCTATGTTTAGAATAGTAATTTCAATGCAAAACCAGCCTACTCAGATGATAAGGGGTTTTAGAGAACAAATCTTAAAAGAGAGACTAGTGAAACAAAAGTTGGGGCAGGATATTATTATTTTCTATAAATATACTTATTTGATAAACACAATGAAAAGAAAGGACTGTCAAAACTAAATATGCTTGTACAAGATCAAAAGAATGTAAAAATTAGTTATGGACATATCTTCTCAGCTAATGAAAAGAACATTTCTAACCATTAGAAATTAAGTTCTTGTGTGGTTTTTTGAATGGTGAAGTGGAGGCCTAGAACATGCAAAAACTAAAGATAATATGTGAAAATATCTCCTGGAATCCTTGTGGTCAGCAAAATAAAAGCAAGCAATAGTTATATTGATGTATTTCAAAACTATATATACACTTGTAATTTGAACTGCACACATGTTTAATAGATATAAAAAATATATATTTTTATACACATACATGCATATATATATATTTACAAGCCTAATTTTTGAAGCATTATATATCCTCTACCTACAATAAGTAAATATATTGCTTGTGCTTGCTTCGTTTGGCTGTGACACTGTACTGAAGAGATATATTCTCTGAGCTGCAAAGATCTGGAAATTTCTCATGAACTGTCAAGCATTTAGCTAAAAGATCCTTAAAGAATAGGATCAACTCAAAGATCAGGGTAAATTTCCCTGTTCATTCCTAAAATTTCTCCAGGATTTGTTATATTCCTACTGACTTATCCTAGGACACAGTCAATGTGAGCGATACAGCAGAGGTGTTCCAGCCTTTCAAATAGTTCATCCATGGAAATATTTAAGCACCCATAGCCCCTTTTCAGATAGTCCATTATCAGCTTCCTTCTGTATTAGAATGTGACCATTTTTTCCCTTCTCTTTCACTGTCTTCTCTCAGTCAATGTCCTTCCTTGTTAAAGTCCATTGCGAATGAAATTTTAAGTACACAGGTCCTTGTATTTTTTGTGTGTTTGATTGCTTATTTGTTTAACCAGAGCTATTTTACAGCTGTTTGACAGAAAATGTGAGTTTTAATTCCCTTACACCAATGGATATTTTTTACATTTTTTCAGTCATTCCAAATATGATTAGGATCAGGTCTGGTTTTCTTATGTACTTTTAATGTGAAACTACACAGCCTGAAAGAGTTTGATTATGGCAGAAGCATGTACACCTATTCAGCTAAGTTCTGCCACCATGAGTGTATGACTGAAAAAAAAGAAATTTCTCTGCAGAATATAGAAGTGTACCTGGAAATCTGGGAACATCAACCAACATAAGGGCCATACTGTTAAACTGAAACTGCCAACCTGTCCAATGTCCAGGCCATAAATGTCTGCTCAATGGCCAAAATATATCAAACTCTCAATATGCCAGTGAGAATCAGAATAAATTGTTAAAGTGTGAGCTTCAGGGTCTCGTCTCGTCCCCCAAAGCAAAAGGTGTCTGCAGAGTTTAGCCCTGTCTGCACCAGCGTCAGTAAGCTGGGCAAGGACTCTTATTTTGAGAAGAAACCTCAACATCCATCTCAGATGCATTTAACTTGAGTTTAAATTTTGTGTGTTTCAGAGAGAAACTTTACTCTCCATCTTAAATAGATGTTCATTCAGTTCAAAGATCTTCTAAATCATCTGAATGAGAATCATTTACCATCAATCAGGTTTATTTTCCTTATTATTTATGAAACTGTAATCCTCTTAATGTCTTGTTGCTCAGAAAATCTTCTCTGGTAACAGACACAGAATTTTCAAATTTAAAACATTTGGAAAAGGTACACAGCTATTAATGAAGAATGAGGAGAGATAAAAACTTATTATTTAACATTAAGCATCCAAGAGCTGTTGCCTAAAAATGAAACCTGGCAGCCCAGAGAAACTTTCCAGCAGTATCAGTTGTGGCATGAGTGGACTTCATGGAATGGATTATCACAGACTTGCCTTATAACAGTGAAGGTGTTGCTCACCACGGTGAAGAAATGAGGAACAAAAGGAAGAAAACTTCCATACAACAGAAGAGCTTATGCGACAAAAGAGAGGACAAGATGTAGCCAGAGATAAGTACAGCTTCACAGATAACTGGTGGCTTGCTCTCTGTCTCAGAGGGGAATGGTGAACAGACAAAAAGAAGCCTTTTGATTTTCCTAATGTGATATATGAATGTTTTGTTGTTGCTCTGACCAGCAGCAAGGCAGACTGCCAATACTGCCTTACTGAGTATATGGTTCCCTGTTGAGCTATGGGAGATGGCCACCAAAAAAGTAAGAAGCGACTTGATCATGCTGTGTTTGGGCTGACTGAATGGTAACAGATACTAAACTGGGTCCTAAGAGAGCTCTAACACACTCTGAACCCAGCATATTTTGATAATAACTTCTCCATTATATTAGTCATTAAGGAAACTTGAAAATACCAGTTCACAAACTAAACAGAATAACTCTTCTCCATTCCAGACTTTTGCTACAATTAGAATAATTTATTTTGGGGAACTGCCAGGAAAAGATAGAGTAGGGGTAGAATTCTGAAAGAAAAGCAGCAACAATTAGATCACTTCTGCCTCTCTTTACTGGGTGGGTCCGCTGAATGTCAGCCTCATTATTCTGGATGTCAATTCCAGGCAGCAGCTCCTAAATGCCGTTCCAAATGGTGGCCTAAATGGCAGTGCCTGTTGTACATTCTTTCTCCAGTAACAGTGGCAGGCTTTTGGGAATGTCTTTTAGTTCATAATAAATTTCAGGAGCGCTAGCTTGAGAACAATGTTTGAGGCTTATGCCAACACAGACTGGCAGATAAATACTTCGAATACACAATTTCATTATCACTTCTGAAAATCCATAGCCTGCAAGGCTTGTTTGCTGGTGGGGAAAAGCCCAGATTTTGTGAGGTAACAAGGGTGACTTACATAAAATTTATATAATCTCAGAGTATCAAAAGCCCCACTTGGCTCTGTTCTACTCTAGGCCCCTCACAAACATGAAAGAAAGCATCTTCATTGTGGTTGCATAAAAGAAAGAATCCTTCTGTGAGGTCAGCTGGGTTCCAAAACATGGACAAATTAAGTGAACAGACAACAAATCTGTAGCAGTGCCAGGAAATCGTGTTGTAATTCTCAGTCCACAGCCACAACCACAAGAGTAATCTCCTTCTATGTTTCTGGTGGCAAAATGGGGAGGGGGAGGGGCACAAAGTCGCTCACAGAGAACTTCCCTGTTTAACATGGGTTTCACTATGCATGGAAACAAACATTCCGTTTTCTTATGTAGATTGTGGAAGACTGTTGAACTGAGTTTGCAACAAAACCCTAACACAACATGTGAAGCTGGGCTACTTGAAATTGGAGATCCAAACTTCAGGCTGATTCAAAATGCAGACTGTTCCTCACTAGCGGACGTGTCTCAAGCACTAACAAATTTTCCTGCTTCTCATTTGCTTGGAGGGGCAGCCAGTACCTTCAGCTGCTGGAGGCTGATCCATGGCTGTAAAACTAACTTTTAGTCTGACAAGAGACCAAACCCTTCCAGAAGCTATTCTTTCTGTTAGCCTAGTTAAAAAGTGGCTAAGCAGGCACACTGTGTCATGGGCACTTCACAGCTGCCAGAGCTGCCTCTTCAGTGCTCAATGGTGCCAAAATCCATCCAGTTACATCTCAGTGTTCAAGCATGGCTGCTGTAGTAAAGGAGCTTGCAAGATGAAGGCAGAATACTCAATTGCATTTCTCCTGATCACAATATTCCTGGCAGGTTCAGGGCAAGTTTGCCATTATTTGTCCGGGAGAAGTCCAAGTACATGGCTAATTTTGCTCTCTTTAGATCACTGTTCTTTCCTGCTCTGAAGTGTTTTAATTAAATAAATTTGAAAAATATTAAAACATCAAAGAGGATACTTTCTTTGTGTTTACATTTTTATGAAGTCCAACTACCACAGAGGTCTAAAAGACTCTACAGGGAAACACATGAGTTGAGCCACATCTTCCAGTTTGCTTCACTTGCTTCACTTGCCAAGGCAGATGCAAGCCCAAGCCCCAACATTTTCCACCCAGCATCACTATCCTGCTGTCACACTATGGCTAAAGGAAGGAGCCACACCAGGTTACTGCCCTGGAGATGTTCTCCATCTCTTCTCCCATAAATACAGGGTGAAAAAGTGAGAAGGCTTTCTCTGTCCCTATTCTCCATACAGACAGAGATAAACACCAGTGAGTGAATACATTAGCAAGTTCCAACCTCTGCTCATGGTCTCCCACATTTCTGCAGGGGTAGTCTACATTTCCTAAATGCTGGTGACAAAGTGGAGGACTCCCTGCAGTGAATGATTTCTTTGCTGTGGCTCAGAACATGGCTTCAGTGTTCTGTGCAGCATTACATTTTCAGTGGTGCAATTTTGTTTTAAGAGTTTTCCTGAGAAGCAGTGTAGAATAGAACATTTAAACTGGTATTTCATTATCCACTGTCTCCATTAACTACACCCTTAAGCATATGCTGTACTGTGGATGACTAATCTGTGTCTCCCTGCTAACAATAAGAAGCACCCTGAAGTCAGGAAACCTTCTGGTTGCTTTGGGCTCCAAGGGCAGGCTCCTTGAATGACTGAGGCTCTGTGACTGGGTCATCTTTGTGTAATAAAGGTCCTCAAAAATGTAATTGTGCCCTTAAAGCCACAAAGAACAGAAAATAACTGAGTGGTGAATGAGGCAGTGGAATTGCCTGCATCATCTAAATCTGGCTGTATCTGGCAATCCAGAAAAATGGCTTTGTTATATAGGCTGCCAAAATAAAGCTGTGGCATCCTATTAAAAAAAAAAAAAAAGGTAGAGCATTTTCTTTCTGGGTGGACATTTATTTCTGGTTTGGCATTAATCAACAGATTAGCACTGGTCAAATGAAGGTATAGAAACAGTCTGGTTTACTAAAGAAAGGAAGGGGTGAAGGAAGACCTGTGTTATCACCACTGACTCACCAGATAAAGGAAGTGTTTATGGTCTAAAGTTCATGTGCACCTCCAGCTTCATTTCTACTCTTCCCATCATCTCCTCTTTGGGTCATGTGGTACCCCTGCAAATGGGGGACATTTTGCGTTCTTTGGCACTTACTTAGGAATAAGACTTCTCCCTACAAACAGCCACAAAGTCTATGACTCTTTGCCTCTAGAATATTTAATAATGAAAAAGACAAAAAATTGGTTAGCAGTGAGTCAAAGCAAATGTAAACACAAAGTAATACTCTTAAATATATAATCACACAGTGTTTTGAAATCAAAACTTAGGTATTTTAGAGATGACTACAGCAGTCATCAAAGGGAACAAAAAAGGTGTCACATAAAGGGAGGAATAAATGTCCACAGGTGTTTCAGTCATTTAAGCAACAGTCTCCTAAAACAAAAAGAAGTTTTTTCAGAAGTTGAAGTTTCAGTGAGCTCCAGATGAGAATGAAATTTACCTGGAAGGTGCCGCTACACTAAAGGAAGTCAGCATGACTTATCAAATCTGGTGTGAGTATTGCTATGTTTAAGTGCCATTTCAAAAGATTCATTGGCTATGTAGGCTTTTACTATCAGCATATTTATTTCACCTCCTAAATGAAATCCAATTTGAGGCTATTAATATTAATGTGCTGAGATAATTCTGATGATGAATTAATAAAACACTTGGCCTCTCAATATGCTGTTTGCTCTTACCATTTAATGATGCTCTTAACTGGAAAAAGGAAGAGATAGAGCAGACTCCAGCAGGAGCCTGAAAATTAGAAACCACTTCATTGTTTTTAGCTTGCTGCTTTAATGACAATCAATGGCATTGATTTTGGACTAGAAAAGTATTTACTAAATCTTTACCATGTGCAACAATCCCTATTTAGATTCCTTGAGCATAATCTGTATGTAACACCTGCTTAAAGTACTTCAACTCTTTGATGAAAATAAAATTTAAAATATTTAATATATTTCCGCAATTTGTTAGAGATTTGACCCTATTTCTTATGTTAGTCATAAATATTGGGTTTTATGCAAAATAATTGTCTTCCCACTGAAAGCACATCTGTACTTTAGAAAAATGAGATTACATCAACAGTCTCATTCCTTTACAAGAGTAATTTCAGTTCATTGAGCATTTTAGCACAGATAAGGCTAATTCAGCTACCTTATTATGCTAGAATAGATTTCCATTTGAAGAGCTGAATTCAGCTAATGTACATGATTCTTATATTAGTCAACACAGCACACCATAACAAAAGAAAAAATCTAAATAATAAAATATTTCTACAGACAATTAATGTAAAAACATATGCGTAAACACGTTTACTGTCATATTCATAATTTATATCATTTTTTATTATTGATATAAGTGAATATGGAAAACATTTAATTTTAAGTTCACATACAATTAATTGTGGTTAAAATGTAAAACCTTAATGCTAGTAGTTTTTACTTTTTGTCTAAGAAAGAATAAAAATTTTCTAATCAGGTGATTTCCAACAATTATAATTTCATCTAAGATTTCATACCTGGAAAGCCTAAGAGGTGACTTGTAGAACTCATGCAATCTAATTTTCAAAGTGAAGCATATTTTAGAAATTCTAGAAGATGGCAAGCCTGGAAGTGCATTCCCAATACACTTAATGTGTAAACCTGCAGTTTTAATTCCAGCCAAATTGTGTCTCTGAAATAGGTCAGTTGATAACAGACTCTTTTACCTTAACTGCATTGTAGAAGTATGAAAAAATTTTAGGAGACCAAGACTTGGAATATTTTCATGACCAGACTTTGTGTAAAAATTCTGACCTCTGAGAAAAAAAAGTTGTAGAATCGTAGAATGGTTTGGGTTGGAATAGACCTTTAAATGTCATCCAGTCCAGCTTCTCTGAAGTGAGCAGGGACACCTTCCATAGACCAGGTTGTTCGAAGCCCTGTCCAGCCTGATCTTGAATGTTTCTGGATCTGGAGCATCCACCATCTCTCTGGTCAACCTGTGCCTGTGTTTCATGACCCACCCCATGTAAATTCCCTAAATCTAATCTAACTCAGTGAGAGGAATCTGAACTCCTTTACATGAAGATATTTCTCAGAGACCAATTTAAAAGGCTGTGTTATGCTCTTCTTTCCACTATAAAATATTATATTTCTTAAAATCAGTTAATTTGGTGAAAGAGGACTGATTTTAAAATATAAACATGTATTTTAAAATGTCAGTAGTCTTTTAAAATACTATTCAATTATGGTAGCCTAAAACATTGTTTTATTTCATCTGCTATTTATTTTCTTAAGTAGCTGCAGGGATGTTTCCTAATTAGATAACCTAGAGCTAAACACTGAGAGTTTCTAAGTGTTGAGTATCTTTAACTTTTGATAAAGCAAGAGTAGCGAGTGCCTCAAAGGATAGGTCAGCACTTATATAACATTGTGTGAGAATCAGTTTTTGTCTTGTTTTTCTTAGACATAATTTGATGTTTTACAATAGAAAAAAGTGTAAGCACATCCCAGCATATCACTTCTATCACTGGTGTGTATAAAACGCTTCCCCTATGCTTTTAAGGTGATGAAAAGGACAACTACCTTGTGTCTAAATCAGGAGAGCTTGATATGATGTCAAAGCCTTTGGCTAAACATAGATTGACTTAATTCTTTCAATAATGAACTTTGGTTCAGAGCATTTAACAACCACAAGAGGAGAAACCCAATATAAAAGAGAAAATCTCCTCATTCAGGTTATCTTGCCTCTGCTGCAGGCAAAACATAGAAATATTTTTTTTAATCGAGATTCTCTGCAGCAGCCCGTTCCAAATGCCAGTATCCATCACTGATGACTGGATCAATAGCTCTGTTTTGGCCCCAGTCTCCTACGAGAGATGGCATGCCATCAGTGACAGACAAATATCACAGTTAAGCAAAGTATCCAGCCAGACCTAGTAACATTTTTATTGATTTTTGTTGTGCAAATAATGTCTTTTTGGGCTGAATAAATGGCTTTGAGCCAAACAGTCATTGTTTATGATTCCAAAATGCAATAAAGGGACAGGAAATATATTATAGCCTATGTCTCAAGGCACACAACATAATCATCCTTTGGTGGTGAAAAACTATCCACCTGAAACCATGAGTGCATATTTATCCATGCTTAAAGGTACCTGTAGGACTTGCAAATCTTACACAAAATGTCCTGTTAGGAAACAGATGGTATTGCCCTTTAACCTATTGAATAAGTACTAGAAAACCAAGTAAAAAATAAGCACTATATTTCTTCAATCAATACAAAGAAAACACTTTATTATTTTCTCTTCAAATGAAATATCAAAGTTGCCAAAATGGTATTAGGGTGCCATGAAAAAGGCACAAACTGGAAAGTACCTGGAGAATTTTTCAAATGCTACACAATTACATTGATAGTTGCCCAGCAACAATATTTTTTGGTTTTATCTTAAAAAAACCCCTATTTTATTTCCCTAATATAGTTATTATTCAATAACTTAAGCTAGCAATAAAAACAAAAAAAGTCTCCTTATTGTTATATCTGCACATTAAATCACAAACATTTTCTTCTGGGTGTATGTTTAACATATCCAGTGGATTTAATGAGAAATCTCGCTTAGTCCCAGCAAGTGGGCAGTGACCAGATTTTCTAGACATTCAGGTGTCATAAACAAACATTCTCTCTTAATGATATTGTCAAATCACCAGTACAAATTATTAGCAGTGAAGATCTAAGAAAAGAACTATTCTCTTTACTGACATGCTCTATACAAGGAAATATTTTTAACAGGTTTGTTGCTTCCAATTAGCTAGAAATAAGCTGTATTCGCTTGTCTTATTTCAAGGATGATAAAACTATTTTGCCCTCATTGCACAACCCTGCATTTTCATGGAAAAATATAAATAATTCAAACACCTTTCAGAAAAATTCAAGAATATTTATCCTCATCTCAGAAAAGTCCATTCATCTGTAGGAAAATGCTACAGTAATCAAATGCTACCTAAATCCCATCTCTTTCCTACCTCTTTAAATTTCAAGCTTTTATTAACTCTCTCATGACAGCCTTAAATATAGTTTTTGAAGGCATTTGGAGTGCAAGACAAAAGCTGTTAGAAAGAAATAATACTCAAAATCAGAGGCTTTATTTCAATAAAGTAATATTTCAAAAATAAAATTACAAGAAAGGACAATGGAAGTCAACAGGTAACTCTAAAAATAAATATTACTGTAGTAGTTTATATTTGTTAATGGCCTTATTATGTCTACTGTAAAACTTCTGATTAGCTTCTCAAGAAGCCTATTGCAAAATTTTTATATTCTTCAACAGAAGTAAATATTCCCTTTGAATTACACAAAACCATTGCAACAAACCTCCAATCATACATAACTCATTTGAAGAGTTATTCAACTTTAATCACAATGTCATCGAATTTTTCCAAAGTTTTGGGATTATTTAAGATTTTTCTTTTATTATTTTTTGAATTAAATTTCCCTAATTCTCAGCCCTGGAAACATTACACCTGTGATCAGAAATTTTATTTGAGAACAGCTTCTTTGAGTCAGGATATCTCACAAGCCCAAAGTTATTTCCATGACTAAAGGTTCCTGATGGAAAGATGTGAAAAAGCAAAATAGAGATAAAATGAGACTTTTGACATGTCACACATAGTGCAGTATTGTCATACATTTGGCACCTCTTTTCTCCTTGTCCACCTCATCTGAATATTCAAAAATCAGAGTAACCATTTTCTGAGGGATGACAGACTTGGTCTTTCATCCTTCACTGACTGCTGTTATTTTTTTGTACGTTTCAGATTCAAATCATGAGCAATATTTTATCTCATCTCTGAACCTAAAGGGATATAAATTATTATTCTTCCATTTCCTAAGGTTTAATTTATTAGACAAAAACCCCTTGTTCTTTGAACACCTTCCTTCAGCAACAAGTACACTGAAGCATGCGTGACCCAAGTCTTCCTGAATCCACTGGTTTAGCTATGGCAACTGATTTTTGCTCCTAGAAAAGGAATAAAAAACCAGTAACAAACACCTATTGAGTGTAATTCATCTGGTCTATTTTCAAATATCTCTCTGAGCAGGAGACCATCCTCTGATGGTGTCCGTTCCTTTCTGTTAACCACAGTAGGGTAGCCCAGAATTACTGGCTTAGACTTAGGTGTCTCTTCTATTTCTATATAAACAAGGTCAGTGGAACGAATCCCAGCTTTAGTCATTCAGACCATTTCAGGCTGCCAATCCTGAGTGGATGATGCTCCCTGTGTCCTTTAGAGCTGAACTGGACAGGATTTCAGGCATATGGCTTCTTTATATTTTCAACTTCCATCCAGCCTGAGAAGTCTGTTTAGATATTTGTGAGTCTTGATTTAATTTTAACCCAGAAAACTGGTACCTAATGTTAGATTTTTTTGGTTTCAGATGTTCAGATATTTTGTTGAATTTGGCCTAGACATATGTTTGGGCTAAAATCAGTAGAAGTAATTGGACCTGCATATTGTACAGAGAACATGTACACGTCTTTCTTTTCTGAGCTTAGAGGGTTTCAGGGCACTTTATTTTAAATTTTAAACTCAACATAAATCAGAAATATTAAACTGTGAGGTATGAAGCTGCTGGCGCACACTTCAGTGCATGATCAGCCAGGTTACCCATTTTTTCTCTGGAGTAGGTAGCCCTGGTAAACTCAGCGCCATAGTGACTCATTCCTGAGCTGGAGGAGCAGGCCGACGTAAAACCCAGGATGGGTATTAAGAGATCTGTAACTGCTCCTCCTGCAGACTTCAGGAACATATGTTCACATGCTTGACACAAACCGTCTGTGCCAATAAAACCCTGCCCATTGTCATGCTAAGGAAATTCAACCCTCCCTGCAGACTAAGCCCTGTCTGTGTCAGCTGGCCAGGCACATCTTCTCCTGGGGGAGTTGAATCCCGCCAACTGAGAACATGGTTTCCAGAGGGCAAATAAATAGGCTGTAACAGGATAGCATGTGAAATCTTCCTGCAAAGACTAGTCACCTGGGTGTTATGAACTGTGATGTGAAGATACTAGAGTGAATCTTGTTAAAAGTATGAAATCATCTTCTTTGATGAGGCTAAAAATAATGGAATAAAAATGGTTTATTCATAATCTTCTAATTACAGATTCTGTTTTCTCTTTAGGTAAGAATGTACATCCATTTCTCTCATTTCAAGGGTACAATTTAGAGTGGGTTTTTTTAATAACAATCACAGAAAGGTAAAAACAAACATGCTTTATTGTCTGGCTTTTAAAGACAATGACAGCTGCAGCCAGACTGATCTCATCACCCCATCGGCAATATTTTTATAGCAGTTAGAGTAATGGTAAGACAGAGACTCTCACACTTGTATTTATCCAACTGTTTTCTTTTCTGGTCCTTCTCTAGTGATATGTAATTTTCAGATCTCTTTTTCACATGAAATTTTCTATGCATAGTCTATCCATAGCTAAACTACTGGGAGTATTTTCCTGACACTTGGAGGTGTGAATTACGGCCTTGCATTGAACTTTTCTTCTTGGACAGAGAGAAAGGCTGATGGGGAGAAAAGGTAGGCTTAGGTATGTGCAAACATGATGCCTGTTCAGATGCATTTACCCAACACAGGCCTGGATATAAGATTTGCATGAGAAAGGCTTCCTGTAGGAAACAGCATGAGCCAGTGGACAGGCTCCTGACAAAGCCGTCCAGATGTCTTGTGATCTATCTCCAGTTTTCTCTATATTGCCATGTGATCTTGGGAAAGCTGCTTTCCCCGTGGGTCTTAATTTCACAATCTGAAGATGCATAGAGGGGCTTCTAACCTACAATGTGATTTCAAATATTTCTGAAATGCCCATTTCCAGACACTACAATGCCACAAGTCTAACTCACTAATAATAATAACAAGTTTAAAAAGGAAGAAAGGGTCACCTATTACGTGTTTGGGAGGCAAATCTCCAGCTTGATGACCTCTTATTTTCCCTTATAAGCAACATCTCTTTGCTTTTTCCATTTCACTGAATATACTTGATACAGGAATTTTTCTCATTACCACAAATGTTAACAACAGATTTTAAAATACTGTACTAGGAAGAGGAGGAAAGTGAGATTTCTATGTCATGTACCGTGATTTTGTCTCCAGAACTTCTGAATCAGTTTGTCTTTGAAAAGTATAACCAGACTTAGGCAATATTTCAGCCTAAACACACTGCAGCAGTTTTTATTAAAAGGAACAATCTCTGTAAGACACCATGGACTGAAACACAGTACCAGTACCATGGACTGAAACAAGTGTACCTCCTCTATTGCCTCTGTATTATAAGAAAGATGTGATTATAATATATGTAAGCATATGAAAACAATCATACTCACAGTGAACATTACAAACAAAGGACAAAAAGCAGAAGAAGAGAAATGAAGTAGCAGCAGTATTGGTTATTAGTGCACAGCTTTTGGAAAGTCTCTGGCCTACTAAGGTGCAATAAGGTCCACATTGTTTCATATCTTCAGTGATACAACAGATAGAATAGATAAACTTTTTGCTGGGCTGAATAAATCCAATATTTTTGGTTCATAGCCTGTAAACTGCATGGTTTCTCCAAGGATTAGGACATTTCAGGGACTTTTAAAGGTCAGTTGAGGAAGTCCTGAACTTTACAGGGAAACCATCTCAGTGACTTTGGTTTCTTCTGATGCTCAGGGAAAGAGACTTAATTAGAGCAGCAATACACGCACATTCTTGTGTATGAGGGAGAGTTCCATCTCCACACTTCTTAACTATTTAAGCCATGCTGAAGTACTCAGTCATTTGATCTCAGTATCATCTGGGGACCAGCTGTCCTGCGAGCTCTCCCACTCCCCATGTGGTCTCTGCACCCCATATGTTTCCGGCCCTTTTTCCCACATGCCTTGATCTCCCTGTATCTACCAGATAACCAGATTTCACTATCTTTGCTTACCTTACAAGTTATATGGGCATGGTACAAATGGTGGTTTCCACCTCCATTTTATCCTTAGCAGGTAGCTGGCCAAGCTTGGCACCAGTTTTCTGTGGTGTTACAGCAAAAGTAGCCTTTCTGGAAAGTTCCTGTGTTGTTTGATTAAATAAATCAAAAATGCAAAAGATTAAAAAAATCAGAGGATAGAGAATTTTTGATCATCCTGATAATATACTTATTGCTGGAAAGAGATCGGGGAAGATATGTTCTTTGAGGGCCAGTGACTCTCCAAAAATAGTCTGCTGACAGAGGAAGCTTGGTCACCAGACAGAGTCAATTCTTTATCTCTTTCTCTCTTTCTTTTCTTCTTCTTCAGTAATATTGAAGTCTATGCAGGTGTTACAACCACTCTCTGTTGTTGGAGTCCAGTCTCCATTATAATCTAAATATTATATAATTCAATATAATATTGTATCTGATTCTGTTTTACTTTAGACACACTTCTCTATTCTACCATCCTTTTTCAAAGGCTTTATCATCATTTAATATTTATCTAGTAATATAAACTATGTTTTACTCTTTCCAAACACTTCTTGTATTCTGTTATTTTTTAAAAATTGCATTTTATGCATCCTGTAATCAATCATAAGTATATATGTCTTCACCATCAGCCAAATTCACAGTTGATTACACTTAAGGTAGAAACAAGGCTCATACTACCTAGTTCCCTTCTGAGCTCTGAATAGCACATCTTGAGAGGAAGAAACAATAATGTTTTGCTAGGATAACACTCCATTGGCTTCTCAGGAGCATTTCTTAGTGGAGAACAGCTATTCGCAAAATACTTTCAAAAACACACATGACATTGCAAGTTATTTCTGCACAGTCTTTTTTACTCGCAGATAGGCATATTCTCTCTTTATATCAATCTAATGTTAATGCATGGCCACACTTTTCAACCCGGAATTTTGCCTTGAGCTGAGAAAGTTGTAGCAACCCTAGTAAAGCAGCCACCTTCCTGAGTGAAATTTTTTTAAAAATCTGTTATTATAGCAAATATCTGAAAAATGTTTCTGGCACCATGTGACTCTACCATTCAGGATTAGATCCTGAGATAGTAAGGCATCAAGAAGATTCATAATTTCAAGCCTGGCAGAGGTTCACTTACTTACTTCAATGTATTGGTGCCTCTTTTCATACTGGGACTTGTACCCTCACATAAATAACTGAAACAGACCCAAGCTAAAATTCTCACAGTGAAACTGAGGGAGAGAAATCTATTTCAGAGTTTGGCACAAATTTGGTGAAGCTTTTAGGACATGAGGATAGCCAAGCATTGCAACAGGTTGTCAAGAGAGGCTGATCCATTTCCATCTTTGGAGGATTTCAACACCAGAGCGGATAAAACCCTGAGAAACCTGGTCTAACCTTGTAGCATACCATGCTTTGATCAAGGAGTTGTACAGTAGACCTTACTAACACATTTACAACCTTACAAAAAATTATCCCTATGGCCTTATGAACATAAGGATAAAAAATTCAAAAATCGAAACATTAAATTGCATTCATTTACCCATGCTTTTAATTCTCACATACAATAATATTACCATAATTAAAAAAAAATGTATGAAAAGGAACCATGTATAAGATAGACCTAATACATTTGGGTCTCAACTGATGGTATTTTTTGCCTGACAGTTCTCTGTCATCTACTTTATGATTATTGCTAATAAGCATAATATTTTCAAAAACACAAATCAAATGGAAGGCAAGATCAGTGTCTGTAGTCCCTGATGATGGTCATGTCAGTATAACAAAGGAGCACAAAAATATGATCCTTATGTTATATTAGACATATGGGAACAAACAAAAGTTGTCTAAAGGTATTTCAGCAACATATAGCTGGATGTGTATCTAAAGAGGTTTTCTAAATGGGTTTCTCTGACCTAGCTTCTTCACTTACGTAAATACTGAGAGGCAATGCTCGTTCATGTAGCAAAATACTTTCCTAGTTCCTTTGTTTCTTGGTTGTAACATAAATAAAATGGCAGAAAATATCATTTTTCAGAACAGAAAAGGACTTAAGCACTGAGAGGAACTTGAAAAAAATTTAAAAGCACTTTACAAAACTATTGCAATGATATTGTCATAGTAACCTATTCCTCCTGGACTGTGATTATAGGAATCAGGGAGCGAGCAAAGCAGTCGTGAGGATTTTTCTGGGTTATCTGGCTTTGAAAGGATCATGTTCAAACCCTGAAAAGATAAAAGAGAGACTATACAGAATGTAAGCTGGACCGTTAAACATTTCCATATGACAAACTCCTCTCCTGAGATCTGACCTGCCTGTAGATTCCCCAGTTTGCAGATCTAAAGGAACCAGGCCCACCCGTGCCTGCTCTAAAGAGAAGAAGCTGGGCCTGACTAGCTTTTGAAAACTACTTTAAAATTCTTGCCAGAAAATACCTCAATAAAAAGGAAGATATATCCATAAAGCATTCAAAAGAAAATCCCATGAACCAGGTTTTTAGAAAGTAACTCGTCTAAAAGTGATTGTAAAAACAATATCCCATGTAGGCATTTCTGAAAGAAATAGCTGCCCTCCATAGAAGACATTTCTCTTTCCTACAGATTATTGGTAAATTATGTCCTTGGGCAGCAATCCTGACATTTATGCGCATGCATAACTCCAAGCACATGGCTAGTTTCATAAACCACAATGGAACTATCTGCATTCCTAAAGTTAAACATATGTATAAGTATTTGCAGAATTGAGATCCAAAGTCCTAAATCGAAAATTTATCTGCCAGCAATAATTATGTTGATGAAGCAGAAAATTGGAGGCATGAGTGAGTGTTTCTCCACTATACCTTCAGCATCTCCTCAGATAGTAGAACTTGATTTCACCTTCCCATGGTGACAACAAGGCCTTAGGTAAATCACAGGAAAATTTGGGTTTCCACTGCTACTCAGGGCACTCCTAGCTACATGCCTACCTATAGCAGCTAGTGACAGAGCACACTTTCCAATTGCCATTGCACATTACAGCTGCCCAAGTCACCTGGTCATGCAGGTGATGTCAGGCAAATAATGTAGCTCAAAGTGATTCCAGAAAGCTTGTGACATGTGTGACAAGACTAGGTGGGATCTTCAGGCAGCTTAAAATAAGTCTGCTGTTCAAACAAAACAAATACCTACAGCAAAGCTACAAGTATCTCTCTTGCAGAAGAAAATATTGGTACTGAAAGACTGTACTTCTAAAGAGCAAATATTCAGTGCAACACCATAATTCTAGGAACGAGGCTATCAAACTGATCATTTTAATCAATTATCAAAGTACAATCAGGCACCCAGATTAATATTGAATGAACAGTCATCACATAAATACAGATGTGAAATCCTTTCTAACATTAATATAAGTCAAGTTCAAATCCTCCCCTTAAGTTCTGACACTCAAAATACATGGGTGCATACATCTTAGGAAAGCCTATCACTTAACCGCTTAGAATCTATTCTTAGCAAATGAAGAACAGCTTCTCTGGAAAGTTTCCCATGTAGATTCTCTATAACTATTGTAAATCCTCTCTCAAAGCACTCATTTCTCATTACAAATTTCCTGTTAGTTAAAAATAATAACATTGTTAGTCATCTAGATCACCACATCCAGTGATTGAAAAAAGTCACTGGCTATTCCAATCAGCTGGCATTTTTTGTAATTTTAATTGGTAATGATCTGTTCTGTATTTGGGAACGCTTTTGCTGCCTGGAAACCTAGTCACAGGTTGTCCTTTAGCTTAGCTTGGTACATTGCTGTCAGAAAGCCCAAGTAATTTCTTGAGCTAGACATATCTAGCTCAAGAAATTACTCTGTGTATAGTAATCAATCTGAGGCTCTAAAAATCTTCTTTCACTTACTATGTATATATTGCATAACCAAAAAAACTCTCACTTTGAATAATCTCACAATTATGCTTAGCAGGAGAAATGGACTGGTTTCCTTTCTTCTACAGCTTTCCTTGCTTTACTCTATTTCTAATGCTACTTACCCCCCTCTCATAAGGGCTTGTACTCAGCTAGTCCATCTGCTTGTTGTTTGTCCTTCAGCTGTTTGTTGTGTGGGTACTGCTTACCTGCAATTTCTCACATCTTTTTCCCTTTGATGCTCCCATTGTTCACATATGTAAAGTCCTTATACTTTATGCCTGGCTATGCTATCAGGGTTTTCTAAAATATTTATATCTTGTTGTTATTTAAAATATTTTAGTATGCTTAGATTTAACTAACTATTATTAATTACTAATTAATAGGTATAATTTCTAATTGCACAGATCTCTGCTTTGGCTTCAGAGCCCATCTTACAAGAGGAGACTGAAATAACTTGGCAGAGAACCTGACAAAAATAATGTGGTGTAGGGTCTGCTGATGATGGTCATGAGATTCTGGAAGTGCCTTTTAGCAGAGGAAATTTAGGGGGCAAAAAAAGGCATGTAATTTTTAGGTGGATCTGATCAGTTTGTCCTGTTTTTGAAAGGAACAATATGTTGTGATTTCTGCAGTGGCAGACAAACAGGTATGGTAACCCAGTTCAAGTTCTATAATCTTGCGTTCTCTTTCCATATGCTGATTGATGATTAAGTCACCCAAGGGAGGAGAGAATTAATAGTCCATGCAAATAGGAACTACTGCAGTGACCTGCCATTATGCACATCCAGCACAGAATACAGTTCTTCTGGATCCCTTTGTGACTAAACCATTCACAACCTGCTCCTGCTTTTGTGAGGAGTCAATGAGCATTTAATGAGTAACTTCAGGCTCTGTAGCCTTAAACAGGAACTGCACTCTTCTCAGGATTTAGGCCTGGATTTTCATTTCTATCCTATCAGCCCTAGAACTGAAACACTGTGTGACGATTTTGGAAGTATTATCCATTTGGTCAAATTAGGATGACAGTTCAATATTTCTGAAAAGGGGAATCTTGAACAATCCAATAGGAAAATAGGATTCATCCTCTATCTTTCACTCCTTAATATTGCAGTAGGAAACTGGAAAACACAGTACCCACTTTATACCTTACCAGCAGCTACTCAGTCAAAGCAGAATTCATAGCAGATAGAGACAAATCATCTGATGGCAGAGTTTAAAAGAAACCTGTTACTATGACAACAGATAGGGTCAGATAACAAAATGAACAGACACTTTTGATCTTCAAAAAATTCTTTTTCCTTTGCTCTCTCCTCTGTTATCTGGACCACTCCATCAAACACCTAGCAGATAACAGAGTTGAAAACTCAATCGACCTTCAAGGAAGACCAGACAAGTTGGAAAGTCTATGGAAAGGTTACTATTACAGTGGAAATGCTTATGATGATATTTTCTCTGTGTATGTGTATGTGCATGTGTATTTTACGAAAGTAACAGAGTACTGTTCAAAAGGCTCTACAAAAGCCTCTAACATTGCACTGTTGAGAATTTTTTTTATTTAATTCCATTCAAAGAGAGAAAACAGAATGTAATGTGATTTGAAATGATCTGCTGTATAGTCATGTTATACAGTTAACATTTTGTAAATGTAAAGAAATATTTAAACACTTTCAGGTTTTGGAGAATAATTTCTTGTGCTTGCTGTACCACCTAATGTAACTTTTCTCATGCTATAGAAGCTAGAAAAATGCCTCTGAATATGAAGCCCTAAAAAATATTACCATGTTATATTTTAGTATTATTTTACAGTATTTCAAAGATTAATATATTGATAAGAAGCTGTGTGTTACACACTGATGAGTTGGGAAGAGAAACAAAGCACCATACCACCACAATTTTACAGCTAAAATGATAAATCAGCAAAGAAATTTGAAAAAAAAGACAGCAAAAATACACTAATTAAAGAAAAAATGCTTCCTCACCATCTGAGGTTACTGAAGAAGTAATCTTTCAGTGCAAAACTTTGAAAGTGTGTAGGGTATGGCTCTTCCTATATGTAGTAGTCCTACTGTCCTAAAGGGATGTCTCTGCTCAGGAACTAGGTTACGTAGATGAACCTGGTTTGGGCCAGGGTTTCTATCCAAGTTTATTTTTCAGTCCTGTCCCATACAGTAGTGCCACGGAATGGTTCAGAGAGAAGGTGACAGTTCCAGAAATTGTGATGATTTAAGCTAAGCATGAAAGATCTGCCGTATTGCATGTTGTGGGTCAGGAATCTCTCCTGATCCCTCTGGTCCATATTCATCCTTGGTACACATGTAGTATATTATATTTACTATGTGCACCAGACAAAATGTTTGTTCTGCACAAAAACAAAAGTTGTGTGAAAATTTCACAGCCCTGATTTGTCTGACTTTCACACAAAACCAACAGATTCAACTACCAGTTAAATTTCCAGTCACCAAAAAGACTTGGTGTTATGCTGTTACAGAAATTGCACAGTTGCTTTCAATGTTGTCAACAGTGAAAGAAACAACCACTACCTTCGCTTTAATGAAACTAACATTTGTTCTTTGTGCTTTCATCAAGAAAGATAAAATCTCTAATTGATTAAAATCTATATTTAAAAAATAGGAATTTCACTAGACAAGGAAAGACAATATTTTTTTCCATTTTAGCTGATTCTAGCACCCAAAAAAGAGGCTCTGATTCCTAGATGAATAAATCCTTACAATTCCATAGAATAATTTCACACTTGATAAATTTCACAATCTTTTGTTTCATGACTAAACTTTTGAAATAAGTATTTTCAAAATATTTTTCAAATGTTTTTCTATAGCTACCAGAAAAGAAAACAAAAGTTCGTGACATCATTACATACAGTTGTTTTGACTTCATTTTTCAGCCAAACATGTATTTAAAATTTTGGACCTAAAAAGTTTCAGCTGTTTCTAATTCACTGTGTAATTGTGTCTTGATCATACCAATAAGTGTGGGAGATTTTTTGGCTTTTGGTTTTAGCACCTTTAGTTGTCAAAATGAACGTCTGTATTTTTATTTAGCTTAACTGACTGAAAATATCATGAACATATAGCTTATGGCCACAATTGTAATAGATAAAATAACAAAATGTGCTGTGCAACAATATTATACAGTACTACTAAATTTCTGTAAAATAATCCACTACAGAAAACCCATGCACAAAAATAGTAGAACAAAGCAAGAAATACACATGGCCCATGAATGATTACATGGCCTTACTATTAGCTAATCTTTGAACTCTTCAAACCTGAAGGGACTCTTCTGTTCTCAGTGAAATGGTATCAAAAGATAAACCATTTGCATTCCTTCCAAAAGTATCATCCATAGTTTGAAGTAATGGGGTGGAAGAAAACAGTCTTAGGAAATTTTGCAAAGATAGCACTATCTGTTTATCCCATAAAAGTGTTGCCCTCTTGTCATATTGCAGATTTAAAAAGTCAGGTCAAGGCAGCTTTGAATTTTTGAATGGAAACACATTTTACATGTCTCTCTCTTCATCACTAACACGTGTGATGACATGCTATAGAAGTCATAGCTTTAACATAGTAGATATTTAAAACATGGTTCTTTGTTTGCTTATTTTTTTGTAAATTTTTAATTCCAGTTTTCAAAACTTTCCTTGTAATTCCTTACAATTTCCTTGACAATTTGTAACTCAGGCTGTGAAGAATTTCTTTTTTTCTAGAAGTGAAAACCCAGTATTTCTAAAACAACTTAGGTTCAGGTAAGGTTTCAGCAGAAGCATTACACATTGTTAACAATGGAGAAAAAGATTGTTTATCAAAGGCAAGTCTGACTCCTATATCAAGACACTCATAAGGCTCCTCATGCAGGCCTTGCAAAATTAATGGTCTTTATATTTTACTGCTGGAATATTTTACCTGGTATCTCCTGTAAACCAGACACCATTAGAAAACAAAGAAGTCAAAGCAGCCAGAATATAATGTAGTGTCAGTTAAAATGGAAATTCTTATTTAGTTATTTCCTTAGCAGTTGCATAATACAGTTGAGTGGTTCTAAACTGTTGCCTATGCTGGCCTGCTACCTCATGTAAATAGGAACTTACATTCAGGAAACCTGCAGCCTCTTCTACGGGCAGATTCAGCAGCCAGACTTTACCCTTTAAGGTGATTTTCTGAGACATAACCTTTCTGTTGGGTCCTAGAATGTTGGCAACAGAAGGATACTCAGAAGCATGGTGGACCACACAGTCTCACCACGGAAACTGCTGCATGGGAGAGACATGGAGCCAGCAGGCATTTCCAAGAAATACAGTTTGATGAACTGATTTGGAGGTCAGTAATTGTCCTTTATCTAATTAAAATGCATATAAAATGGGTTGTACCAGTATCTCAAAATTATAAGATGCACACCTGTAAAAAAAACCTAAAACCAACAAAAAACATCAGACAACAATTCAAGTGTCCATATGTATTCCAAATTATTCTTAAAAACCAATGAGCTTAGTATCCCCAGTGTACAGCAGGTGGGGATACTAAGAAATGAATATTTATAGAAGGACCCAGGGCATGGTCTTGGGAGCCCATCTCTCATCTACTCATATAGTAGACAGCAGGATAGCAACAGCTACTGGAAACTCTTCCTCCCTTCAGCCTAGCAGGCCCTCTCTTCAAGTCACTCAGCCCCTCTGTTGAGGGGACAGCAAGATCACCATTTTGTGATAATTACTGGAAAATGGACTTGGACATGGAAGGCCTTTTGTTCAGGTCACTTGAAGAGTTGCCAGTCACTTCCAGCTATTATTCACCTAATCTTGAGGTGAACCAGAACCAAACCAATCTGTCCTAGATGATTTTCAAAGGACATGTGCTATATCTAAGGAAGAAAAAAGTATTACTAGAGAAAAAAAATATATGCAACATATTATGTACTTCATCAGTGTATCTGTGTCTCAAGCTAGAAGTCCAATCCCCTTTTTACCTCTATTCATATGGGAAAAACAATTCTGATTTCACACAGCAAATGTTTCTGGATAGTGAATGTTCTTGTAATACTTGCTATTTTTTCCTTTAATATTCTTTCATTTAAGAAAACCCTTAGGAGAAATGATTTTTAGATAATTTCACAAAGTTCTGATTGCAAAAAAACCTGTAAAGGGCCACTGTTCAGCATCTATTCAACTTGTCTTTTTAATAAAACAAAAATGTGCAGGTGAGCATTGTACTGTATGTCAATAACTGGAAAAAAAAAGTAGTTAAAGCAAGCTAAATAATTGCCTAACAGTACTTGTACTAATGACCATAAACTTCTACTATGTTAATTTTTCTCTTCACTTTTAATTACAGATCAATAATAGTTTGCAGTTGACATTTAAAAATGCTGAACTGCATGTAGGAACACAGACTGAATAAAAAAATACAATGTGGTACTGAATTTGCCAAATCAATAAACTTTGCCATTTAACAAACAGTAGCATGTAAACAGTCACCAAAATTAGCAAGTGTAAGAGACTATGCTTCAAGTGCTTAATTATTTTTTAATAACATTAAGCTTCAGTTCATTGACAAATTCCACGGTTGTGTAAGCCACCCATTCCATTGTTTATTTGCATCTCTTTCCATGGTTTGATCTTAGCTCAAGGACAGCTAAACAGCACCTATACTTTCTCATTAGAAAATAAAGTTCTTAAAGATCAAAAGGCGAATAACATAATTGCTCAAGTTTTGTCTTACCTTTCGTTACTTAGATAAATGATCTTTTATTCCTTTTTAAATGCCTTATTGTATCAACTACATTTCATAAATAAGATCATGGCCTTAAACAGTAGTTACATATGAAGATATCTATACAATATCAATGATTCTGTTTGAAACAAAAGGCTAAAATCAATAAAATGCCATTTAATTTCCTATAACAGTTCCTATATGCTAAGAGAAACATAAAGAAGTAGATTTTTTCAATATTCTGAAGTCTTCAGACTGCTTTTTCTTAATTTGCTTTTTTTTTCTTTTTATTTCACTTTTATTTTCCTTCTCTGAGATTTTTTTTTCATTGCAGCATTAGGCTGAATTTTCAGTAAACATTGTTTCTACCTGATTCCCATAGACACAAAAATATTTCTAACCATGTTGAATGTGTTTTTAAGTCAGGAGTATGGAAGGATGCATGAGTGAGACTGAAAATAGTAAGTCAGTTATTCTGTATTGCTAATTTGTGCTTATTAAGTTTGAGTGCTCTTTTACTGTTCCAGTTTTCTGGCCTGTTCTAAGATTTTTGAGTTGAGCATGGGTAGCTAAAACTAAGGTTGCTATTAGGATCACCAGTTCATTAATATCTACAACATTATATAGAGCATGTGACTCCTCCATATCAGTTCCAACCTAAATGATCATTGTAGTGACAGATGCTACAACAGAAATGTTCTTTTATGCTACTGTATAAGATATGGCAGATATTCTGATGCCAAAGCTGGATATGACATGGAAAATCCAGCACATGCAAAATGCTACATTGTCTAGAAAAAAAAAGGTGTTGAATCAGGACACCAAAAAAATAGGATTCCACAAGTGTCTTGTTTGTCCTGCATCCAGATTTGGAGGAAGAAAAAGATGCCAGGAGCACCTTTTTGATGACAGAAGGTCCCATTGATTGGGACCTTCTGTCATCTTCCTCTACTCCAGCTTATCAACTAGAACAGTGGTAGTATTTTATTGAGAAGATCAAGTATCTGTACTTTTGCTATCAGGCTGGTATATCGTAGAGTATAAAAAAATCAGTTCAAGGAGGAAAAAAATGGGTTTTCGATTGGTAAAACATTTCAGCAGATTATTATCTACAAGCTCTAGTTATTGTTTACTTCCTAGAACTCTCAATCTGAGCTGAAAAGATCCAAGAAATTGTCTCATTAAGATAGCTCTTGCATATTTTTAAACTTAGAACTCAATTTTCCAACTGTTATTGACATTAAATAGCAGTTAGTCTTGTAAGTGGTTCAGGCTAAGACCTCTTTAAATTAATAGATTTACTATTTCCTAGCTGGGTTGACATAGTGCCTACATAGTTCCCAGAGCTGACTTAGCAAAATGTGCTTAGGAGATTTTACACAAAAGGAACTCTTACAAAACACACTGAGTGAACAGACTTTCTCTCTAGGGAATTTTCCCTGTGTGATACCAACCTTCTGCAGTGACACTGCAGGGATATCTAGAACCCCAGCAACACCATCCAGCCTAAGAGAGGAAAGGAGAGAGAAATGTGCTTGGAAAGGTGGGACTTAGGGGTGTTCATCAGATCTGCTTTCAGGACTTTGTACTGCTATCATGCAGTACACTGCAATATCAGGTGGCCACAGCATTGAGAACCCACCAGGTGGCACACAGTAGATAGTCTGCACAGCAGTAGATAGTGTTCCTAGGCATGCCTGTCCCAAGGCAAGTCTGTCCCAGCGTCTGCTGAAGGACTCCCAAGCACAAGTATAGGCTGGGTGGAGAATGGATTGAAAGAAGCTCTGGGAAAAATTACTTGGGATTGTAGGTCAACAAGAAACTCAATATGTCTCAGCACTGTACCAAGTGTATCCTGGGCTGCATCAAAAGAAATGTAGACAGAAGGGTTGTTACGCGGAGAAAGAGAAAAACTCCACAACTCTTAGTTGTAAAGCCCGGTATGTAGTTTACTACAGTGCTGGACGCACGCAGAATTTGCTCTCTTTAAAAGGGCATGCGCACCTTTGCGAATTCCAGCCCTTCTTTTATCCCCCTTTCAAATTGCTTATGCATATAATTTCACAACAGGCTCATACATATTCATTTTTAAGAATTTCGCAGTGACTTTTTCTGCTAGTTTCTTTATCAGGATGTCCCTGTTCTGTTCTGCAGCGTCTCTGTTTCTCTTCTTGCTGTCTCCTCCTTCTTGTCTTTTACTGAAGCAGCTTTTCCCTTTGGCCTTGGCATTACAGAGAAAGGCACATTTCACCATTTTTTACTCTGGGGGTTTTTACTATGCTTCAGGGTGAGGGAGGTGATTCTTCCCCTCTACTCTGCCCTTGTGAAACCCCACCTGGAGTACTGCATCCAGCTCTGGGGCATCCAACATAAGACATGAACCTGTTGTAAGGAGCTCAGAGGACAGGCAGTAAATTGATCACAAGGCCTGAGAGAAACACCTCTGCTGTGGAGACAGACTGAGAGCATTGGCACTGTTCACACTTGAAAAGACTCTGGGCAAACCATAGAGAACCCTCCAGTACCTAAAGGGGGCCTGCAGGAAAGCAGGAGAGGGACTTCTCACAAGGGCATGCAGTAGACGGATAAGGTGGAATGGCTTAGAAGCTGAAGGAGGGTATATTTAGATTAGATATTAGAAAAAAATACCTTATTGTGGGAGTTGTAAGATACTGGAACAGGTTGCCAAGATAAGCCATGAGTGTCCCATCCCTGTAAGTTTTCAAGACCAGGCTGGATGGAATTCTGAGCAATGTGGTCTAGAGGAAGGACCCCATGGCAGGGAGTTGGAACTAGATGTTCTTTAAGATCCCTTCCAAACCAAACCATTCAATTATTCTATGATTCAATGTGTTAGGATTGCCCAGAGGATACCAAGAGAGGTTCATTTCTAAACACAGCTAGAAAATTGAAGAAAAAAAAGAAAAGAAAAAAAAAACCAACTAGCAGACAGAGAAGTCTCCCAGTCCATTTCCAGTCCATTTCACCGTGGGCTCATAAAACCTTGGGCTGGCAGGGAAGCACAGCATGAGAACAGAAACTCTAGTCAAGAACAGGAAGAAGAAAATTACAGCTTTAGATAGCCTAAGTTGCCATTGAAATGAAAGTTATGAACTATGAGCTTAGAGTAACTCAGAGAGGGAATTCAAGCACCACCAATGCGTGCTGCAACAGGAAAGTGGTTAGATTTTTTTATTATGACCTGGTCCTCTTATTCCAATATGTTTATTCTGCTCATAATACCATGACACTTGTGGTGCTCCACTTTGCTCTGTGCTCTGGGCTCTTGGACTGATACCATATGCTATTTGACTACTACTGCAAATATTAAACTTCTGGTTACAGATGTCAGAATCTGGGGAGTTATTGTATCTCAGCTGAGATCACTGACACTGCTAGCATTCAAAACTTCAGCCATTCAGAAGTAGTAATATATGTTTTGAAAATCTTCCTCAAATACTGATCAGCAGAAGTAATATTTTGTTGCCACAAACTAGAATTTCTGGGCACATAAGTTTCTTTCATATGAAGAAGGTCTAGAAAAAATATTTGGAGCAATTTTGAGAAATACTGAGAAAGTACAAAAACTTGGTGTATATTTTGCTGCACTTGCCAGTGATCTCCAGTTTAAATTTGCCTGCCAACAACACAGTCAATGTTAAACAATAACCACTGATTTCAGTGAAAGCTTCTGGTTTGCTCTGATATAAGCATCAATATGAATCCATAACTCTGAATACATAAAAAGGCCTGACTGACCATGACTGACCATGCATTGCCAAGTTTCATCCATATCACTCATGAATTATGAGTGACCCTAATTTCAGCCACACTAGTCTGCTTTGCTAGTGCCTCCTTAGTTCTCCTTTTCCAATTCATTTTCACATGATAAAAGTAAACTAGAAAATACAGTTATTAAATACAATTACTAAAAACATTCCAACATCACATGAAAATTTTCTGTTCTCCAGTGAGTACTTTACAGCTGCACAAGAGTTATCAACAGTGGAGTATTCAAGAGAAAAGAAGGACAGATTATTCCACACCCAAAAAAGGTCAGATCAACCAATACTGTCAGATCAACCCATACTATACTATCAAGCTCAAATACTATCTAGTAGGTTTTTAAAATATCAATGAAAACTGGTAAAACATAAATTCTTAAATTTAAAACAATAACTTAGACAAATGACAGCTGAATATGAAATATTTTAAGCATACTAGAATTTCATTGTCCTTGTGCTCCTCCTAGTTTATCACTGGTGGCTTATAAAAGGATTATAGACATTGTTTAGACATCAACATATTTAACTGGATTTTTTTTTTATTGGTAGGAGTTATGTGTGCCAGATGTATTTTTGTGAAGTGGATACAAGGCAAAACCGACACAAAAGCAACAAAAGGGAAAATTCTACAGTAAACTGAATTTCATTATGATGATTTCTAACATTTTTATCTTAGAGTTCTGAAGAAATTTAATATTTGGTGTGTCTAAACTCTTGTCCAAAACATCTACCTTGTTTATCTAACTGCCTGAACTAGTACATCAATGAGCTGATATATGTCTAGTTCATCAAGCATGTGTATGGGAATGACAGATTTGAAAGTTACTTAAGCTACAAGTAAATCAGGCTAGACAGAAAAGTTATGCAACATAATGGCAACCAAAAATAGTAACTTTTGCAAAGGTCATTTAAAATATGTACCAGTTTTCTTTAATCATGACGACAGAACCAAGGACAAATGAAAAATTTAAATCAACTATTTGATACTTTTTTGCTTCACTCTTTGTAGGCTTTTGAACAGTTGCCTGACAGCTTGCAGTTAACAAACAATAAACAGTATGTTTTAGCAAAGATAGACAATAGATTACTGTCTGTTTAGCATTGCTTGTATGACTGGGTAAAGGTGCTGAACAAAATGTCTAAGTGTATAATTATCATAATGCTGCTTATACAAGTCAAACCATCAGATTCGAAAGGGTTTCACAAAGTTACAAAGACACATGGGAGAGAAAGTAAGATGCCCACCTATGTCTGGTTCTTGGGAAGACTCAATCCTTCCTTCGCTGACCCTCTGCTCAGTGTACCAAGGAAGTATCAGTTATGTTCATCCCCAACAGAATGCCCTTTAATTTAGCTGTATCTCTCTGGGGCAAAACTGAAGACAGTTTTCAGTCATCACCAACAGGATTTTCAGATTCCATCAGTGTCCCATGCTGGGATGTCACATGCAAATCCAGGGAACTTGGAGCAAGTGGCAACAAGAGGCAGCAAAGCAGAGCCTGATGTCCCAGAAAAAACTCTCACTTATGGTATCAGTACAGCTTAGAAGGAAAATGTAGTGGGCTGACACTGGCAGGATGCCAGACACCGACGGAAGTCACTCCATCACTCAGCACCATACCTGAACATGGGAGAGAAAATGTAACAAAGGGTTCATGAACTGAAATAAAGTTTGGGAGAGATCACTCACCAAATACCATTGCAGGTAAAACAGACTTGAATTGGGGTTATTAATTGAACTTATTACCAAAAAAATCAGGGTAATGAGAAATTAAAGAAATCTTAAAAACACCTTCCCCCACGCCTCCCTCCTTCCCAAGCTCTATCTCTTCCCTCCCCACAGTGCAGGAATACAGGGAATGGGGGTTATGGTGAGTTCCTCACATATTGTTTCTGCTGATGCTCAGGGAGGGGAGTCCTTCCCCTGCTCCTGTGTGGGATCCCTGTCACGGAAGACAGTCCTCCATGAACTTTTCCAGTATGAGTCCATTCCATGGACAACATTCTCCATGAACTGCTGCAATCTTCCACAAGGGGCAGTCCTTCAGGTACATTGAATAAACTAGTGGTAGGACACCAGTTGTTCTACTCACCTAGAAGTCAAGAGAGGTGCCACATATGCTATCATTACTCAGTGCCTGTGGTCTCAAAGATTTCCCCAAGAGCTTTGAGTTCAGGGGCACTCCAGACACCCAGAATCTAGTGTACTGCACATTTTTGACAGTCCACACTGCAATTAGCTCAAGATATAAGTCGCATCTTCTCCCTAGGTAAGGTTCATTTAAACACTTGCAGGAGCATCCCAGAGCCGTGGGAGGTGGGAATTCTGGCTGTGCACTCTGCTGTTATTCCTGGGGCCAATGGGACAGTCAGTGTCTCAGAGTCCTGTGATCCATTTATTATTCTAACTAATGCTACATATCATTTCCTGTATTTTCTTCCTTGAAGTTGAAGTGAGGTGGTTCCGGTGTCCTTTGTCCCTGTGAGCATTATTTTCTCTAGTACTAGCAAACAATCAGCATCAGATTTCTAAACAACAGCTTTCAGGACATTATCCTAAAACAGATAAGCAGCTGTGATCCTGAGTTTGCCAGAAAAGATAGCAGATAATGCAGACTCATCAGCTGTATCTCAGCAGTCATGGTACAGAATGTATATACTAGGTGTTCCAGGTCCTAAGACACTGGAAAAATTGATTGGGCTTGTGTCTGGGATGCTGCTGCAGCAAATGTCCAAATACATTGTTCAAAATACGTCATTGTCCAAATACAGCAAAGTAAGAAGTAATTTCTGGCCTAAATATAAGATTAAAAATTATTGGTTTTCATCTCTTTCATGTGGAAGAACTCCTACCCAAAGACTGGCAACACATTCTGCAACAAAATTTCCTTACAAATTATCTTAATGATAGGTATGTTATTCTTCACTTTTTTGCTAGAATGCCATTTAGAAAACAATGTGTTCTTGTTCTTCAAATTTGTTGGGTTTGTACACAATCATCTAGGATCCTGTACACCCCTCCAGACCTGCAGACCTCATCATCCTTTGTACCAAATCAAACCTGATCAGTCTGAAAAAGAGGAAGGGGATTTAAAGATCAGAGTATGCCATTGTAGCAGTCTCTTTTGGCTTTCCTGAATAACAAAAACCTGAGATTTCTACTAAAGTTTTCCTACATGAATTCCACATATTGTAATCAGAACATGTCTTTTATACAGTCACCAACCTTTTAAAACTTCAAGTAATGTAGAAGCCATCACTAGAATCAACAAGTTGTGTTGATATAACACCAGTCCTCACCATTAAAAATAGGTACTTTATCTGAATTTTTTTATCTTTAACCTCCAACTGAAAGACCATCATACTTTCTCAAGCTAGATGAAGGACCCTTCCATCTGAAATATTTTCAGCTACACACAAAATACAGAAGCATAGTCACACGACTTTTTATCAGATAAACAAAACAGATTGACTTCTCTAGTCTGTCCCTTAACGCAGTTCTCTAGATTAGGAATTATTACTATTGCATCCTTCTGAATCCTTTGAGGTGAAAGTAGCTCAGTTCTGGCATTAGTGGGTATTTTATGAGGTCTGCTGTAGCACATATATTAATGGTTTGTTTACCTAAAATAATATGAACAAGGACTTCAGAATGTAACTGTGGCAAAATGTATAATGCTTCTCTTAATCTATGTTTGCGACTTGTAAAACACAAGATTAATTAATATGTAATATGACCAGTCTTGTCTTAATAAACTCACTTATCCATTCAACTGAATGAGCAGTATTTTCTCACTTTTAGGATATCTTTCCAAAAGATTTTGACTAATTTTATCAAACATTCAACTATGTTTATAGATATTTAAGTGAGAAGTGATATTCAAGTTAAATATTTCAGTTAAGTTTACAGTTACTAAATTTTAGATTACAGGAATCAGGGCTATTTTTTTAAGGGCTTTATGAACTATGCAAACAATGTGTGTGTCACTCCTTGAACCAACTTGTTTGGTGTATAGAGCTTCAAAACAATACTAAGTGTGTTTTTTAAGACAGATCTCTTGAAAAAAAAAATTTTGCTACTTAGTTTCATAAACTCCAGGGTTGCTAAATTCCTAAACCTGACGAGTTCAACAATTTTTTGAACCAATACTATGAAAGTACTGCATGTTTCAATTACCATAAGCCCTGTGGCATAGCTCTGAAAGATGTTTACAAAGTTTATTAATATGTCATCATATTTTTTATTTTTATTATTTATTTATTTTTTTTTAACTCTCAAGCTCAAATGTCCATTAGCAAAACATTAGCTAACTAAAAATATACAACAACAGGAAATATTTCTTTTGGAATGCAGGTGCCTCTGATTTTCTGTAGAAAAACCCATATTGCTAGATGCAGGTCAAATCAAGGTAAAATAGCTTCAGCCAGAAATTAATTTACTCTAATTATCTTGTCACTTACTTCAGATGTTGCAGATAAACCAAAATGAGCTACAGATGTAAAAGCAGGAGAAAAGACAAGAGATAGTCACTGTAACAGAGGGTGAAAGCATGGATTATAACAGCAAATTTCCAAAACCTGGAAAGAATGGCCTATCAGGAAAAAAAAAAAATTCTGTTACATCCCTGCTGATGTCTGAACTAGGACTGTCAAATGAAACTCCTCAGCAACATAGGAATAGCTTTAAATCCAAGAGATACATCAGTTGCCTAACTTCCAGTCACAGCCCAAACACTGTATCCAGTATATACCTGTGTCTGGGAGGCCCTAGCTGAGCCTGGCTAGGCATCATGAAATGTGGAAAAAGCTTAGAACGATTTAAGGACCGACTATCTTTTTGTATGTTGAAGCTGTCAGGCTTTAACCAGAGCATTTTTAGCTTTACTGTGATTAATTATTTACTCATTCGTCTCTAAAAGTTTGTCATGTTATGGGGTGATCAAATTTATTGGTAAAGTTTTTGCATCCTGTGTTTCAAAGAGAGGGCATACACTGTTTATCTAGTCCTGCAATGGCATACATAAACTTTCAGACTATTTCAGAGTGTTGAATGCTCTTCAGATGCAGAGGTTCACTCAGTCCAGTTCCAACACAGCTGGACATGTTGGAAATAGCAAAGGAGGCAGTTTTCATATACAAGGCAGAAATCCCAAATAAAACAATAGGAAAAGCAAATAAGATTTTTCTAAATATCTATGCCAAAATGGAATTTCATATATTTTTGAGAGGGTGTAGCCTATGTATCATCTGACAAGATAAAAAGTGAATATTTAAAAGGTATTCTTCAATAAAGAATATTAATCTGTTCACATATAGTATAGTTATTGATTATATTTTTATATTAAACAGGTGTCATTTAATTTTTTTTTCCATCTGAAATCAATATTGTTTTACTGTCCCGATTTCATAATATAGGAATGCTGTGCAAATGGAAAGCTGTTCTACTTCTATTAAAGATTAAAAGTATTCAATGATCAGAGGTGTTGCAGGAATATAATTCAATTTAAGACCAGTAATTTGTGTAAATAAATGTCTAATATGAAAGAATCACCGCAAGTGAAAATCAAGAATGTTCAATTTTTCATGATACTTATCAAAAGAACAAAAGAGTTCACGCTCATTAAAAAAGTTCTAAAAATAGCAAGTTTCAGTTCCTCCTATGGGTTCATATGAATGATTTATTTTCCATTTGAAAATTAGGATTGTGCCATATACATGGGGTTTTTTGTGCATGCATGAATTGAATTTAAACTTTTCTGTTAAATTATTAACCATGGTTTTAGTATGCTCTAAGGTGAGCAAATTAAGAAATCTTGGATTGTAGGAGCTGTAAAAAGTGCTTGTATCAAGGGAACTGCCATTAAAATTGCCAGGTGTTATCCAGAAATAGGTACTTAATATTTCCTTGCAACAAGAAATGTATGCCTGATTTTAACTCTAGGTGCTTTTGGCTTTTGATTAGTTCACTGACTGATTAATGCTGGTAGATTACAGTAGGGGATGTTTTTTTCATCAAATTGAGTTTAATTGAAGCTGAGGGTGATGCACAATAAACAGGAGATGCTTTAAAATTAAGCTCTATATTACTTATGTATCTAAATATCAGCCTGTTCTTAAAGTTTGGAAATCTTTTTGTCCAAATGCTAAAGGATCAGAGAGGATTACTTTTTATCTCTAGAAACTGAACATGTGCAGTTTATACAAACCCATTCCAGATTTGTATTTCAACAAATTAGTGGTGAGCATATGATAAATTACTAACTTCCCAACAAAGTGAAAACACAGAAAACAAATGACTGTAAACTCTTTAAGAGCAATAATGTCAAGTTAAGGGATGAAGTTCAGAATTTTGGGTTGGATTTGTTGGGGTTTTTTACCCAGAGAAACACAATAGTTTAACATGGATTTAAATGTAACCATTCTGGAAGGGCTAAATTCTGAAGTCTTTCTGCCATGACAAAGACTTTTTCTGTACAATTTGTTATCTAACTACTCCAGACTATGCCTTCCTCAATGTACCAATGGCATGACTTGAACGTGCAGTGGAGATATTCAAGTCTCAGGCTGACAACATCCTCTTGACAGAAGTTTTGGTCAGTTTTGTCTACTGAAAATAAAAGGCTTCTGGTAAAATGTTGGTCTCTAGTGTCCAAGCAGGTCTCATGCTTAATACTGTCAGCTTGTATAAATAAATATTTGTGATTATAAAAATTGCTATTTTCTATAGAATGATCTTTTTTCATAGGCTCCTATGTAAGAAGACCACTCAGAAAATATTTTCCCTATGAATTTTAGCATTAGCTGAGTTTTTATCTATGGGGATAAAATTAAGCTTGATTAAGCTTAGATGTAATTAGGCTTATATGCGGCAAAGACATATAGCTGATCTCTAGGCTGAATATCAGTTCCCCATGATGAGATTCTGATGGAGTTTTAGACAATTCAAATTTTATGTCTACATTTGAGCTCTTTACTTTAGACTGCTGTTCCAATAAATGGAGAAAAGTACTCCTTAAAGGAAGTCCAGCTGTCCTATTTTAAATGCTTGCCTTAATGACTCTGGAGATGCCTGTCTTCTTCCACTGACCACAGAGAGCACAGAGTGTGACTGCATCAGGACTAGACATCATTCCTATGAATGACAAATTGCAGCAGAAGTATCCATCCTCAGCGATGAAAGGAAACCTGTGTGATACTGAGTTTTCAGCCCATTAGCAGCCTTTTTGTTCTTTGGCCACTGGGCCACAGAATGTTGTTAACTCATCTGCAGTTCCTCATTAAGTAGAAGTGTTTTCACTTTCTGAGAATTTGTCATCTGTCCATAGCAGTTTTGTGCAGGATTATGAGAAGTTCTGGTTAAATCATCTGCCACCTCTCCCATATATCAGAAGCTGCAGTGTGTGCATCTTTCTCCCATCAAACTCGGATGAGTATACCTTCACCTTCTGAAGTCCATGTGAAGTCAGTACTTGTAGTTCAGTCCATATCAAACAAAATTAAGCAAAATGTCAAAGGTTCTCAACTGTAAATACGTGGTGGAGTAGTTGCAATCCCTTTACAGTAGATTACTTATTCTTTTCTAGAAAGATCTTTAATTTATGCCAAATATTGCGGCCTGATCCTCTCTTCCTACCTCTTGAACTTAGCTCCAAAAGCAAGCAATATGTTGGGTTTTTTAAAGGAATCATTTGAAGCCTGACTAGTCATTTGTAAGTTGCTATATTTAGGCAAGACTTTAGGCCCTCTAGACTGAGCCACTAGTTTCTTTTTTAGCTCATGATATCTACTGCAACCATATGAGTTAGTAGTGCTATTAACCAAGTCAAAATATATAAAAACACGAAAGAATATTATTTCAGCCATTGCATTTTAGAAGAAACTTTGCCTAATCTTTCTACTTGACTTAATAAATTGTTTAGTACTGACAATACTTACAGAAATAATTACCTTTATTTGTCTAACATTAAGTTCATACGAATGATAACATCAATAATAACTTTACTTGGAGAAAAAGAAATAGGCAGAGTAATTATAAAACTCTGCTTAATGAAAACTAAACTCCTTTGCCTTTAGCATTGACAATGTAGCTTTGTATAATGATTATAGTTTTTAAAGGAAAATAACTGACATGTTTGTCTCACGATCTTTGTTATTTAAATGATCATATATTATATAATTACCTTCAATGTAACCATCTTATCTTATGGAAGATCTGCAGGAAGGGAAAATAACTTAAATCTAATGACTTTTCTGGCACAATCAGTCCTTCATTCTCTATCCTTTTATATGAATGAGAACTGATACAAATTTGAAAAGGGGAGCCTTGAAATGCATAAGAAACACCGCCTCATATCACCTGAATGCCAGAGTAAGTAGACCTTTCCAGTCATCTGATACCCAGATCCTATTCCCAGAAACATATCTATATCTGTGCTAAACATCTAACTCATCTTGCCAATCTCTACCCAGGCTTTTTCAGAGGACCAGTTTGTTGTTGGGTTTTTTTTTTTTGCTTTCTTTGGGTGCATCTTCAAACTTATTCCCTCCTCCCACAGCTTTGCACTTCTGTCCCAGCTCTCTTTGTAGGTGCAATTTCATAGGAAAATGTTATCATATCACAAGACTCTCTTTGCCCTCCAGCTCAGCTACTAACTGAAACATATTATGCTAACAAATTTCACTACAAAGTCACGGGTGCTCTGAACCCAGTGATCAGTGAGCAGAGGGAAGGAGGAATCTTCGTGAGAAGGAGAGAATCTAGCATGGGAGCAAGGGAAGAATCCTGAAAGCTGGAAGCCCTCCAAGTGTCATCTCTCTAGATGATTGCTTACTTGATAGCAAGACGTGGGCTCCTGCAAATAAGTTAAGCCGTGTCATACACAGCTGAGACTAAAGGATGGGTGATAGTCGTTCGCTCTGCCAGCCAGGCAATTTTGTGGCAGACAGGAGCACTGGTGACTGTATTGTTTGGTACTTTGTGTGACACAGGACCCCTATGTTTTATTTTGGAAGAGTTCATGCTTTTAGCTTGTTTGAAATGAAAAATTTACTGCAGTTCTATCAAAGCTGCTCTAGGAGAGCCAGTGGCTCCTCTGGGCAACCAGAAAAATGATCATTCTGCCCATCACATCTGCTGTACCTAAGAAAAGAAACAGAAGCTGGGGAGCTCTGCCAGAGACCGAGGAGCAAGCCAGTATATATCCCAGCAGCTTTTCCCATTCCTTATGAAACAGAGCTGCCCTCAACCCCAGGCTCCTGTCAGTTTTCGATTTGCAAATCATTCTCTTGGTACCCCAAGTATGGGAGGTCACCCATTTACTCTCCCTAAGATTGGAAAGATTTTTATAGGCTGTGCCTTCTCTCAGGTATTCCTGAGAGAAGATATGTTGCCTTATCACCTGATGTTTACACTTTTGTGTAAATGAGTTGGAAATATGGAAATTATCAATTAGCTAATGCCAAATACAGAATTACAAAAAGCTCAACAAATAATTCATCTGCTCCTGGCCACAGATTTGGCAAGACTGTAAATTATTGCACTCTGGGGCTATATAGGCATAAGGAAGCGTACTGTTGTGAAATCTGAGTCATTCTTCGGCACAGAGAAATGAATGTGCATCTACTTTGGGAAAACAGAGATGACTGAGAATAAATGATGGATTGATTAAAAAGCATATGTTTCTGATGAAATTTGAAATACAGTGTCACAAGTAAGTTATACTACAGTCAGTGACTAATTGAAGCCCCTTCAGCAAATAAATATCTGTGTCATGTGTGAACCAGAAGAGACCTAGATTCCTCTGGCTTCAAACCTTGAAATTGAGTTGGCATCAAACTGTATCATGGTGTGGTGATTAGCCCCACTGCGAGTAAGCTTGCAGCAATGTTTCTGTTTGAAGACAGATTTTCAAATCCCTCCAAAAGCCACACGCAGTGATGTCACCTTGAACACTGACAGGGTGGGTTTTTCTTGGGTCTTTCACATTTGAAGTCTAGGGTTAGAAGTCCCACATTCTGGATGCACCCAAGGAATAGAAGATTGTTTAAGTAAAAACAGCAGGGGAGGATGAAAGGGGCTGACTGAGGAGTCCACATGTCAGCAAAAGGGAGCTGGTACAGTCTGAACTGGAAATGTTTAAAAGCCCTCTCCAGCATGACACACCCCATTCTGCAGGTTTACAAAAGGACACCTCATAACCTATTTCTACAATTCTTCAGAAAAATCCCTTGTCAGGGTATAAAACATGAAATATGACAGTCTTTACAGCAGTGTTTTTCACTTTGAGGCCCTACTTTGTGCTGAACTTGGAAGGGAGGTGTTGCCTTCTCCATGGAGCAATCAGTATTAAAGATGTATGTAAAGGACTGAGAGGAATTTTCAGATTAGTTTTTCAATGCAGCAGTGCTTTAAACAGCTAGTAAAAAATCTGATTGAGAATTGCAACTATTGTGTTCAGGATGTTGTAATAGGATTCCTTTTTTCAAAACTTTTTGCAAGTACAGCCTGACAGCAATAGGACTGTGTGGCAGACCCTCAAAGGAGAGGTGATTGCTGTGTTTTGTGGCAGGAGAACCACAGGAATGCAAAAAATGACAATTCAGAGTCTTTCATGTTTGTGCCATTATGGATTCTGTGAAGTTAATGTTAACTGTTCAGAGTGTCTAACATTAGTCAAAGCTTCCTTTAAACAGCACTTTAATGTACTCTATTGTTTTACATGTCTGTTGAATTTTAGCAAATTGTTCAGTTGCCCCAATATTATAAGTTTAAGGAAATCTAGCTGTCAATTCCTATTAAACTGGCCTTTGTTTTATATTGTTAATTCAGTTGTCTTTCACACTCTAGCTGCTAAATCTAAAGAACTCTTTACAAAGGCAGATTTATGATGGATGCCATCTGGCCTGATAGAAGGAAACAGATATTGATTTTTAATATTTTCTCCAAACTTGTTTACTCTAGGATAATACAGCAGCTGTGTGGCGGCTTGTCTCAGAGTGGAAAGGATTATTACCAGTGCCTTTTGATGAGATAAATTACCTAGAATGACTTGAATGGCTAAAGGGTATACTTTGATGTTATGTCGCTTCATTTACCCTTATGACTAAATGATTATTGATTTTATATTTTTAAGCTCTTGAAACGTGAAAATAAGTTGGTAGAGAAGCCTAGCTGTGTTAGTTTTATTAATTTATTTCTGCAGGGCATAATTCACTTTGGACCAGGTTGTGAAGGTTTTGGGTTCATGACCGACTCCAGATACAGTTGCAAAGAAATGGCTTATTTATATAGTCATTGCAAGTAGTTCCAAAATCAATACAGTCTGGGATTGGATGATTAAACTTAGTCCCTTTGTGGGATTCATTCCTGTAGCTACCTCTGAAATGATCTTGACTGAAGCAGATTCATGTGATCCAGTCTACAAATAGCAAGTTTGTTCAAGTTGAAACACTATTTTTTGCTCATCATTTTTTTTATCTACTCTGTTCACACAGTGACATTTAAACAACCAGAAAAAAACCAGTTGATTGACTACTTCAATGAAATCACTAATCTGCATTCAAAGAGTTGCCTCCAAAGACTACTTAGATTTTCCATGGATAGATTTAACTACTGCTTTGATCAGTTAGTCCCAGTATGCAGTGGATTTAGGTCTCTGTACTTATGTAGGCAGCAGGAATCCAAGGTGTACACTAAACCTTTAAATAGTCTTCACAGTTCAAAACAGCTATTTGCCTTTTGTGTACAGCAGACACATACATATTTCTGTGAACTATTGCCTTTTCTATCATCATTTAACATGGTGGTGCTATTTAATGTTTGCCTGAAATGTGACTCTCTTGTCAGACTGTTGAATTATTTTGTAGACACTGGAACAAGTGCAAAAATGTGCTCCAAAAAAATTCTCTCTCTCTCCAGTTTCCCACAATGACTATTTATATATGCACTTTGCTTGGTGCGTCTTTATACTTCAAACAGGAGTACTTTTAAGATTAATTTCTTCTGGAAAGTTTCAGCAACAAATACACTGTCCTGTCTTATTTAGTCTCAAAAACTGGGATTCAGAATCCTGGCATTTCATTTATATAGACCACGAGTAAATTATAAATGTTGCTAACACTATTTCAGCTGTCTAGAAGGTACTGAAGGCAATAATATATATAACAAAAGCCATACCTCTAAAAAGGTTTATTACTTGGAAGAGTTAGCAGTACATGAACCTGCACAGGACTGTCTAAACTGAAGAACAATATTTCACAATTTAACAGTACATATCCATCGATCTCCTGTACAGGCTATTAACCATGTGCTTGTCTCTTGTTCAGATGTAACTAAATGTGAAGTTGTGTGGGTTTTTTTTAAATGCATGTTTCACCTAAAACTGTGTGTTTCTAAAACACAAGAATCTTTCTCAATGCTACATTTATGTAGAGAACATTACTTTATATACGTGTGTGTGTGTGTGTGTGTGTGTGTGTGTGTGTGTGTGTGTGTATTGTCATTCAAGAATATTATTCCCCCAAAGGATCTTTCATTGTAATAAGCCTTGGCAGCATATTTTGCAGAGTTAAAAAAGGTGTAAAACACTTTTCCATACTTTAGCCACATGATATGTATAATTAATGTGTAGTAAATTATACTGCCCAGTTTAAGGCTTGTTTAAATGCATAGAATTTGAAGTCTAATGCAGGAATAAAATAACTTTTGGATCAGTGTAATGTAATATGTTGATCCATTTTACAGGGTGGCGGTGATTATTTAATTAATCACCTTTTGACAATTATTCACACTGGTCCAAATCAAGGTCTCCATTAAAACCAAAGAATAGCTTCATTACAAATGACCCATAAAAGTGTCAAGTGCTGGCAGTGAAGACAAGTAATTTCCTTTCCCTTTAAAACCATTAGATCGAATGATGGGGGTGGGGAAGGTGATGAAGTGCGTAATAGTGTGATTACAAAGAAAAGCTTAAACAGTAAATTTGACAGCCATGTTAGAGTAGATAGAAGATAAGGGTTATAAACTGTTGGTTCTATACCTCCAAAATATTTTAATTTTATAAGAAGGCATGAATGAATGGGTTATTTTTTTGAGAAACTTTTAAAATCATCTTTTGGTGTTTATTTATAAATTGAGATTTGAAAATTGTTTGACTCAAAGCTTTGGAAATACAAAATAAACACTATCTTGCCCTCTGAATATTGCTTAAAATAGTAGTTAACTGAGACAAAATTTCTTTACAGCTCAGTGAGTGTTTTCAAAGCCTGCTTATCTACAAAATCTTTTCTATATCTTATTGGTGAGGATAGCAGCAGGACCTTTATGTCGGTGTAATTATATTGGGCACTCTCTTTTACATTTGGAAAGTACCAAGAATACTGATTGATTTTGTGTAGGGATAAAATTGCTCTCATCTTTGATTAAAGGCGGATTCTGCACCTTTTGCTGAAAGTCCTTGTGTTCTTACAATTCCAAAATATGCAAAACCCTTTTAATTTTCAACTTCTGACAAAAACTTGTCTATTTCTCTAATGACCACTGCAGTTTCCATACAAAAGGATTAATTTTTGAGCCTTTCAAATCCAGATATCATATTGCAGTTTAATATTAAATCCTGCCAAACAGACACACTGAAATTATACAGGAATGTAGCTTCAGAAAGTAAAACTAGAATATTAGTGTCAATTTCAGAGGGGCTGAGCTAAAGAAAGCATTATTCACAAATTATGTTCTGATTTTGAGCACACATTTAATAGTGGTTGTACACATGGTTGTAATTTTGTTTGGTTGAACTTTATCTTGTGGAATAGAGTCTTGCTAAGGAATTCCATTTACTGACCTTACCTCTTATGACCTGCCTTCAGATTGTGAGAGTTAACAGGTGGTGGTTCTTAGCTCAGTTGTCACCGCAAAAAAAAAAAAAGTGAGAATAATGCTTTCGCCTGAAAGTTCTGGGCAATCTTGCTAACATAGATTCCACTTACTACAGGAGGTGGATATATATTTACTAATTTTTCAAAAGAGCAGCAAATATTGACCAGTTCCAGGGATGTATTTATTAAGTCTACTTGTCATTCTTTCTTTGATCTTCATTTGTTTCAAAGTCTTGCACCAAAGGTTGGACTAGTTACTGTAAAAAAATCCCAAAAGTTCAAGTGCTGCTTCTAAAAACTAATGGCTATTGACGTTCATTAGGATTTCTGTGATGTTATCTAACCCTGTAAAGACATTTGTGGTATGCAGTTTACATTGTATCTGGTGATTGTATAATCATTATTGATTTTCCTTGTGTGTAGTACCTATGTCAAACAACATAATATATTTAAATGGTGATTATTTCAGCAATATATCTATTATTAGATAAGATCAAAGGCGGTTAAGTGTGTAGCAGATAGTGTGATAAGATGATATAATGTGTGTTTGTGCCAGTGCCTGTGCCCTTTTGTTCATAAAACTGCAATTCATAGTCTTTAATGATTAACTCTCTGAAGCACGTTGTGATTTCTATCCTGTAGTAGAATAAAGTATGACAGATGGATTAAAAGAAGCCCACTCTTTAAGCAAAAGTCCTAAGAGTTATGTAAATGTAATACAATTAGATGAATTGATTTTCAAAGACCATGGGAAATCAGTCTCTATATTCCGTTCACTTCTTGTTTTCCTACCAGTACTTCTGAAGAAAGCTAGAAATATATTTAGAAAGCTGCATGATTTCCCAAAGGATATAATTGCTGTTAATCCCATGTGGATGGATTAGCAGAATAACTTGGTCCATAACAGCAAGTGATTTCTCAGGCTAATCTCATGAGTAGAATGGTTATTGTATTTTATTAGTGATCAAACAGTTTTCTACTTGGACTGTAGCAGAAAAGCAGGAAATACAATGCATTAATTTAATATAAAAAAATTATATATTTTACTTGTGAAGTTTTTTCTGCTTTTATTAATATCATTTAATTAAAATATGTTTCTGGTTAGTAAATGAAAGTTTCACTATATATTTATTGCAAATTAAAAAATTTTAAAAGTACACCCCTCCAAAAAAGCAATATACATGTAGTGCTGAGATAAAAGCAGAAACCCCAGGTTTTGCTCTGTCTTTTTACTGTAAATATTTTATCACATTTTGCATGGCCCTAAAAAACAGATTATATATTTGAAAATATAATAAGAGTGCATATAAAATATAGTACCCCCGAAGGTGCAAATGTACTTTCTTAGCAAAATTTTATTAGGATTTTTAAGTAGTTCTCAGAGGTAGGCCCCTGTTGATGGCACAACAGGCTTCATTTTCTGGGGCTCCATTTTCAGTTTTGAGGTGGTTCATGTGCAAGTACTAAGCCTCAAATCTGAGTTATTTCTCACAACTCACTGTGTTGTGTGCATGTGCCAGCTATGGTAGGGTTAGACAGATCCTCTCTGCCACTCTCTATCACACAGAATGGAGATGCATGCTTTGAACACTAGTTTCTACTAATGTCCACAAAATTGCTTTTTGATTTCACTCTATGCCTTCCCTATCCATCTATAAGAATTGAAACCATTATGATCCCAAACTGTGTGTTCCACCAGGAAGCTACCAACACTGTCAGTCAAATGCTGGAGCAAATCATGTTGATCTTTCCCAATTAATTTCAAGGAAAATCAGACATATTATTTAAACAATTAATATGATTTTGTGCCAGAGCCTGTGTAAATCTGCTTGAAGTAGCTAAGGAATGTCTCAGAACCTCCTCTTCCAGCTACTCTGACTGAAAGTGATCATTCTGAAGACCAAATGTCAAAGGGGTAACTCCAGCAGAGAGAATGGATTAGCAGTCAGAGCATTTATCTGTTCACCAATATATCTGGACTGTGAACAGGATGTTCACAGTGGTCTGCTTTGTTTTAGCCTGGCCACAAGGATGAAGATGACTAAAATCTTGTGCTACCACACTGGAGTGTGCTCCAGTGCAAGGTACTCACACACAGTGTCACTTTGCTGTAGTTTTCCACTGTGGCCTGTTCTTGAATTCCCCTGATGGTCCACAATGACCCCCATCATGTGTAAAAATGACAATGATGATGGGTACTCTCCTCTCAGATTGGAGAACATTACTTTCAGTTGGAAAAGCTTCTTTGAGTGAATATCCTTTGTTAATTCCCTGTTGTGGAAAAAGAGTCATCTTTGTTGGAAAATATTCTTATGTGACTGAACAGTAGAGCTGAATGATAACTTATTTATTTTAATAATTTTCTCTAGATCCTAGTTGTGCAAGTCTCGCAATCAAAGCAATTTCAATCAAAGAATTGTGAGGAGTAATTCTGTTGAGGCTGGTAGAATAGCAAATGGAGCTATAAAGCTATTTACCATACGTGAATGCCAAGGACAAGTCTTACACTGTAAAAATGATTCCTTCATGTTTAACATTAATAAAGATATCTTATTCAGTACAAAGTGTTGGAACACTCCAATAATTATTGACCTGACATTACAAATTGACATAGCTATTCCTGTGCAAGCTATCCCAGATAGGCTCAGTTGTAGGACTTAGGCCTATGTAATCATCTCTGTTGTACATAAAAATGCACCAGCTGAACATTATGCTACCCTGTAATGTGTCAAAAAGGCAATAGAAGTAGGAATTGGTGGCTTGAAGAAGAGGAAGGTCCTAAATTAAGCCATCTTCACAGAGAACATCCCACCTTTCTCTCATGTACTTGTGATTCAAGTCCATCTTGGCACTGTTCAGAACTTTAAGTCAGACTCACAAAACAATAGGTGGAAAAGCACAAGTGACTTGTTCTTAGGCATTTAATTCTCTGCAGAAAGTACAGGAATGTTGTTTTAGTTTGGATTTAGAAGCTTAACTGTATAGGAGTTTCCTCTTTATCCTCTGATATTTTACACTTGGAGCAACAATGCCATTATTTGTGGAAGACTGTGGTTCAGCCTATTGCAGTCACTACAAAAAAATTAAGAGAAGCTCTACGATAGCCATGTCTGGAGTCTTCACTTCCTTCTACTACAGTCAGAGTGTGGGAGAAGTCAGAGTAAGCAGCCAGGAGCGATGCTATGAGCAAGTTTGCAGGGGGTATCCTAGCTGTCAAGTTATTCTTCTACATTTCTGAGTGTGATCATTTAACTAAAACACTCATTTGTTTACTTTAAAGTGGTCTTTTCCGTGTGCAGGCAACCAAGTACCCAGACAGGAACAAACTTGCTCTTTATGTAAATGCACATTTTAATAATGTTTTAAATGTATTTTTTCAGTTCTTTCTCAAACTCCAGGCATATAAACATTCTAAATGAGTCTGTATTTACTGCCTGAAGCTTTAAAAATGTCTGTTAAAGAAGCCCAAGTAAACTCCCCCCAAACCTTAAATCTCTTTATGTCAAATACTAAATCTCATGGCATAAGGATCCAGAGGCTAAAAGGGTGCCATGGGGTGAATTGCAGAGGAAGCCTCTAATTCTGTGTGTCCTTGAATTTTATTGCACAATTTTTGTCATTCCTAAAGGATGCAGAGAGGAAGCTGGGAGAAGCACACTGAGAGTTAGACTGTCTCTGCATCCCATAGAGCCACTGTACCAGAGAGCTCTGTAGTGGTTGATTACAGCAGCATAACTTCCACACATCAGAGCTTTGCGCTGCAGGGAAACAATTCCTCCCCCTCCACCCCCCCCTCAAATTGTCATTGTTCTTCTCCTTTGCTAAGTCCATCCAGTCAGACTTTGAGTGGGATGCAGGAGAGCTGGAATGGCATTCCACTCACCCATTACCACAGAACTTATGGACTTGTGCATGGAAGAAATTCACCCTCCAAGGTTTCTCTAGGACCAGGAAAACCTTAGAGTACATTTCTGTAGGGTAGGATAACCACATATGCCGTCTTTGGTCTTTTATTTTGTGCTACCTTTGAATGTGTGACCAGCAGCTTCCCCTCTCTTCTCCTCTCAGCTCCCAGCTGCGTGACAAAGCCTGGGACACGGACACCCTGATGGACACAGCCTTGTGCTAGGGTGTGTAAACCCTTGGGAAAAGCTCACTTCCAGGTACATGATCCAAGAGACAGACATGTACTTTCTTCTGTCATCTGCTGCTAATTATACTCTGGGCAAGGATTTACCCCATATCCCAATCTTTTCCTTTTTGACAGGCCATCTAGCTAATGTGCCTCCTGGCCTCTACCAGACTCACCTTCACTTCTCAGCTATTGAGCATATCTGAAAATTTTGATGGTGAAGAAAAATCTCTACCCCAAGAAAAAATAGGAAAAGAACCCACTGTTGCCTTTTTCTCCTCTTTGACTTTGGGACAAAATTAAGCCTTTCAAAAGATGCCATCCAAACCTGTGGTACTTTATTGGGAGAGAAAATGGGAAGGATTGTTGTTTTCACGTTAAAAATCAAAAGGCTGGTAGGAAAGGTATTCCCTGCAGATGTCTGCCATGAGAGACCCATATGAAGGTTTCTGCATGGTGGGAAACAGAGCAGAGACAGGGCTCTCCCCTGTTGGAATGGATCATCCTCAGATCTGCTATTCCAGAGGCATCCCATTGCCCTATTTAAGCTTCATCAAGGGATGTTAGGGGGGAGTACCCAGTCTGCTCTAGATCCAGGCTCTACTGTACTGTACTTAAATTAAATCTACTTACTGTAAGCCCTTCTGCATTTGTTTCAAAAAAAGTCTGTCTTTTCACACGCTAAACATGGAATAGAAGATATTTTACTGAAATTTCAAAAAAAAAAAAAGAAACACACTGTATTTTAGGTTATAGTCATTACTTATACAAAATAAATGATCAAAACTAAGTAACAAACTCACATCTCTCTTTTGAGATTTCTATGCATAAAGAAATTGGGTTATCTACAAACACATTATGGTTTTGAAATGTGTTACTGCATTCTAAATACTTGAATTAAAACAATTTGGTTTGAATTGTACTATTATAGCAGACTCAAAATCCTTTTATCAGAGCTTCTTTTTTCTCCTTCTTTCTTTTTTCGGTGTTATTAAAGGTTTGCAAGCTTTGTTATTGGAATTAGATAAACACTATGGTAACTAGGAAAGCCAGCATGTTTTAGAAGTCTGCAGTTCTGAGTGCTTTCCAAAAAGACAAGGTAGTATCTGTATCCTAATATTCTCTCAATGCATGAAATACAATAAAAGGGAACTATTTCAATAATATTCTTAAAAACTACAAGGCATAAAAATCCTGACAGAGTGAAGATATTGCTTGAGGCACACCTTCAGGATCGAGGCCAGTCCTTACGCAAAAGCATCACAGAGTGGAGGAATTTTGGTTTTTTGCAGTTTAGAACACAACTTTTTTCAAGTAAATCCTAAATGCTAAGGCAAAATATTTCACTCACAGGTTTGTGAAGATTCTACCTGTCCTTTTTTTGTGGACAGGTGGCTTAAACAGCCATGTGAGAAGAGTAACATATGTCTTTTGCTATTCAAATGAAACAGGAAGTCAGTACTAAAACATTCATGATTGAAGCTTACTAAGTAAAGATGGCCAAATTTCAAAAACCTTGAAGTTTCAGTTTACAGCTCTGGATATAAGCGTGAAGACTTCTGAACTGTACAAATGTTTTGGATGTGAAAAATATGGACGGACATCTTGTGAGAATTGCCTGTTTCATTTCAGAATATGTGTCCTTCAGACTTTTCTTATTTCCTTTTCTGAATCAGAGCCATGTGCATGAGGACATATGGCATTGTGCACTTGCTAACGGTCACAGATCCATCAGAAGGTGTGTCATAACCATAGCAAAAAAGTTCAAATACGAAAAAAATTAGTTTTCAAGATGCACTAACATCCTCATTGTATTATCTTACTTTAATTAGCATATATCTTAGACATATTACTTTAAAATAAATCACTTTTTTGACTGTTGTGGCATTAAACATGACTGGACTTTTAATTTCACTTTAGTTTCTTTACACCGCACATTTTTGCTAAAGAAATTACAGATTAAGAGTTTTGGTGTGTCTACAGCAAATTCTCTGCCTCAAGAAGAATTAACTACAAATTTTAGAAACTTACTCAGTGATTCTCCACCTCAAATTCCTTTCCATTAGCTAAAATACTATTTGTTATGGATAGACCCTTTCATTCATAGGCAACAAAAAGGCTTCTGCAGAAGTGGCAAATATAACTAGTCTGAGTTTGCAAGTAGGTCAATGGGTCTGCAAACATATGAAATTATTTACTCCACATTACAGATTAAATGTGAGTCAGTAGAAGAATGAGAGTCTACTGTTCTGTTCTGGTAGTCTTTGATCAGCATGTGTTTTAACATTTTAGTGACTTATTTTATAAATAGCGTTTAGGATGAAAAGTTTTCAAACATTTTACATATTTAAGATGCTTAGGACATTACTTCTGTAGGTACTTAGTAAAATGCACTGCTTTGTATCTTTACTTCTAGTTTTTGTCTGCTCTTTTGAGTTAAGAGAACTCAAGATGTTAAGTACAAATCTAAAAGACAAGAAAAACATAATTAATGTATACCACTGACACTTTAATTTAAGTCATCTTTTTCAGCCTGGCAAAAGGGCAGCAATGCAAATATGTCTAAACATGGCCCATTTTGGATGATTTCCATCATCCTACTTGGTCCTTAACTGTTCTTCCAGAAGTGTATGGGTCTTCTATAGGTCTCATATCATATCTGACATCCCTGCACAGGACTTCCATATGTATCTGGACTCTGTTTAGGCACCTAAGTCACTTCCAGAAACCCTAGGGCAAAGACACAGGGAATATTCCAGGACACCATCAAGCTGTCCTTCGTCTGTTTGCAATCACTAGCTCTGGTCAAAGCACCATTTTCAGCATTTGAGGTTATTTCCTGACAGACAAGATGTTTCTTTGTTATGCTGCTTTGTTTGAATCCAGAAGCAGGATTCCTCATCACATCCCCTCATCCCCTCTTCAGCAATTATATTTTTTTATCTCTGAATAGAATTTTTCCCTAAATATCTAAAACCATGTTTGCATGAGTCTTTCAAGACATAGAAATGTTAGCTTCTCTTTTTTGTATTTTGGCACTAGGCATAAATGTGATGGGAGTAATTTCATCTGAAGGATTCTTTAAATTAAAGCACAGTCCCCTTGGGATATTACTCAATTACCAATTAGGTGGGATACTTGGAATATTATGAAAAAGAAAATAAATCCTGAAAAATAGAAACTGTAGAATTGCCAAGAATTAATGCAAGAAGGCAAAACTCTGTTTGGAAGAAAACCAGATTATATAGGTAGACAATGTTATGATGATAAAACAATTTCTGATGGAAAATTTATTACCTGGATCTTATACAGCATCTGTTAAAGCTAGACATTTTCAAACCATTAACTCTAGAAAATATGCATTTTTTAAAAGACCCTATGAAACACTTTAGATTATTAGGGCTGTCTTTCTAGGAATTTGGAAATGTTCCCCAAAATTGACATGTTATCATGTCCATATTTTAGAAAAATAAACAGGAAGACCACAGTGATTACAGGCCCTCTAACCTGACAATGGACAAAGACAAATCAAGCATGTTATTATTTAAAAGTAATTAGAAAGAGCAATATAACTGATCCAACTGAATATGGATTTACAGAAACTTGCTTTATACATTTTTTCATAAGAAATCTTAAAAAAAAGAAAGTGAAAACAACAACAACAAAAAGCAAGCAAGCAACCAACCAATCAAAAAAAAAAACCAAAACAGAAAAACACAGATACCATAAAAAACAAAAATGTGGTGAGGGAGAATTTCAAGCAATATAGTGAAGGATTGGTTTTTTGTTGACCAAATGCTACATATCCTAATGAAGAAGTCAAATTAATAATGAAGCCTAAGTAACTTTCATTAAACAAACAGAAAATCTAACTGTCCAGCAAAAATATTGAATGGGAAATATTATTGATCAGTTTTTATTCCTTCCTACTTAGTCTTTCTATCAATAATCTGAAACTATTGATAAAATCAGTGATTGATAAAGGATAGAAAATTAATCTGAACAGAAGTTGGGCCTCAGATGATTGGGCACATGGATTAACAGGAAATATTGGAGAGAAGACTTTTTGTGATGGTTAATGATGCTTGCCAAACCTATAGAACTTTTTTGAAGGAATCAAAGCTTACACAAACAAAAATTTACTTGATTCATTTTTCTCAAATATCCAAAAGAAGATCAGAAAAACTAATTTTTTAAGAATTTTTAATGGAAGGTTCTTAAGAGTTTTCCTCAAATTCTAAATTATCTTTTGAAAAATCATGTTTGTTATTGATGCCATTAGCAAGAAATATCAACTAGAAATGAATGCATAAACAACTCCAAAGCACAGAGTGACACCCACATAAAAATGCTTTGTGACACTTATTCTGCCACATACTGTTAACTTTTCAGGATTTTCCCACCAGTTCAGGTGAAAGGGTTAAACATAAAGGTAAAACTTTTTCAATTAAATCTGCTCAGGCAACAGCTAAAATGGAATTTTGGAGACCTGTGACATCTAAATGTTAGTCCATGAAGACACAGTGCCTCAGAGGGTCAAACTACAGAATTCCTCTAGGCTGAAGTTAGATATCATTTAACAGAGGCGTAAGGAAAAAAAAAGACATTATAATGGCAACATCAGTACTACTAACATAATATAAATATAACAATATAAATGTCATATAATGAGGAAAAATATTTTTCTGTGGCTGAAACATAACTGTCAGGGAACAGATCAAAATGAGATATTGCTACAATCTAGGGCTGCAAAATATGCTCAGAAACAACAATATAATATGTTTTGAAGTTAGTGGTATCTGAATGACAGATGAAACATTCATTTTTGTTTCTGCACAACTTTCCTTTAGTCCTCTCTTTACTTTCCTCTTTCTCTTTCCATATCTGTGGAAAGAAAAGAATCTATTATTTTATGAGAGGATTAATAGTAGAGTTTATTCAACAAGGTTACAGGGTGTAGATTTCATTTAGCTTACTCATCATCCATTGACACTAGAGAAGGTTGAAACCTGCTGAATTATGTAACATTAGATTTTGTGAGCACAAGGCCTTAAGAAGCTAAACTATTACTCATTCTAAAATATTCCATACTCATAAATTACCCAGTGATCATTTATAGCCTTACTTTTGTGTAAGCACTGCAAGAATGTTTACAAAATTAATTTAATGTGAGCAGTAGAATTACTGTATTATAAACCAGTTAATAAAGAAGCATATAATTTAAAGGCTTTACTTGAGGATATCCTTTACTTTATAATAATTGAACGCATAATAATTATACAAAAATTCTTTTTAAGGGTAAGCATATTTAGTATTTTTTTTCTTCAGGAGGGTGTTTAAGATGTCACTCGTTCATGTTGAATACAGCTGCATGGGAGAACTCCTGACAAATTATAAATGCTGGGGTTTGCAGGGACAATAGTTCAGTATGCTGTTCAAACAGCCTGAAGCACTAACTGGACACCATCAGTCTTTATCAAGCTCAGCATCCTTTGTTGCAACTGCTGCCTAAAAAGATGTGCCAGTCTGTCATGGTACAGAATGGTGGGTGAGGTACAGCAAATTAGTGCAGGAAGTCAGTGCCAGACTAAAGGTGCAAGAGACTGACAGTATTAAACTTTGTAATTCTTTTTGTCTGTAATGTCCCTACAGAGGTTATTCTACTCACCTCCCCTGATATACCAACTCCACCAGCTTTTAAGACAAGACATGTAGTTTTCCAAACTTTTCCAACATTCCAAGACTTTTTCAAGTGAGCTTTCATATCCAAAAAATATTGTTTAGTCTTTTGACTTCCGTGCATATTTTCCAAAAAGCATCCCTTCCTGCTAACACTTTTGGTTGTCTGCCACAGTACAGTGCCCCAAGACATCCTCTGTAGGCGGCCCAGAACAATTGATACATTCTGAAAAAGAACAAAAAGGACCAATTAAAGACCCCCCGACTTTCTTCACCTGTTTGTTCAGGAAAAAGTCTTGGACAGGGAATATTTCATCCTTTCCCTCTAGCAGCTAGTACTTATACTTGTTTTCTGCCATTTGTTGTATGAGCTGGGTGAGTTCTGCCCACAGCCAGAGAGGAGAAGTCAGCTACATGGGTACCCTGCTCTGCACCACAGACTGAGAAATTCAACACTGCAAACACACTGGGGCAATGCTGCCCAATTTACTTAGCAGCAATACAATTCACACATAATTAATGTACTGAAATTTCTATGCAGCTACTTTTTTTCACCCCTCCTGTCTCTGGTTTAGAGAGAGGCCACATAGCAAGGTTCTACTGACTTCTGCTTTCACCATCATAAAACCTTCTAGCCTTACGGGGACTAGGGCAAACACAAATTAGAAAACCCCATTTCCTATTTAAAAGCTCTATTTCCAGCAATCTCCTAGCAATTTGTTGGTTTGACCTTTGCACATATTTTTGCAGACTGAAGATGGGAGGAGGCAAGTCTGAGACAGGTGTAGAGCGACTGAGTTATAAAGATATATGTTCAGAGAGGAAGCAGACTTCACTGCTAATTTTCAAATATCCTAATTTTTTGTAAAAGTAGAGAAATGGGCTTTCAAAAAAAAATTATTTGGGTGTTAGCTGGCTTACACTTTTAATGGGAGCTAATCACATGGTTCTTAATCCTCAGTTTTGTAAAGGGTTTTGTGTATAAATAAATGTACCTGGTATTATTACAAGCTGCCAGACCATATTTTGGAAATCACTGAACAATGAAGTCTCATACAAATAAGCATGGAGCAAACAGAGGCCTGATTATAAGGGGAGCAAGACAAAGGACAGGGTCCAGCCCAGCTCTGGCACCATTAGGGCAAGAGTACTCTCTGCAAAGAACAGAATGAATGAAAGAGGGTGGGCTCAGTACCCTCAGATATCTCTATAAATTCATCCTGGCCAGCTCCTCCTGTCCAAGAACCAAAGTCTCATAACTGAAGAATCAAGCCATGGCTTTGCTTGTACAAATTACATCCAGAGAACTGCGTACACACACACATGAGTTTCATAATATGCCTCCTAGCAGATCTAGATCTGTTCCAGGTTAAAAACACATGCTAATGTATTATTCCTCGGAAGTGATTTCCTTAGCTGCCTTACAGAAATGGGACCTGAAGGGCAGAGCAGATGGGAGTTCCCCTGCTGGAAAATATGCCCCTTTCCAGGTGTGCACATGAACTAGCAGAAGGGCAACTTCAGCTTATGAATATGCTGTGCTTCAGGCATCTGCTGGGGTTACTAGCACTAGCTCTTTCAGATCTGCTTCCAATACCCCGGGTAGTACTTAAAGAGTAAAGAGAATATTCCAATCAGCTGCCACAGACAGCCACAGACAGTATTTTTTGCAGCCAGAAGAATTTTAAGACAGTTAGTTCTGCCAGGTTAAATTAAAGAAGGCATGTCATCAGTAGAAAGCAGTGCTTTGTATAGGTATGATATGGTATAAACTCCCCACAGCGTAACAGGGCTGGCTGTAAACATGGTGAAGTAGGCAGTTCCTGGAGGCAGCAAGTAGTCCTGGGCATTCTGTCTACTTTCCCCTTTCCTGGTGAGCCTCTACGGCGGAGAGATGGTATTTCATATGCAGGCAAGGCATTCCCTGCCATAGAAGCAGTTTGCCCAAACTGCTCCCCATTTGGGCAGGAGCAAAACACAAAACAAAACACAACACAACAACAACAACAACAACAACAAAATATTTCCTCTTGGCTCTTCACTTAATTCTACTCTTTCCACCTCTCCATCTCACTTTCACTGCAAGCATTCCCACCCTTCTCCTGGCCCTTGCATCCCAAAAAAATTCATCTCTCTCTGCAGCCACTGAGAATCTCTGAGCCGGCTTCTAGCTAGAAGAGACTTTCCCATCTTGCCTTCATGGCTTCTTTTAACCAAGCTCTACTAACTGGACTCTAATGCCCTCCCTGTTTGGACTCATATTATGGCAATGTTATTTTGCTATCCTTAATCCTGGCCTGAGACCGCTTTTCTGTGTAGCCAGTAGCTGACTGCTGTCACCACAGACCTTCAGGGAATGGTGTTGTGAAAAAGGCCAGGATCCACAGACCATCACCTCCTCCTGTTAAGTTCTCCTGGAAACACAACTTCCATAAATATATGCAAGATTTGATACAAGGCTTGGACATCACAAGGCTGATGTTGTGACTGAAGCAGATTTTTTGCTACATCTCTTTGATCAGTTGTCCTTGATGCCATATGTGACTGAGTGAAGTAAAACACCTGGGACAAGGAGAAGGTTTGCATAGAAATGAAACGGACTTTTTATTTGCCACATTTTGTTTTAGGGGGAGAATAACTGCACTGATTGGGCATTCACAAATTCTTATTCAAACACATTCGGTAATCAGGTGGCTTTGGATAGCACAATCCAAGTGGTCTGCCCAGCTTGGTCATCACATTTCCCGGCAAAGACATTCTGGCTGTCACAAATAATGGTAAGTCATTGTCTATCTTTTCAGGGATGAAAATATTCACCCTAGACAAGGCGTAACATATGATATGATAAACTGTGCAGTTATGAAAGTTTATTATCCCTTGCTATTAATAAGTGGGGCAGGCAAAATCCTGTATATCAGAACATCCTCCTCTAAAATACAAAGTAACCACAACACATGATCTGTCAAAAACTATCATGATGATAAACAATAGGGTGAGCTCCAAAATAAATAAATAAACACTGCCAGAGAAGTTATTTGCATTTTTTTCTCTCTCCCCAACCAGTGCTTGAAAAATGTCCTCATTCAATGTGCTTGCTCATCCACGCAGCTGCCAGCTGTGCCTCCTTCCTTCAGCAGTAGTCACATGTTAAATGGCTTTTAATACTGAGTCCATACTGCTGCAGAAACCCAAGCTATGCAACACGGCTCTCTCCAGCCCCTGAGCATTTGTGTGGAATTGTGATTTCAGTGCTGCAACAAAAATTTGACATTCGGTTGAAGACTGTGGCATGCAGGAAACCAAAACAGACAGAGTACAACCAAAAATGTCCAGACACTAAGAGACATCTCCAGCAACCCTCATGTAATTAACATAAATCTGAGCTGCCAAAAGTACTAACAGCACTTGAAGCAGCTTTGAAATCCCAAATGTATGACTTCTAAATTTAGAGCTCTGTTCTTACTATATTCTGTTATGCACATGTTTAGATTTCTGTTGATTGTTTGCAGAAGAAAAGGAATATAAAGGTTACTTATTTAGAGTGAAACCATGGCCTACAACTGCAACTCAGTGTTGGGGGATGAAGACAAACTGCCCTATCCATGCAGGAATTTAGAGTGGCATCATGATTCACAGCGAGTCAGAAGTGAGGCAGCTGCTGTGTCCTTAGATGTGTTTGCCAGCGCAGGCAGGCCACCCCATGCCCTGTGCTCTGCCTCTTGCAGATGCTAAAAGTAATGGTAGATCTGCACAGCTGCTGCACTCCCCAAGTGTGACATCCTGACTATAACTGCTCCCTGTGTGGATGGCACAGATATGGGGGAGAAAATTAGAGTGCAGTATGGTGAAACTGAAGATGGTTGCAACAGGCACTGAGTAGAAATGCAAACTTCAAAGATGGAGGAGGAAGGTAAGGACAAACACGGATTCTTTTTCTTTTTCAGAACCATCACCATTCCAAACCTGGTACTCAATAGACAGATGGATGTTTCACACCCCCTTTAACATGTCAAAGGCAGCTATATTTGACTACAATTTCACTATTTAACACCATCTAATTATCTGTAATGTCTTAATTTTTGATATGTGTATTTGTTTCAGGGCTTCTACTTCAGCCGCCTCCCTCAGACATTTTTCCTATGGGCTTCTAAGGCATGTCTGTGCCGTTATATAGCTGAGAGAACAAACACATATCTGCTATTTTTATTTTTTCCAGTGGTATTATTTATTTATATCCTGTATGGAAAGAGATAAATATTGTTTTTAGCTACTTTCTAAATTGTAAAGCTTTTGTATTTCCTGTTTCTGGATTTAGGTACACCTTTATGGAAGTGAAACTGTTTTAATGTGTGCTTCTTAATGTTATTCTATAATGATGAGACCATTTTACTTCATTATTATAAAGCTTTTATGCCATTATGGACCTGGAGATTTTTTTTCGCTTAATTGTTCCTTTGTAGTTCTATTAACTCAATGAAATACATTTTGATGGGAAAATGTGATAGCAATTATTTGTCTATATCATTACGTTTCTCGTTTTTCTCCATTTCTTGTGGAAATTCTGTAAGAAATGCCTCCTTTTCCCAGGAACCTGAAAACGATGTTTTCTAAAGTTCGAGGTCTCTTTATAACAATATATCTTCTTTCCTTTGTAAGTAATTTTACCAGTAGTCTAAAGAGGTAGACCGTGTACTCAGTGGTGTACACAAATACTATGGACAGATTGCATGATTCTAATGGATACCATCTCAGTAGTGGATGGGATAATCTCTAGGAAAGGTATTAGGTTGCTGTTAATGTAACCATGAAGGCAGAGGATGGTAACAGGATAATCTTAGTAGATATCCTCAAGTGTCGAAACCAGTTTTATGGTATCCTCTGCACAATAATGTAAGCAAAAGGGGTCAGATAAGTAACACATTTTTAACTATTTGTGTATTGGTCAGTGGAGCCTAGATAATAAAAACAGCAGCTAGAGATACTCTTGCCTGAAAAGAAATATTCTGCATTTAGTATTGGAAATAAAGTAAGGTAGTTGTTATGACTAAAACAACTTTTCAAACTTCTCCCATAAGCATAAAATGTGGGGAGAAAGGCAGACAGTGTCTTCACATCAAAGATGTTCTTAGTTGTTTCTGAAAGGTCAGAATGGGAGGCAAATGTTATGCATAAAGCATCTACACAGAAGAAAAAAGAAATGAAGGAAAAATCTATGGGCCAGTCTGTAGAATCCGCAACACAAAACCTATTCACGGTAGATAACAGCTTTTACTGTTCTTTAACATCTGTCCTTAATGTGTAACAAAGTTAAAATTTTTAATAGGGATGACTTCATCCTGGAAGAAGCTTGCTCATCATCTCATGCATCAAAAAATTTTCCAGCATTTCTAAAAATAATAAATGTTAATATCTTTTTGCAGAAACTCCTGAGATCAAAAAAGGTAACTGTTTTGGATCTTATTTAAATTAACTAGGAGTTTAATGCTAGCATAAAACAAACTGTTTCTAGTATAGATGTCATGATCTGATTGTACTTACCTTGTGCAGACCGAGTATATTACCAAATTAATTGTTTATATACATACATATATATATATATATATATTCATACATACATACATACATATATATAGTTTTTGTTGGCTAGTTTCTGTATATTTTGCAATGAAACAATCATTGAAACCACATATTTAAAGTGATAAGTATTTTCAAAATATGAGACATGTCAAAAAATAAAATCCTTGATACACACAAGCCTGGTTCACAAGTAAAACAGATTTTACAGAGCAAGAAGATATCCTAGTTAAAAGAAGATTGAAAACAAACTAGAATATAAAATATTCCTATAAAACCTGAGTAAATAACAAAGCATTATAAACCACAAGTTAAAATATACTCAACCTGAAGAAAGGACTGCATGTCCAAAAGCTTGTCTGTTTTTTCCTGTTGCATCTATGAATTTAGTAAAAATACCCCCTTTCCTTGCAAAACTTGCGCTAAATGTACCTTCAGATAACCATGACTACAGCAATATCAATTAACAAAAATAATTTAAATGTAGAGGACCAAGAAAATCTCTAGGTTATGTATGCTTATTCTAGATTGCAAACTGTAGCTAGGTGTAAATTTTGGGGGATGTCATTTTAACAAAACACTACACCAATCACATTCAATAAAGTGCCAGGGACTGAGTTTATCACCTTCAGAGGATGGCACGAGGAAATATGTGCTAAGATGGTATCATTTTAAACTAACATAGTGTGTGAAAATATTTTACAGGCAAAAGCTGTATAGAAACTATTCATACTTTTGAGCAACCATCATTATGTTTTGTAAATACTCAAAAAATGGGTAATTTCCTAGTTATAAAAATGTTTCCAATTGTATTAATACAATTCTGATGGAAGATCACTCAACTTCATTTAACTGAAAGATTTTGAATTTAGGATTCTATTTACAGATATCTTGGGTAAAAAATTGTGACCAAACAACCATTTTTGTCAAGACTATAAGTCTAATTAATGTGTGCTAGCATAATAAATCTGGATTTCTCCAAAATGCAGGACACTTTAAAATTGACAAAGATGACACAGATCAGGTTGAAATTAGCTCACTGAAAGATCTCAGACTAGACATTCCTGTTCTTTAGGGAATTTCTTTTAGTCATATTATTTTATACATGTGGCAGTCATCTAAAAGATGGTATAAAAATCTTTGTAAATAAATTTTGCAGATAACTCAAAGATTAGTGTTATAGTTAACCAAGAAGATCATGGAGAATGATCCTAATAATCTTCTTAAAATTCCATCCTCCCACCCCCAATTTATTTGTTCATATTAATATGTTACCAAGTAATATGCTCAGGAATAAAGATTGAAAATTGTGCCTATACCCTGAGCAGTTCTGCTTGAGAAAACTATGGCAAAAGAATCAATTTAAAGATACTGTGAGTTAACCACTTCCACTACCAGTGTAAGTGTATGGAAAAAAATAAAAATAGATGTGGCCTGACCCACAGTCTTATAAAACAAGAATAATTGAGTGGAAGCAGAGAGGTGGTCTTGTCTCCCCACACTGCCTTAGCTGTCAAGAACTGGCTGTGAGACTAGTTAAACAGGACTCTAAGCCAAAAATCTCAGCTGCCAGGTTCCTCCACACAGACTGTGGGTAGACGTAGACTGTGACAGGGGCCACCCAACACAAAGCTGAGCTGCACTGCTGTGGGTCATCACACACCAGCCTCTGACTGGGCAGAGATTTAATGAGATTCTGCTTTCCTCGTAGCGACAGTGTGAGGAGCACTGGTGGAGAAATCCCCTCCAGTCAGTGGTGCCATGGTCTTCACCTCTCCTGTGAAACACATCTTAGCATCCCCAAAACCAGCAAAGTTTAAATCTAAATAGCTTGCTTGGTAGAGGAAATTTATTAGAGGCGTCTGAGCCATGTCTGGCATTGACAGTTTGGGTCCTGGAGAGAGCACAGCCGGGAGCCGCCGTGCCTGGACTCCGTTAGCTGTAGCGCTTTCAGCACTGCTCCCAGTCTAATGCAGCTTTATTGCTTCCTGTAGCTGAGCTAATTTGTTCAGAGGTAGCATGTGTATCTCTGCACGGCACTGCACCGTGTCATGTGCATATACCTTTTACGGGCTGTAACGCATGGGATGTCAGGCTAAGATGATCTAATAATCCTTTCTGGCCTTAAACCGCATGAAACCGTCATCAGTCACTTCCATTAATCTTCCATGAAGGAAAATAAGACACCTGAACATAGCAAGACAGTGAGATACAGCAGTAAAAATGTTGAAAATGTTTCTCAAATTCACCCAGCTCTCCCTCTCTAATTCTGCCATAAATTACTGGCCCGCATCCATACAGACGCTGAGATACTCTCAGGCTGCTGCAGAGGACTTCAACTTGCACTTGCTACCAAGGTCGAGGCAATTAGCACATGTTGAGGGGAGAATAAGTAAGAGATGGTGGCACACAAAAAAGTCCAGCGTGGTTATCAAAGCCCCTGCACGGTAGCACAAGGATTTTTCGGCCCAGGCACACCATGTTAGACAATGATGGCCATGCAGCCCTTACTATTTTCATTAGCCTGAAAGAGAAACAAACAGTCTCGGATTAACTCTCTCTGCTTTCATGTGTTGCGTAAAACGCAATGAGCAAATTGCAATCTGGAAATGGGTAAAAAGCTTTGGATCAAAAAATTCCGATGGATCTTGGCCAGTTTGTGCAGAAGTTACCATAACAGGGTCTCGTTGCTCCATACACAGGAAACAAACAGCTGGAGGGCCTAAGCATTCACATGATAAGGGTTTGAGAGAACCAAGCCTGGGAGATGTGCTGATTTTCTCTTCTGGCATGTGAAAAGGTTTATTTTGGACAGCATCTGTTTTACTTTTTATTCTCCATTCCTTTAAAAGGGGAGCGACTAGGTCAGATGGACCCCCTGGAAGGAGCAGAGATTCCTCCTTTCCCTGGAGTGCAGATGAGCATGCTTGAGGACTGAGTGGGAGGAGGATAGGAGGAGCTCCCAGGCTTCTTGAGGGTCTGCTGGGGAGAAGAGAAGAGAATGAGAGCTCTAGTGAGGAGATGGAATCCTGCTGTTCAGGAGAGGTTCATGAAAGGAGCGGGGAACATATGCACAGCCAGGCTCTCTTGGTGACAGAAAAAAAACTTCCTAGGGATCAGAGGGGACTGCACAGAGCTTGCTGCAATCCAAAAAGTTAATAAATTGACTGAAACCAAACCTGGAAACAAGTACCCACCTAACACCACATAGGGGGAGAAGAATGAAGCTGTTTATTAACTTTTCTTCTTTTATATATGTATATATATTTAGTCCTCACAGAGAGAGAAACTGTTTATTTTTAAAGTTAAATGTCCTCATTTCTATTCTATACAAATTGTCTTTGTGCATTTAAAAGACCCTTTGGTCTCTTCAAGTTGCTTGCAGGAAAGAAAAGAGGTCTAGATCCTCATCAAAGGTTTGTCTGTCTTCTCACAAGACGTGGAGCCCAAAGTGACCCACTCCAGTCTTGCTCCTCAGCACTAGAGATATGTGAGTGATAGGAACACTGTGAAACACTTATTGAATTTCATCTGTGACATTAAACAACCTCTAAAATGTATATGCAATATTGGGAAAAATATATTAGTCAACATCTTAATAATTCGCCATTTAGTTTCCATAGGTCGATTAGGGAAAAAAAATGGATATTGGTTCATTGGTAGTTCAGGAAAAAAAAAAAAAAAACAAGTAAAAAAGGAAAGTGTTTCTTTATGATGAAATTGAAAACTATTTTTTGTTTTATAGTTTCACGAAACATTATAAAAGTGATGCAACCCAAAATATTTTATGTGGCTTCAAAAACCTTTTAAAACTGTTTTTCTCAAAAAAATTGAAAGGAAATTTCAAAATGGAATGTTATTTCAAATTAAATAGTTGAAATGCTTGACTTAAAATAATGAAAAAGGAAATATTTGATTCTTTAAAAAAAATTATGAGGTTCTTTTCAAAGTGAAGCACTCAACAAAATTAACACAATTTTGCAAAATCTTTTGGTATATCTCTGCTTCCATTGGGGAAAAAAAAAGAAAGAAAAAAAAAAAAAACAGTTGACATTTTTCACAAACGAGTAAACATTAAGAGCCAAAAGACATGTAAGCACTAAACATTTTCTGGCCCTACAGACCAGAAGTGCTCCCAAAGAGTTTGTTTAGTCATAACCAGAAAAGCCTACCAGAAACCCAGATCTGTTAAGTATAAAATTGGAAACAGATATGTCATGAATGGTTTTTGTTGCCTTTTATTATTTCACATTTTCTTTCGCATTCCTTCTCTTCTCCTTTTGCCCAGTCCTTTTTAGATGCCTGTGTACCAGACACTCCAGGACAAAACATCCTGTGATCTCCACACAAATACCTCCCCAGAGTAATTACGGGTCAAAATCTGTGCTGGCAGAAATTGTCTCCATACTTGTAAATTCAATTGTGTTAGCTGGAGATCTCACCTGATCACTTCAGGTACAATGATTTTAAAGGTTTGTTTTACAGAGAGCCTCAACATATTTCAGCAGTTTTTATTCCATAGATTTTCATAGGCATGATGAAAGTTTCCTCTTTGGAATTTAGAGAGGAAACAAAGCCAGAGTCATCACCACTAGTGGATTTCAATTATTAAAGAAATATAATTATTCTGAGGGCAAGGTGAAGAACATGCAACAATGCAACGCTCCTTTTGCAGACTAAGGACTCTCCTGAGCAAGAGGAAGATCTGAGAGGCTAAGCAGAAGAGGAGAACTTGCCGCCTTAGGAAAAACAGAGCCTACAGGGTATTTTCCCACATTCACAGACGGCCCAGAAATGTACAAGCCCATCAAACCATTCTGTAGGAAGAGAGCCTTGAGCTAATGCTGACCCGAAATGCTGAGCCCTATGTCCTGCTGCTGTGCCATGCAGATGCCCCATCTTCCACTGTCAGCTGCATTTATTAGTTTTGCTATCACACCTCAGGAAGAAAGCTACTTTGCTTTTGAATCTACACAGGCTCCCAAAGTACCAGGTAAGCACAATTCTAGGTCACAGGAAAAATCCTGTGCGAGCCTGTCAACATAGGTTAGGTTTATGCTGTCCCTATTTAGTAATGCTGGATGAATATGGATCACAGCAGGTACCAGGATGCTGGAAGAGAAAGCAGTTTAAATCAGTTTGATGTCCCTGAGATTAAAAGTATCTGCTCTGTTTCTTATTGACCGAGTCCTCTGGTGCTAATGAATTTGTATGGGGGACTTCTGTTTTTTCTAGTGTTTTTCTGGAGGACAAATCTTCCTTTTTGTTAAATCAATGTTATCTTCCTCTTTTATTGTTTTTTAACTGAAAAACAGAATTCACTGGAAAGCTCACTCACTCTTCTTCTTTTATTCTCTCCCTTTCCCTCCTCTTCCTCTCTCTCTCCTTCTCTTTCTCATTTTGACTTTTTGAAGGCTTTTTAACATCATAGGAATACCAAGTTTGGTCTTTGTAATTTTAGTTTTTTCCTGGAGGAGCTCTGGGAAGTCTTGTGTTCTGGGTGTTCTGGCACTTCTGTAGAAAGAATGAGGATCTTGAACAAAGACTTTCTTTGCCCAAAATTGAAATTAGTTGCTGAAGTTGCTAACAAAAGCAGAGGCAGATGAACAAAATTATTCTAGACAGTGAAAAGTTTGTACGATGACAGATTGAAGAGATAGAAACTGTTTAGGGAAAAAAAAAAGGTAATTTTTTCAGAAGAGCAATCAGACTTATTAAAGCAATAAGAATTAGGTACAAATAATAGTAGCACAACTAATATGTTGCTGTGGAAATCGGTGTTGCACTTTTCTCTGTTGGATAAGGTACCATCACTAATGCGAAGTAGGTTTTGAAAATTATCCTATTTCTCAGCTCTTGCCACACTGAGAACAGCAAGAATTCATGAGTGGATAGACCTGTTGATAAGAAAGTCCATGTCTATTTACTGAGCCTAGCTATTTCATGAGATTTACAGGATGAAATTTGTAATCTTTTGTGAAAGTCCAAATAAATCATGTCTTCCAATCTTCTTGAATTCACTCTCTTGTTATCACACCCAATAATTAATGTGAACAAAGAATGTGAATATCTTACAGAGGCACAGATTCCTTTTACAGAAGCTATGGTGATCTGTCTCCATCATATTATTTTCAGCTAGGTCTTTTATAATTCTGTTTTTAATTAGCATTTCGACCAATTTTCTTGGTGCTAAAGTAATAATTCTCAGCCCTGGATTTCCCAGAATAACCTTTACAGTAAAAAACCATTTGCAACATAGCTGTTTTCTGAGAGAGCAACTATTTGAAACAACTTTGAAAATGTCTTTGAGGCACAGAAGTCCTCTTGAAGCAATGCCAAAATACTCCCTAAAATCAAGGCCAAGCTGCTGGTGCAGCTTCTTCAGACAGATCTTAACCACAGGAATTTACCCCTGGTAGTATTTTGTTTCTGACCTGCCATCATGCTGGCTTCCCCAGCCAGCTGATTCAAACGGCAGTGCTGTGGTCCCTTGTGTGTGCCCATGGGCAGTAGGACCATCAGACCAGTGTCCATGGCCCCAGTTCCTACACAACGTTTGGGTCTACACAGTGGAGGAAGTGCCCCCCACAGTGCAGCCCACAGGCTTGAACCCTTGGTCATCCCAAGTGGATTGTGATCATCACAGTTACCTTCCACTCCCACGAGAAATTAATGTAGTCAAATGGAAATGAAGGGGATGTGAGCTGAGACAGATTTTGTCCCGATAAGCTCACCTGGAATCCCTCGTGCTGGTCCAGAGAGTACACATTCCTGATTCATACAGTGTGCTCTGTTTGCATATTGGTTTTGAGTTTTATCTCAAAATTTGATGTGAATTTAACATTTTATATACCGTTCCTGTATACAGGGAATGCTCTAATGCTTCAAACTATTTATTATTATATATATTTATTTGATAGAAACTTTTTATATGTTAGTCTGACAAAACCTAAAACTTCCATACCGCATGGAATAACTTGAACCAGATAAAAGGAATGTTTAATTGTGAAACAAAATAAAAGCATAATGTTTTAAAGTATAGCATTTTCAAGTGTATGAGACAAATCAACAATCTACCTTCTTGAAGTTGGGGATGCTCCATCACTGTAAGTGTTCAAGGCCAGGTTAGACGGGGCTTTGAGCAGACTGGTTTAGTGGAAGGTGTTCCTCACTATGGCAGAGGGAACCAGGTGATCTCTAAGGTCCCTTTCAATCCAACAATTCTATGATTCTCTTGGTGTGTAATCCAGCCTTTGGTCCCTCAGCTGACTTTCCTCTCCTGTTGCCCCCCAGGCTTTTTAAAGAACCAAAATTTTTAAGAACCAAAAAAGATCAAATGATCAGTTCCAAAGTACATGAAATAAATTATTTTAGTGAGTTTTGACATAAATATCAATAATTGAATATGAAAAATGTAATAAAAAATTAAAAACAAGTACTGTGTGAAGGAAGAAATTCTTATACCATTTTTTAATAAAAGTAATCAATTAAGAGAACAGGCTTACTGCTGATGATTTCATGTGCTTTACTGAATTTTCTTCTCCTACCAGGCTAAATGATGAGGAAGTCAGGTTTGAGTGTAATTGCCGTGACAATGTTTACTTGATGATATCCTAAAGTTAAATAGTTAGCACCCTGTCCTCCTTTGGTGGAAAGAGTGAAACTATACCCATGCAAATGAGAAGTCTTTTTGCCTCTTTGAGATGGACCAGCAAACTGCCAGCAAGAGTAATAACACCAAATGCAGGCACAGTGGATTTAGGAGTTTTTAATTTGCCTCGTCTCATGACTCATTCTGTGTAAAGTTTCACATTGTGGGTGCAATCAGTGGTCACCTGTGTTAGTCCTGCCGTGCACTTGGTCCTGCCTCTTGGCTGGAAAAGTCAATTGCTTCCACAGCCTTTCACCTCTTAACATTTCCTTTGATTCTTCCATGCCTGTCATTGCTTTTATGACCTAATGAAAAGTCTTCAGTTGGAAAATATAGTTGATATTTCTGAACTTACAACAGATCTGTAAAAGTCTGTTAGAAATAATACCTCCTCACTGGTATTTTTTATATATGTGTCCTATTTACTGTGAAGGGTAGGAGCTGTTCTTTTAGCTGTGCATTTGTGCTGCACCTGGAAGTGTGGAGTCTCTTGATCTCGTACATAATACAAAAGACTAATCTTGAATATTGATAAAAACATTATTTACTTCTTAAAAAAAAAAAAAAACAAACAAAAATCTTCACTGAGCTTTCCTATGAATGTTATTGTGAGTCTGAAAACTAAGCAGCAACCATGGCTTTGACCAAAACATTAAGCAGTGATTTTAAAAAGAAATAAATCTGGTAAACAGTAAATCTGGTACGCGGCCAACTAAAGTGGAAAAGGGAGGAACAAAAGACTAGTAAAAGACTAGTTCTGAGTAAAAGTCACAGATAAGTTTCAAATGTTCGAGGGCTAACAATTATTTTAAGCAACCTTTAAGCAACATCTCTTACTTTAAGAGACCCAAAAGAGACCATCTCATTAATCAGGTAAAACCGGAACAAGTAAATAATAAAAAGAGCACGGCATATTAAGTGTACTGTTTCTTCTTTCAGTCATGTATTTAAACCAAGCATATTTACAGGGCAAAAAATTCCTTTAAATCCTGTACTTTTGACAAGGATTAGAATTAATGTTTCTTCCCCTTATACATAATTTTTAACCAAGTTCATGGAAATATTTTTAGTGGATAGGGTTCATAAATCTGATAAGGCTCATAAATTCAGCTGGAGCACAAGAGGTGTTAGAAACAAAACAGAACAAAATTTAAAAGAAATTAACTGATTTGCAAATGCACATATTGTGTTAACTGTGTTTGGGTAAATCCAAAGACCTATTACACATTTTTAAAAGAACAGTGCTGAACAATTTATTAAAACTGCATATTTGCAAAATTAAGAGTCGTTAGCTTATAAGGAAGTCTCGCCAACCTATAGTGGAGGATATTTGACATATCTGACTATTGACTGGAGTTCAAACAACAAGAAACAGCTCATAAAGCTCTTCCGGTGAGATTATTCCCTTTGAAGGTCACAAAGGCAAGTCCACCATTGCCAAGTCATGACGCATCTGGCACAACATTACTTTCTAGAAAATTTCAGCTAAGTGATGGTAAAGGAGTCAATGCAGGGGAAGGAAAGCACAAGAAAAAGGGAGAAACTTTTGGGTTACTTTTGTTTTGAGCTCCAACCACTTTAAAGAACTCAAAGACCAGAACACTATAACCATGAAGATCCCAGGGCAGAAGTATTTGAGAAAATGTGTCATAATGGAATCTGCTGGTTAATTATTTGGGATTTTTTCTTCCCATCCTTATCACTTCCTATCTTTTGTGTTCATGGGCTACACCAAATGGACCCCAGATGAAAAAATCAGCTGGTATATTTTAATGCAAAATAGAATTTAAACTTTGTGTACCTCTTGTGTTTAAAGTAATGATATCCCATAATTCACGACAAAATTCAAAAGTCCATGTTCAAAAGTTCAGACGAGGCACAACCTTCAAAGACTTCACTAATTCACAACTGGGGAACATCCAAGCAAAGAAAAAAGGATCATTTCACTTTTAGTGAAACATTAAAAGGTCGTGTGTTATAAGGCTGTACTGCATGAAGCAGAATTCATTGCTTCTTGATAAGCATGAAGAGATTTGTTCTTTCACATTTCTGGAACATGCATTTTAAAAATAAATTATCTTTTTGAAAGTTGAAGAAAATATCTTGATTAATTTGTACTGGCATTAGTTTAACATAGATATTTTAGAAGACCTTAGTCAAGATTTCCTTTTCCACAACTGTCTTGCTACAAGCAAAACAATACAATCTCCCCAAACCTTCCCTAGAGTGAAGATTCAGCCTATACACAGCATTTTAGCTACAAGATCCCACTCTTGTGCTGAGCATAGTCAAACACACAACAAAGTCAACAGCTCATGTCATTCTTAAAGACATTTTGATATCAGAAGGAATGAAAAGCAAAACTTTTTTTTTTGTGAATTTAAATTCTCTGCCCCTTATGATGGAAATGGGTAGGATATATGAAAGGAAATGTGTACTTGATTAGACTTCTCACTGATAAAATCATGACCAGCCTTTCTGAGACAAAAGTAACTTAAAATCTGCACAGTTCTAGGTTGAAAAGCTAGGGGCCAGATGGTCTGTCTGCCTTTCCTTTACGTGATGTAAGGGAAGGCTGTAAACTTGGTTCAACTGGCAGTCTACTCCACTATTGCTACAAAGCCAAGAAAAGCAGTGAGACCACATGAAGAAGTGTAAATAGCATTTTTTAATGAATTAGAAAAAGCAATTTGGGGGTTTTTGCTTGTTTCAATATTCAAAACAATATTTGGGGGAGGTTCTTCTTTAATGTTCATATATGGGGACTAATGTTATGAAGACTATTCTCCCCTGGATTCAAAGATTCTAACTCAGAGTAAAGTTTGAAAGTAAAGAATAAAGGAAAAAAAAAGAGAAAGAAAAAAATTTAAGTTATTCCTTAATTAAATGCAAGGAACACCGGGAGTTCAATATTGACATAAAGGAAATATCAATTTAAATTTTATGAAAATAAAAACTTCAATTGCCCTTGACTCTGCTCATTAATGGAAAAAATCAAGATTACCATAAATCTACCTGTGTGTTTGTGAATTATGCATTAGTTTAAAATAGATTTTCTTTTAATACGTCATGCTATTGCTAAGTACATGAAGATGTAATAGTTTTCCCAACTGTGATGACAGGTTTTCTGTCCTTTTTTTCTGTCTACTTTTGGAAATGCTCCATCAACCTCAAAATGCTTTAACATACAATGGGGATAATTGATTGTTCTGAGAAAGGAAACTACCTAGTTTTAAAAGGATACAAAGGGGTCTCATTGTTCAGGAAGGCTATTTAAAGAAAAGAGTAAGACTTTCTGGTTTGGGAGGTGGGTAGTTTTGGTCTAGAAATGTGTTTGTTGGTCTACAAAGGAAGGATGCAGGTAGACGTGTACACACATGGAGGTGAAGATGCTTGTGAATGAACGCGAGAAAAGCACAAAGCAGGTGAGCAGGTGCTCTCTAGTGTTAAAAGCGGTGATCAAACAGATTACGGCAACAAGACAGGAAAAGGCAGACTGACTTCAAAATTGCTGAAAACAACTTTAACTCTGGCACAAGTATGACGGAGAGCCAGTAGAAGAACTCCATTTATACACAGCTACTCTGGGTGAAGTGCTCCCAGGAGCCTGCCTGCCGGAGTGCCCAAACCTACTTGTTGACTATCGCTGTGCCAAATAATCCATTTCAACAAGAGCCTTTAAAACAAAGCGACTGTCCAGTTACACCGTCCCACTTTTCCTGTACTCTGTCCACCGCCCGCTTCGCAAGCGCGACCAGGCGCTGGCGGCGCTGAGCTGGAGCAGCCTTCCCGAGCCGCGCTGGCCCAGCGGGAAACAGCGGCAAAGACGTGGCACTGCCTGCCCACCTCCCGCGGGGCCGGCATGGACAATGGGGGATGGGGACGCTCCTTCCCCCGGCAGCAGGCGGCACAAGGGGGGCTCCGAGCCCCAGCCTGTGCGCCCGAGCCCGCTGTTCACCGCCCCGCCGGCCCTGCTGGCCGATCCGGGGGGCACTCGCCCTCATTCCCTCCCTCCCTGGGCCGGTGGAGGGAGGCTGTCCGACTCGGTCCGGCATGGACACGGACCGAGGTGCTGCAAGGAGCAGCCGCGGCTCCGCTGGGCAGCGGCGGGACCTCCGCGCCTCTGCCCTCACCGCCTGGATTGCTCGCGGCTCGTTCAGAAACTAGTGTGGCTTTTCTTTTCTTTTCTTTTCTTTTCTTTTCTTTTCTTTTCTTTTCTTTTCTTTTCTTTTCTTTTCTTTTCTTTTCTTTTCTTTTCTTTTCTTTTCTTTTCTTTTCTTTCTTTTCTTTTCTTTTCTTTTCTTTTTTTTTTCTTTTCTTTTCTCTCTTCTCTTCTCTTCTCTTCTCTTCTCTTCTCTTCTCTTCTCTTCTCTTTTCTTTTTCCTTTCCTTTCCTTTTCCCTTTTCCTTTCCTTTCCTTTTCCTTTCCTTTCCTTTCCTTTCCTTTCCTTTCCTTTCCTTTCCTTTCCTTTCCTTTCCTTTCCTTTCCTTTCCTTTCCTTTCCTTTCCTTTCCTTTCCTTTCCTTTCCTTTCCTTTCCTTTCCTTTCCTTTCCTTTCCTTTTTTTTTCTTCCTTTTTTGTCCCTTTCCCCCTTAAGAATGACGAACTATCCCACCTGTGGATCGTACACTTGTTTTCTCCCTGAGAAACGTTGTCTGCCTTTCAGGTGAAAATAGCAGGCTCCAGGAAAGCTTTTGAGGTCTTTTATCTTATATCTTTATACCTGCGGATACGTATTTGCTTATATTTCCCTAGGTGAAAAATTACTAAAAATCTTAATAACAGTGTGACATAAGGCAAGCAACTTTCCTAAGCCTCAGATCTGTTTTTTTATAAATCCTCTTTAGCTTGGTTTTTAGGTTTATTTATTTATTTACATCTTTGTAAGCATTCCCTCAATTCTCAAAATGAGGAAGGTAAATCCTGGAAAAGACATGGCCCGTTATTAGTGCAAATTGTAGAAGCCACAGACGCCCTGGGGATTTTTTTTTTTTTTTTAATAAGAAGCTGCAAACAAGGGATGTGTTTCATATCGGACTATTCTTATGCTTTTCGTGTTACAGAGAGTAGTCTAAATTCTCGGCGCTATCCTGGGCAGATGCTTCTTGCATTGCGTTTTGAAAATGAAGTGCACTATTGCACTTTTTCTGAACTGAAAATTAAAAATTAAGAAAAAAAAAAAAAGGAAGAAAAAAATTGGGCCCAGGGGAAAACAAGTGCCCATAACTCAGGCGAACAGTCCACCTTTTAGTGCAGGTATTACGGGAGGAAGTTAGATAACAGTGTTAATAAAAGTAATGACCGAAATATTAAAAGAAATGTCAGGGAAGGAGCTTCCATGAACAATTCCGCTGCAAGTGCTCGGGAGCGCTGGAGAATCCATTGCCACAGCGCCCCCTCCCACACGCGGCTTGAACTAACGATTTTATCCCGAAGACGTCCAAAGAAAAGTTCTTTCTTTTCCTTTTTCCCTCGCCGTTTTCACCGCTCTTCGCTTTAACCCCGCGAACAGCTCCACGGAGGGCTCGCCCAGCTCGCCCCGTCTCCCTGCTTTCGCACAGGTTGCTCCTGCAAGGCACCTCGCTCGGAAAGAGCCCTGTAAACTGGGCTCCTTTACTAGAAAACCGGACAACTCCGCTTGCACAGTATGCGTGTGTCATTTGTTATTTTTAAATACAATAGTCTATTATTTAACGTCGTTGTCTCCGGGAGATGGTGGCGGTCCCCCATTTCATGAGAGAAAGGAGAAAGCATTCCCAGACCATTGTGTGGTTATGTCACAGGAAACTGTTTCAGCTGCGCATTGTGTTACATCTTCAAACCCCACCAAGTTCCACTTCTCTTTGCTTGAAAAGTTGCTGTGACTGGTGTCACGACAATTGGGCAATTGGCATTGTGCGGGTGACAGGCGTGTGCGCCTCTCCGGGCCGCAGGGAGCCCTCCCGGGGAGGGAAACCTCTCCTTCACCCCAACGAGGCTTGTGTTTTTATGTTTTTTCTTCTTCTTTCACTTGTGTAAAGGCGGGGGGAGCGGGGTCCGGAGTGAATGGCCCCCGGGCAGACGCCCGAATGCCGGGCAGAGGCAGCAGGAGCCCCATCCCCATAGACGGGGCTTTCAACTTCACCCGCCCGAAAACTTCAGCCCCTGCCACTGGTGCAAGGAGATGTAGCTAATAAATGACAAAACGCAAAACCTGTCTCCCAGGACAGCAATGAGCGATAGCAGGGGGTGGTGGGGGAGCTCTCGTCCACCTTGTCAGCTCTGCTGGAAGAAACTGAATTAAAGAAGACAAGGCGAGGTCGCAGTTTAAAATCTGGAAAGGTAAACGCTGACCTAATGAATAGATTATTAAAATAAAAAAACACAGTGTGCGAAGTCTTAATGTCTCTGTGTAGGCATGTTAATTTGCCACAGTTATTACCAATAAAAAGTGCATGTAATACTATTCTGGTGTTTAACAGCGCAAGTTAGACGGCTTTGTATTAGTAACGGGTAGTACTGTGGGAAAATTAGATTTCGGCGGTGGAGCCAAGCAAATGAAAAACCTCTTCCCTGCGAAAGGCATTCAAATCAAACAGAGATAACTCCGAGAAAAGTTAAATACAGACACTGATCGCTGTTTAGAAACGTTATTGGAAGAGTTTTCTGGTTTGTGTACTGCAAAGCCTTCGCCAGCTATATTTAAATGACCCCACCAGCTATTAGTCCTCCACATTGTGCAGAGTCAAATTAGTGGTGTACTTGTAATAAAATGCATACCGGCTCCTTGCAGTGGCTAAATCCATTCCTTTCTGAAGCCATACAAAAATTATGCAAATCAAATCAACGCAAGAACTTGTCTTTGAAATGATAATATTTTACTCCATTAATCTCTGATTGCGAAATTAACCCTGTTTCTGTATATGAAACAATATTTTTGGACTGCACAAATTAAAACATCAGAAATATAATCTGTTGCTCTATGTGTCTGGAGGAAGGGGAATAATGTTCCTCCTGATTTAAACATTCCTCACACCAAAATCACAAAAATTTATTCTCGTAGAGGAAAGGCATGCAGATGGAGGCAAAACCAGCACCTACATTTTACACGGATGGCCACGTAGACCTAACGTGTGTAGCATATGTCTGCGCGTGTAGATACGTATGGAGATTTGTATCTCTCGTGTGTGCGTGTGTGTCTGCGCGTATCTACACACACTCCGCACTGAATTACATCAGTTCTCTTGGGATCACGGTATTTATTTAAGTACTCTTCCCAGGTCATAACTGTAACACTCACTTAATAGCATTAATCCCCTGTTATAATGTAAACACAACGGCCATTGTATTCCCAATCTGTATTGTTCCACTAATTATTAAAGAGGAAGAACTAAAAGCAATCAATTCGCGAAGATAAACACCACTTTCCTGGAAAAAGAACAGCTTCCCAAATAAAAATGCAGAGAGTATAACACATTTTGCAAGGCATGCAGGTTGGCTTAGAGAGATTCATGTATGACTTCATAATGTTATAATTAATTTTGCATTCTCGGCTCTCCAGCTGCTGCTCCTTTCAGAGGCAGAGCTCATATACTTAGAAATCGGTCTGCGGAACACAGCAATTGACTATTCAGATGTAGTCGCACGATATCGATTATTCCATAGAAATACTGAAATATGAATATGTTTTATATAAAGCATTGTTTTTAGAGTTTCTATTTTTATTTAATATATGCACATTAATCACCAAGCAGGGAAGCAAATGTCTTTTCTGTAATCTGTTGCACTGAGTTTACCAGTTGTTTATCACTCTCTTATCAGGAAGTCGGGAGTTAATGACAAGAAATACCTGTTGGTGTTAACCTCCTCCCCCTCACCTGCTTTTTTAAGGATTGCCTCCTCTACAGGCCAGCTGATAGATCTGGATAGGAATTAATCCGGTATGTCTGGTGGCCAGATCTCTGCTGCTGCTTGTAGCGGCAGGGGTAAACTGGTATGTGGGTTTCACAGAAAAGGAGGAGAGTAAAGGAGAGAAATAAAAACTGAGATAGAAAAAGAAATCGGAAAGCTCGAATTGTTCCAGACACTTTACACATCCCGAGGTTTGACCGTAGTTCCAGCACGGCATTTTCCCCGCTGTGTGCGCCAAGCTATTGAAACGGCTTCTCCAAGTGTATTTTTTTTTTTATCAGCTGCATGTTTAATTGATTAACAATAGGCTGCTCTGCACACCCGCAATTTTTCAGCTACTGCCATCTCCCCTCCTGCCGGTGGCCAACCGATTCCCCGGCGTCGTCTCCATCCTACCTGACTGAAACTACTTGAGGTACTTCATGAAGAACTCGGCCATAAATATCAAGCAACTTCATTTGTTTAAGTACGCACTCATAAATGTTGAAAATAAAACACAGCTTCATTAACTTTTTTTTTTCTTTTTTCCCGAGTACATAAACATTATTAATGAGGCCGTTCCGGGCTGATTACTTGCTGAAGGTTGCACGTGAAGGGCTTGTGGGAAGCGCGGTGGCTTCCAGAGCTGCGGTCCCATCCCTACCTGCCGGACCGACCCCGATCCTGCTCCGCACGGGCGGCGGCGGAGTTGAGGGGCGCAGGTGCGGACCGGGATGCGCGGAGAGGCCTAGCACGCCTCGGCCCCCTGCAGCGGATGGGTGAGACGGGCAGGGCCCAGCGCCGTGCCCCGGGGCTGTGGGACTGAAGGAGTACCGGGGGAGGGGAGCCCCGGGCCCTCGGGTAGGGGGACACCGACACTGGGGACCGTGGGCACCGCGACTCGTCCCGGGAGGGAAAGGGCAGAGCTTGGGGAAAGGGTAGAGGGTGGCAGCTCGCCGCCGGCTTCTGAAGGGACCTTCTGGACCAACCATTAAAGAAATGTACGTGCACACAGACGTGTGTATTTAGGCTTGCACTGAGGAGACAAGAGCGGTGCCTCCGCCTCGTCCTCCTGTGCCCGGGACGGAGCAGCGCTGGCACTGGCTGGAAGCTGAAAGTGTCCTGGGCCGAAGGGAGAGGGCAGAGGAAATTAATTACATAGATACTATATTCCAGGAGATTTATCTGATCTGCCAAAAGGAGGAAGGGGTGAGGGGAGAATGCAGATAGCCCCCCGGAAGGAGTCACCCAGGCCTCTTGCCCGCACATCAGCGCAGGAAGAATAGAACTGAAAGAAAGATGGGGGGATTTTTTTTCCTTCATGCGCAAACGCGCTGCATGACTAGATCGTCACTGTTTGTGGCAACTTATAAAACTGTAAAGTTCACGCTGCCAGCGATCAGCGATCCTGGATCTGCTGATTTGAGCAGTTGCTCCTCTCCCTACCATATAGGGCAGCACTTTTACCAAGTGCTCGCTCTACCCTTGCGCGCTGCCCGGCTCCGCCGCGCCCGGCCCTGCGCGCTCACACGCGTGTGCGCGCCTGCAGCGCTCCGGAGAGTGCGTGCGGGAGGGGATGCAGATATGCCTTGCACGCGTCCTTCTGTGTTGCTCTGTGGATATAGAAAGAGGGAGAGAGGGTCTGTAATGGAAAGTGTGCGGAAGAGTATTCATGGCTCCGCGAGTCCGGAGAGGAGCTGATGAACAGTATCATCGTTTGGCTTCAGCAGCGTGCTCACAGTCGGAGAGGCTGCCTTGCATTACAAAGCCTGCCTGCCTTCGCTGCCTGCCTTCCCCGCCTGTCTGCCGGCCGCGGGAGGAGACGGAGCCGGGGCCGGGGCCGGGGCCGGAGCGGGAGGGGGCGGGCCCGCCGGGCTATGCAGATGAGCGGCGGTGATGGACAGCTCTGTTTTCCAATGTCCCTCAGAAACTCGAGTGCTGCTTCCCTCAACTCTTCACTCCAGACTCTATACTTCCCCCAAAATACAGGCTCGCAGGCGCTGGGGGAGCTGGCTGGCTGACTGGGAGAACTCCATATGCAGCAGCCACTTTTCTGATTTCGGGGTCTCGCTTCTCTCTCCCCCCCTCCCCGCCTCCCCCTTCTGTTTCTTTCCCTTTCTCTTTCTTTTTTTATTAACCCTCTGTGCTTCCATCTCTCCCAGATGCCCTTCCCCTCCCGGATAGATTTCTGACCTTTCCTACTAATTTTCCATTTGGAGGGTTCTTTTTGGGATTTTTCCTCTTGTTTGTTTTTATTCTGATCGGGTGCGCATGGGGGGGAGCCTATAACAATTCTGATTCTCTACATAACTGCACAGAGCCAACCGAGGGGGGGGGGGGGGAGAGAGAGAGAAAGAGAGAAGGAGGGAGGGAGAAAGAGAGAGGGAGGGCGGGAGGGAGGGAGCGGGAGGGCGGGCGGGAGAGAGGGAGAGCACGAAAGCAGCGCCAGGAGCAGCGGCAGCAGCAGGGCCGGTCACCCTCGCCCCCTCCCTGCTCCTGTGCACGCCAGTGCAAGCCATGTCCTATCCTCAGGGTTACCTCTACCAGCCCCCCGGCTCGCTGGCTCTGTACTCCTGCCCGGCGTACGGGGCGTCGGCGCTGGCGACCCCCAGGAGCGAGGAGCTGGCCAGGTCTTCGTCGGGATCGGCGTTCAGCCCTTACCCGGGATCGGCAGCTTTCACCGCCCAGGCGGCGGCCACAGGCTTCACCAGCCCGCTCCAGTACTCCACAGACCCCGCCACGGGATTCCCCTCCTATATGGTAACTACCGAAGAGAAACCCTCTCCTTCTTCATTAGCATCCGCATTCTCATCCTCATCATCTTCAGCCTCTCTCCTCACACACTCACCATCAGCCCGACACCACGCCGCACAAGCGGGCGCCCCGCGCCGCCGCCGCTGCCGGCTCCGCGCCGCACATCGCTCCGCGCCGCCCCGCAGCCCGGCCGGGGACGAGCGGAACGGAGGCGAGCGGAGCGGCGGGCCGGGGCCGGGGCTCTGCTTAGCGTCCCGGCCAAGCGCGGTGCCGGCCTGGGTCCCGGGCTCTCCGCGCGGTTTGAGGAGCCGAGAGGGCGCTTTGGTTGAGGGAATACGGATGGTCTCAGCCAGTTGGGTTGGGTTGGATGCTTTCATTTTCCCCCCGTTCCCGTGTCTGTGGGTCCCAGGCTTTCCTTCTTTTTTTTTTTTTCTTTTTAATGTGTATTTTTTTTCTTTTCGCAGTGATAGCACAAAGGGAGGGTTTATTTTTCTTCTTCTTTTTTTTTTTTCCTAATTTTTCTTCTCTCTCTCTTTTAAGTCGGTGTTTAGAGGCGCTGGGGGCTTTATCCCCGTGTGGTTTTATTTACTTTCAGTGTGTTTTGTGCTAATGGTTTAACTGGATTTTGGGAATGAAAAGGAGCATCTGTTTGCGATCTGTGAGCTTCGCTTAAGCCCAAAATGGTCGTAGTGGCCGCAGTTTCGGATTTCACTTTCTTCTTATTAGTTTAAGGAGCAGTTGCAATTGCGTGTTGTGTGTGTTCTGTGCATAAAGTATATAAATAAAACCATAAACTATATAAACAAACTGCAAGTCTAGATGGTTATATAGTTTTATAAACAAGCGTGCACACAGAGCGTCAGACACATATCTAGTCCGTACACACAAAGACCTGTGCTCGGAATTTGAGGCTAGAGCCGCTGTCGATATCCTAGGAGAGGATGGCAGCGGGGTAGTTCTCTCTCCCTGCAAAGTGACAGAGAAGCTACTTGCTTTCCGTCTGTTCATAATACAGCGCATAAATTCTCGTGCAGTCTTTATTCGGGGTGGTAAAAAAGATCTGAGGGTCTCTCTTGTTTTTCCTGTTGAGAAGCAGTAGGCGAGTGGCTGGAAGTTGCAGCGAGGTTGTGAACTGTGCGGGATATTGGGCGATGTTGAGCCTGTGACTCTCCGATCTGCGGGGTACAGAGACGTGCTGAAAGTTAGCGAGTTTCTTAGGAATATCTTTAACTTTTCTTGCATTATGCAGACTTAAATAAGAGCAATTTAAACGTTAAAGAGCGAATTAAAATGCTAATTACATCGCATTTGAACAATTCGAAACGGTGCATATCTTCTGATTTGCAAATTGGATTTGCAATGCATTAGTGCAGTGAATTGCTAAGTGGCGGCTTTGTTGTATTTTCTATAGCAAAAAAGGAAACATCTTTTGAACCTGTGAGAGAAATGTTGATATCAAGACGCTACCTGTAGGGCCTCTAAAATGTCTGCGCGGTTCAAAAATTATATTGGGAAATATTCAATTACAAGGAGCTGAAATTAGCCAGAAAGATTAAAACATCGCCGATTTTAAGCGCGTGTGCTTGTGTCTGTGTGCTGGGCGGAGGAAGGGGGGAATTGTAACTTAATGGCCTTTGGGTGCTGCTACTCCCCCTCATAGAATATGGATACAAGACACCATCCCGGGGAAATACAAATATAACCGCCGATCTCGCCTTGACAACTCACTAATGGCTATCAGCAATAACAAATTGCCAACCCCACCGTTTTGTTCTGTCCAGGGCTCCCCTTACGACGCCCATACGACGGGGATGACCGGAGCCATCAGCTACCACCCGTACGGCAGCCCTGCCTACCCCTACCAGCTCAACGACCCCGCGTACAGGAAAAACGCCACCCGCGACGCCACGGCCACGCTGAAGGCCTGGCTGCAGGAGCACCGCAAGAACCCCTACCCCACCAAGGGCGAGAAGATCATGCTGGCCATCATCACCAAGATGACCCTGACCCAAGTCTCCACCTGGTTCGCCAACGCCCGCCGGCGGCTCAAGAAGGAGAATAAGATGACCTGGGCCCCGCGGAACAAGAGCGAGGACGAAGACGACGACGAAGGCGATGGAGCGAGGAGTAAGGAGGAGAGTCCCGAGAAGATGCCCGAGAGCAACGAAACCTCGGCAGAGGACGAAGGTAGGCGTGGGGTGCTTGCAGCCCCGGCGGGGTGGCTCCATCCCGCCCCGTCGAGTCCCCCGGGAGCGGGGCAGCGGGGTAGGAACGGGGGCGCGGCGTTTAACAAAAGCGACCCCCAAACCCGTCCCGTCTCGTCGCCTCCGGCTGCTCCGGTCACTTGTCGCCGATCAGTGCCTGTGGCCGAGGCGGGCGGGGGCGGCTGGCGGGGAGGTGCGAGGGGCGCCGCGGAGGAGCCGGCCCGTGGGGATGGGTCCTCCTGGGAGTGGGAAAAGGCCGGGATGGCTTGAGCCTGCCCGGCCTCAGCGGTGGCGCGGCGGTGGCTGGGCTCGCTTCTCTCCCGCTCTGTTTTGCCGCCCCTCCTCACTGCCTCTCTGTGCCCGGCGGGCCTCCGCAGGGATCAGCTTGCAAGTCGACTCGCTGACGGACCACTCCTGCTCCGCCGAATCGGACGGCGAGAAGCTGCCCTGCCGAGCGGGAGACCCCCTCTGCGAGTCGGGCTCGGAGTGCAAAGACAAGTACGAGGACATCGAGGAGGAGGAAGAGGACGATGACGAGGACGACGAAGAGGACATCGAGGAGGATGACGGCGGCGGCGGGGAGCGCGACCCGCCGGCCAAGCCCGCCACCTCCTCGCCGCTGGCGGCCGTGGAGGCCCCGTTCCTCGGCCACCCGCACGCCGACGCCGCCCGCAGCGCTACCAAGGCGGCGCTGGGGCCCCGCGCCTCCCCCGGCCCCCCGACGCCGGCCAGCAAGCCCAAGCTCTGGTCTCTGGCCGAAATCGCCACCTCGGACCTCAAGAGTCAGACCCTGGGCCAAGGCTGCCAGCCTGCGCCGCTCTCCTCGGCCACCCCCGCCTCCGCCCCGCACAGCGCTGCCTACTCGCCCTCCTCCCTCCTGGGGAGGCATATTTATTACACCTCACCTTTTTATAGCAATTATACAAACTATGGGAACTTTAACGCTCTGCAGAGCCAGGGAATCCTGAGATACAACTCCGCAGCAGTGGCTTCAAACGAGGGACTAAGTCAGACTGTCCTAAATGCCAGCTCTGTCCACAAACAGAGCAGTGACTCTTTGAAAACGATCACTAACCAACTAGAACAACATTACAGGCCCTCTAGCTATGACTCTAAGAAAGGTAGGTGACTTGTTTCTGCCGCTTTCTTCCCTCTTCTCCCTCGTCCTCCTCCCCCGACCCGTAGACGACCCCTGAGCGCTGTAAATACTGAAACCTTCTCTGGAAAAAACAGCGAGCTCGGTGCCACCGCTGCCAGAGTGAAGATGGGCACTCATATAACCTGGGGATTAAAACGGTGGTGTCGCCGTCGTATCGGTACCGGCCCCTAAGAACCGCGAGAGGAAATGTGAAAGACGACTTTTAGATCAGTCTCACAGGCTGCAGATGCAGCTTTGCAAGTAGTTTTTGGTTTTTGTTTTTTTTTTTTTTTTTAAAAAGGAAAAACTACACACAAAGCTATCCAGACAGCACTGGTGTCATTGCCTGTAATTTTTTTTTCCTGACAAACTGGTTTGACTCTCTTTGTTTCCAATATTCTCACGGGGATTTTTTCAGCTTTGGGTTCAGATAATTGCTGACCTTGGACGTGAAATTACGCGGAGCGTGACATTTTTTGTAACTGGTTGCTTCTTGGTTTGTTTGGGTTTTGGGTTTTTTTTTTCTCCCCGAAAAAGTTTTCCATTAATATGATTGTCATCTTATCCTACAAAATTACTTGAGATACAGGCAAATATAAAATATTGGCTACTCTTTTAAACGACCCAGCTGCGAATCGTGCACCAGTGAGGGTTGGGACCTACACAGACTGTATAATCTAGTTAGCTGGCTGTGTCCTGTGACTAACTGACGGTTATATTTTGACAGATCCCACTGAAGTCTGCACAGTAGGAGTACAACCATACCTATAGAAGTGCAATCACACAGCAATGCAAGTAAGTGAGAACATTTTCTATTACACTGATCATTTGGCATCAGGTCTGAGACGTGCTGCACAGTTCTAGACTGTTAACGTTAATTTCTTGCTTCGTTACTTGAGAGTTTGGTCACGAAGTAAAACATTGTTTTTTCTTCTGTTTTCGGAAGCCTCATATGACTACATTTATTTCTTGGGTTTGTCTTCATTTTCAAGCCAGGTTAGACAGTTTCCTCACTTTGCATACTCTTCGCTTGTGTAAGGCAAAGCCATAGGGACTACTTAAAAGTTACGGAAAGAAATCTTCAGGAAAAAATAAAAAACCTTTGAAGGCATTGTTATTTAAAAACAGAGTGCTTGTGCTCACGTGGCAGTGCTAAAATTGAGTGGGGCTTCATGCAGCGACTGCGTATTTAAAATAAAAAGGGACAACTGCAAGAAACAGACATGAATCTTACGCAAGGTAATCTGTGACTTGGCTCTTGCCTAGCTAGCAAAGGCACTCTGAATACTTCCACTATTTAGAGCTAAATAAACAACAACAACAAAATCACCTTGCCGATATTTTTCAACTAACTTCTATTTTTGTTAGAAGAAATTAAACGAGTGAGAATTTTGCTTTACTTCCTTTCCCGCCCACCCCTTTTAATGGTGTTAGAGTTTAATTGAAGGATTTTTGGATGATCTGGTTTTTTCCTTGGTCCACAGGTAGGTGTCACAATTGCTTTGAAAAAAGTCAGCAAGCCATCATCTCTCCCCGAGCTAATATATATAACAAATCTCTAAATCCGGATCACATCTGGTGCCACTGTATAAAAGAAGACCACAGAGCACTATTAAATCTTCAGAATCTAATTATTAAACCAGAATTTTGTTGGACATATGTGAGTTTGCTGGTATAGTATAGTTTCCCCAATGTATGTGTGACTTTTGAAAACAGATCTGTTTTTCTCAGGATATCTTGAATTGATCACTTCATTGCCACGGTATCTATTCAATAGGTGTGATAGGATTTATTGTAAAATTTATTTGTAAAAGATGTATACAGTAGAGATAATAAAGACGTGATTGGAGAACTTGAGTCCTTACAAAGTGGAAACAAATTTGATATTTATTTTTGTAACGATATAAAGCTTCTAGTAATTTATGCAAGTTGTATTGCAATGAAATCTGAACATTTTGTAAATAAATTTTGCCTGGTTTTTATTTGAAACGTTGATGGTTATACAATCTTTGGTTGTTTAACAAGAATTCTTTACTAATTTATATCTCTAATTGTAAATAAAAACAGACTAGTCTGCAACAACATTGTGTTTTTCATTCATTTCCCTCAAAATACTAATTTATTATTTAGAAAAGGAGGAAATTTGTAATTTCAATAGTAGAGCTGAGATCATAAAATGAGTAAGCAATTTAAACATGTTGCAAATATATACTTTGCATAAATTAATTCCTTCTGGCTTGTTCCGTTATACTTAAGCTTTAAATACACTCATATGAACAAATACGTATTTGTATGTATACATGAATATGCGTAGAAAGGGTGATTGGAATTTATGCATGTTTCTTATAAACTATTTATACTGGGTGTGAAGTAGATCTTTATTTATCATTCTTTAAATTCACTATTATAGGGTGAAAAATATTATCAACCACGGCTTACTTCTAATTACTTATTTTTGGCTTCTGGCTAAAATATGCAAGGGAAAAAAAAGATTAAAAGTCCAATACCTGTTTGGGGTTTTTTTTAATGGTTTTCCCTCTTTATATTAGTAAAACATACCTTTACAGTTACACTGGAAGTCTGCTTTGATTTGAATCATAAAATTAGCCAACTCATCATTTTAATTTTTAGTAAAATAATGGGAATCCTCATATAATATAATTCCAGAAAAGAAACGAACAATCATTTATTTTCCCCAAAAGATAAATTGAGTGAATATAACTTACGGTTATAAAACAAGAATAATAGCTTCTTAGATTGCCCTTTAATCAATCATACACTTATTTTTCAAGAGGCTCATCTATTTTATTCCGTGATTAATAATGTTCCAGCGTGAGAGCATTATTAGATCCCAGCAGGGGAGATCCTGAATGCTTTTAGCTGCTTTGGAATGGTCAGTTGGGGTTCATTATGGTCTGATATTGAACAATTTATAAAATCTTGTCTAAACATCTGCCAGCTCAGATAGGCTGATGTGTCTGAAGATGGGAAATTGCTGGACCAGTTGATATTGACAAACGGATCTCTCTCCAGTGGCTTTTTGTTCAGTGAAAATTAGTGGCCTCTTGCTCAGGTCTTGTTAGAAAGGGCATTTGAAAGTGATCTTAGATACTTCAGGCATCAGCCTTGGGAAGGTTAACTGGATAAAGAGCCCTGCTAGTCTGGAGTCCGGAAATATGTTGTTGTTATATTAAATAGGGGGAAAGGAAGCTGTTTTTCTTGAATGCATATAGAAAATTCCCATGATCCATCTTCCCTTGCACACCCCCCTCACCCCTCTTTTTAATTTGCCCCTATAAAGACGTCTAACTGACTGAGAAAATGCGTGTGTTTTTCAGCTGAAAGGGCAGAAATAAATAACGTTATCCTGGCATACTCTGGGATCTGTCTATCTAAATCTAAAGAAGTGAAGATCTTTGCAGCTGGAGGCCTACTCATACTTTTATGGTGTTTGTGGAATGATGCTTCTTTGCTCCTGTAGCATCCTCTTTTTCATTGAGGTAGAATGCAATTTTATCTGCATGTAGTGTGTAGCACAATTAGGCAAACAGCTAAGAAGTAATTAACTTTTTCCCCTCCAGTTTAGCATATGATGTAGATTGCAAATATTTACTATAATCATTCTCGACCATGTTTACTGTGCAGTCCAGGAAGGTTTTATGGAGGGATTTTTATGTCAGGGGGAAATACCTGAACTTTCTTTCCCCCGCTCTTGCTCCTACTCCATGAGCCCCCACCACCCATGTTATACGTCCCAGGTCTCTGTTGGACACAAAGTGTACATTTCAATTGGTAAAAGCCAAAAGCTGTGGCAGAGATTAAAAAAAGGCTGACGACATTCCTTTGATGTTTGTACGCCCAAAGACTTATAAAAGATTTCCATAATTTACCCACCCTTGCTAGTATTTAGACCTGGATTTCTTTCTGGAAAGAAAAGTAGAAAGACTCGGAAAACTCGCTTTCAAGTATTCACTATGTATGTAAAACCCAATGGACTTCTCTCATCCTCTGAGAAATTCACAAACGGTTCATGGATGCAGATGGGTGCCACTGAAATGATTTGGCATATGAATTTATTTTTTTTTAAACAAGAAACTAATGGGCGAGAACTGCATATTCAACATCATTCGAGATTTAGTAATCAAAATTGAAAGCAGGAGGAAAGTGTAGCCTTACTAGATTGTTGGCAAAAACAATGTGATTATTTCAGGGTAGCAAGAAAGAGGGACGAACGATAAAATACATCACTCTGTGTATGGTTTATTTCATAACGATGCTAATGAGCCCGCTGGGATTAAAATCTCACACCCCTTTCTATATTTACTCCCTCTTCTCCCCATCCCCCGCCCCTCGTCTCTGCGCTCATTTCGGAGCAGGAAAGGCAAACCCTTCCCTCTTCGGGGCCAGAGGTTTCATTAGAGCTGATTTATTGAAATTCGGGCTTTAATCTCAGGTGGGATCCCAGAGGAATTGGCGCTGTCGTCAACTAGGAAGAGGGTCTCTTTCCACTTTACACTTCCTGGGCTGCTTTTTTCCTCGCTCCCTGCAAATGTCAACATTTGTTCTCAATAAGAGAGTTATTGTTTCAGGAAAGCTGCTCACCAACTGCCTTTAGGAGCAGAAAAAAAAAAGCGTCGCCCACCTTTGTTTGGCTGGAGGCTGGGGGAAGGGATGGGGACGCAGGTAACACGCAGCTCAGGCCAGCAGCGGACAGACAGACAGACATGGGAATTGCTGCTGCTGCCGTGCACCAGCTCGTGGCCGGAGGGAAACGGGCCCGGATAAGGGGAAAGTTAATGGAAAGAGCCATGGGCGTCTGCGTTTCTCTCCCCGCTCCATTGACGTATTTGCCCCCGACTTGCTCAGACCCATAATAGGGAGGCAGGCTGCGGGGAAGGAAAAAAACAAAACAAAACAAAACAAACCCCAAAAACAAAAACAAAAGTATCAAAACCCACCAACACAAGAACTACTTGAAAAAGGACTACTCTCACGGATTTCTACCCGCGGAGATGGTCTTCAGGTTTTGGGGAGGGATGGAAGGGTGATCTTCCAGGTGAAGAAAGATGTAAGGCTGGCTATCTGATTCAGCCCTACCTGAGGCAGCCACCTCCCCAAGGGCCATCCATCAGCTCCCGACTCGGCCGGGCCCCCGGGACCGGCCAGCCCGGAGCGGAGCAAAGCAGCCCGGCCCGACCGGCTCCCCTCCGCTCCGTGGTGGCCTCTCCGTGTCCATCCTCACGGAAAAAAAACCAAAAACCAAAGAAAAACCAAACCAAAAAACACAATCCTGTCACCACTGAAAGTTTCTGGCTCTGTCACATGTTACATCTCACTTGAAGGCAGTTCAGACTCAGTGCTCGTCTGAGAGACTGTAGCAGGAATGTAATCAATATCGGGAGGGTTTTATTGCTTATTGACTTTTGAAACAAACAAACTATCCCCCAAACCCACCCCACCTACTCAAAACAAACAAACAAAACCCCCCAGAAACAAAGACTACTCCAGACAGAATTTATATATTTATTTATAATTTATTTTGCCTTCTGCATTCAGATATATCTCGGGTACTTAGGCAAGTTTCCCACGATCCAGGTAGTCGAAAAGAGCATTTCCATTGTAGGAACTGAATAACGATGGTAAAAAAATACTGTTATTAGAGTGATACTCCACATTAAATAATGAGATGTTCATCCCTTTGTTTTTAATCCAGTAACTAATAACTTAGGTATGTTTCCAGTTTCTAAAAGAATAAAAGCAAGGAGGAGAAAAAAAAGTTAAAAACAAAGGGATCCATAGTGCATACAAAGCACCCATGCATCTAATCCCTGATTATTCCTCGGCGTGTCTGAAGCAAAGTATTTATTGAAGTACAGAGGGAAAGCGCGGTCGGCGGGACACGCTGGCGCACAGGTAGCTCGGAGCTGCAGGCAGCGACCTGGGGCAGGCGGGCTCTGGGGGAGTGTTTCACCTGAGAGCGCCTTGCCCGAGGTGACAGCCCCGCTGCCGCAGCCTGGACCCGTGCCCCCCTCCCGAGCCGTGACTCATGCAATAATGTCGCCATTGCACATCCAATCCCGACCGAGCCGGCTGCATTTTTCCCTGAGCAAAAAGGAAGGAACAGAGGGACGTGGCCACTCGGCCTCGGGGGTGGCCTCCGTTAACCTGGATCCTTTTGGGATTTAAGGACTGAAAAGAAAGGGCGGGGGGTGTCACCCGGCCCAGCCGCTCTCGGAAGGGCAGGAACGCACACAGGCAGAAAAAGTCACTTCTTCGCTCCGTCTTGTGTCATCCGTGACGAGGGATTTCAAAATACTCCCGAATATTTGTGCAGGGGACAAAAAAAAACCACCTCGTGTTGCTCCTCACATGGCGGCTGTGTGGGTAGTGTTGCTGCTCTGGCTCTTAAAGAATGCCTAGGAAGTAAAATAAAAATAAGTATGTGCATTTTTATAGGGAGATAAATTGACAATTTATTGTGTATAACTTCTGATCAATTATTAATCGTTAGTGTCAACAACAGGGTTATAATTACCTTCAGTTATTTAAAGGGATATTTATTTTTTCTTCTCTCTGATCTGGTAATTAGTTAATGCTCTGGAGTAATGAATTCAAAGCTGATTTGATAATGATTGAGACAGGGTTTTTTCCCTCTCTTTTGGCAGCCCCCCCCTCGCACGGAGGGGGAGGGGAGGAGGAGGAGGTGTCTCCCCCCGTTTGCAAAGAGTCCATGTAAAGGCAAATCACCGCGCGTTTCTCTTTTCAGACCATAAATAACGATTCTGGGAATAAAAAGGCGAAATGACAAACAAATAGAGCGCAGCTGGGATGAATAAGGCCGATCAAAGTTAGCGGGGGCCGACGCTTCTCTCAGCCGCCGCAGGTCTGAGTCCCATAAAGGTGCCAGCAACTCTTACCTCTCTCCCCGAGATCAAGGGAGAGGGCGAGCAGGACATTTTAACCCTCTGACATCTTCCCGCGAGCGGAGGAGGGGAGAGAGGGAAAGGGAAGAAGAGAACTGCATATTTCTTGTTTGGGGGAATTAATGCCTTCACCATTGCTCTAGGGAAGGGGTTTCACCTGGAGCCCGAGAAGCTCCCGCCCAGCCCGCGGAGGATGCTCGGGGGACCGAGGGGGAGAGGTGCAGCGCGGTGCGGGGCTGGCTCAGCTCCTCGCAGCGGCAGAGGTGCCTGTAAATGATCCCCAGCCCGGCTCAGCCCTCAGGATGGGGAAACAAGAAATAATTTTTTTTTCCTCTCCTTGAGGGAGCTCGGCGTGAAGAAAAGCAGCAAAAGAGCAGCCCGCAGGAACTGTGGCTGCCGCCTTGCCCCCGTGTCTTGGGGCGTGGGTAACCCCCTCCTCCCCGGGCCTGGGACTCGGCAGCCCGGGGGAGGTAACTACAGAAAACTCGCCTTCCTCCACCTCCCCAGAGGCGTGTGGCGCTGAGCCGAGGTAGAAGCTCCATTGTTGCCTCCCTCCCCTCTTTCCTAGACCTCTACTTAATTTAGCGTCAGGCGAGGTCTCAGAGCCAAAAGGGGTGGTTTTTTTTTTTTTTTTTTGGTTATTTCTTTAACTTTTTTTTTTTTTTTTTTTGAGGGGGCTCGTTTTACGGCAGCTCTGAGCGAGATGGAATAAGTGTATATGATATTATATGTAACAGTTATACGTTTATATAAAAAAAAATGTTTTCCCAGTGCAGCAAAACTGCACTGGGAATTGCAGTGCAAAATGCAAGTTTTAAAATTAATTCATCCTGACAGGTTTGACATCGCCCGGCTCCCTTTTTCCTGCAACTAGGTCCGCAAATGAATGCCGCTTCCAGAGTGTATGTTTTAATTTGTCACATCAAGGCAATAAAAGGGAGCGATATATACTTAAGCCAGTTAACATTGTAATAACAGGTTTAAAGGAGCAATTAAATGGTAGTGAGTCGCATGTCTGACTTTCTATAGGCATTACCACATCAATGGTACCTTTTAGGCTGACTATAACTTAGCATGATTGTCTCAATTAGTTTAGCTACATGATAGTTATTGTGAACTCTTTGTGAGTAATCAATGTTACGCAAGCTTATGGGAAGGAGGCTTTAATAGGGGTGAGCCGCAGCTAAATAATACGGACCTCCTATTTTAAAGAAACACCTTTCTTTCTCTGTGTCTCTGCTTCTCGCTCTCTCCATCTCTTTATTTCTTTCCTCCAAGCCCCAAGAAAGAAACGGTAATTTATAGACTTATAAATCTGTTTCCGAGATCGCTGTAGCTGAACGCAAATTTACAGGCAAAAAGCAGCTTCTGCCGCGGTTGATCAACGAAAAAGCCCAGCGCGGATGGCCAGGCACCCCCGCTTCGCCTCTCCTTGGCTTCAGTGGTGCATGTCGTGGCTCTTCACTGCCACGATAAAGACAAATAACCTTGAGGGATGCTCACCTCACATGATGCGTGTGTGCAGAACTCTTGCGGGCGCCTGAGCTTGCCCTTGCTGCCGGCGGAGCCAGCCCGAGGAGGGAGCGCTGCGGGGACGGACACGCGTGTGCGCGCAAAACAGAAACGGGTGTGAAGGCGAGGGGAGGAGGGAGGAACGACTGCAAAGCGGGGTTAAAACCACGATTTAATGCCGAGAGAAGGGTCCTGCAGGAGCAACGGGCCGCTTGGTGACTTGCTAATTCTCCCCTTACAGACTCTTGCTAAATACTGCGCCACGGGTGTTTAATGCAAAATACGGGGGGCTGGAAATTGAGTGGGAGCTGCTTGAACGGCTTCAAAACACTAACAAGTATGTACTGTTTTCTGTCACGGGGGAAAAAAAGAAAAAGAGCAAGAGAGCGTGTACCATTGAAATTTAAGATAAAAAAATGCAAGGATATTTCTGTTGGTGAAGCTATTCTCATTAGTCCTAACAACGTCTCACCATTAGGTAAGGCTGGAGTTAGCCTCAGTCGCAAGATTTCAGGTCTGCAAGGGTTTTTTTTTCCTTTTCTTTTTTTCTTTTTTTTTTTTTTTTGCACATTACATTTCTGTCATGCTTTGCAGAAGAACACGATATCCCCAAAGAACCCAAAGAAGAAAAAAAATACTCTGACAGCAACCATTAGTTAAGAGTGCAATGAATAAACCCCTTGCACAAGAGTATCAGGACTAATTAAGATTCTGTTTAGCAGCCCTGGATGGAATGTTAATGTAGCTTTGACTAACTGGGAATAAGTAGGGGGAAAAAACTGCATTTTAAGAGGAATGCTGGGGTGATAACATCTCTCACTTCTTCTGTCCAAGGTCTGCCCAAGCCTGTTACAAAGTCATTATCTCAAATTACTCCTGTACTTCATTTTTAGAGGGTTTGGGCAAGATCCCCTGGCGTTGAAGCGCTGCCTAGAGCCTCACAAAGCCAATACTCTCTAAGGGGATAAAGGCTGAATCAACCCACTATCTCTACCTTCGAGAGTTTGCTGGTACCAGTTTCTTGGACAAATACAGCCAGGATTCTGGAGGCAGATTAGGATCTATTGCTGGCGTCTCCTCACAAATCCCTAAAGGGTTTTTGACCCTTTGAAGTTTCCTCTATTTTGCTTACACAGAAGTTTACATGATTAAGTCAGGATTTTACAAGGCTCAACAAGGCAAATTTAGTCACCTCGGAACACTCAACACCAAAAAAAGAGTAAAATATCCTGTTGTACTGCTGCTCGTTTAGTGCCAGAAATACTAGCATACTGTTGCATTTGGAGTGATTAATTTAATACAATAGAAAAATATCTGCAAGACTGCTTCAGCAGGGAAGGGTAAAAAAATTCTCCCCCATATTATTATAAATTATTTTATTTTAATAATTTTTTTCAGACTTTTACAAGGCATTCCCCCCACTTCATTCCCAATGATCGTTAATGCAGCTATGTTTATCAGAGAGCGGATAAAACTTCCTGAAGTCCTTTCCAGCCTTTTTAACATTTCCAGCCTGCCTTTGCTTCCCCTTATCCAGACAGTTGCATTTTTTTTGTCGTCAAGCAGCAAGCCCCCCCTAATCCTTCCCTCTGAAGTAAACTTTTGCCAATGCTTTACTTGCGAAAAGCAACCTTGCACAATGCAAATCTTTTCCTGGAATGAGAGGGCTGGGAACTGACAGCGTAAACAGGAGAGGAGGAGCAGAGCTCCTTCTCATGGAATAGTTACCTATTTAAAGAATTCTCCTGCAGTCAGAGCAGGAGTGCTGCAGCCAGGGACTGCGGTTGCATCTGGCCCACCCTACTTCCATGGCCTTTTGTGGAACACAGACTCGTTCTCTCTTTCAGTTTTCCTCTCTCTCCCTTTCCTACCAGAGGGAAGATCCCCCTGCTAAGGAATTAATCCTGCAGTTATTATCAGTGAAGGAAGGAATTATCTGTTAAATTCATCCTGCCTCTGAAATAACAGTAATAGTAATAGCAGTAATAATAATAATAATAATAATAATAATAAATAATACCTGGCGTGCTGGATCAGTGAGTAGCAGGGACAACAAGGGCAATCAGGCGAGCTGCTGATTTCTCTTTCTCAATTGATTTATAATTGATGAATGGATTTTCTTGTGCAGCTGCAGTGTGGTTAAAATCTATTGAAGAGGTAGGTGTTCTGGAAGGTGTTATTTTGTACGGGAGACAGTTAGGAGTAACTGGGTGCATTTATCAGCAGGAGATCTGAGCCAGCAACACGATTACATTGCTGTTAGTGGCAAGGATTCAACTTTCCGTAGGCCTCCAGCACCTGCAGGCTTGTAGGTGACTCACACGGAGGTGGTTCCTGCCGGCTGCCGGCCACATGCTGCATCAGGGCATTGATCTGGCACAGACCTACCCTCTGCTTTTGGCTGGGAAGGCTTTGCCCTCCTCCCAACAAGCCGTTCACTGGTGCTGTGCTGGCGGAAATCGGTCAGGCACGGTTTTGCAAGAGAAGTGGGAGCAATGTCTCGCAGCATTTCTCTCACACATTTTAAGGAAGTGGAAGGGATTTTCATACCTCTTAATAGGAGCCGTTTTCCTACTTCAGGTGTGACGTTTCCCCCTGCCTGTAGGGATGTACCTGGTATTTAGTGCATTTGCAGTGTCTCTTAAAGAAACAGAGCTTTAATGTGCATATCAAGAGACGTGCAAAGCTGTTATCAAGCCTCTGGATCGTGGTGGTTACCATGGATCTCGATGAACTTTAGGACCCGTTTTTTTCCCCATATGTTCTGGATTCATATTGTAAACCACGTGAGCTTCAGTGTAGTACCTTATTTTTCTGTCGCTCTTTGCAAAACAAACCCCTAAAAACTATCATCATAAAGGACAGGCCTCCAGGCATCAGGACCTTCCTTTGTTGCTTGTAAAGGGGCTTAAGACTATGTTCAAGAAGGAGGCAAGGTGTAAATGGGATAGAAAAGTCTTGGCTTCTTATCTTTGAGAACACTTGGCTTCAGGACTGTATTTTTTTGACCTTAAACTCACTGAAGAAATCAGGCGCTATCTTCCCTTATGTTTGGAAAGACTTTAGCCATACCAGAGGTGATTATGCCTAACCAACTTTGGGATGCTGACCCCAGCAAGGTGACCCCTTGTCCTTGAAGGGCTCAGCTGGTATACCCTCTCCAAGCAGGCCTCAAACCCTAGCCCCTTGCTGAAGGTGGTCACCCTTGCCTTTTCCAGCATGGAATGGGCTTGCTCCTGCTGGTGAGAGCACAGCACAAACCCAACACAAAACTTCTGAATTAGGGATAGAAAATGTGAGTTAAGCTGGCGGCCATGCAGCCACATCTCTGCGCTGCCTCTCCCTCTGAGGAGCTTGCCTTGCTCTGCACAGCCCCATCAGGAGAGGGGGAGAGAGCCAGCCCCCTCCCACCCCTTCCCCCTTCTTTACCTCTCTGAGAGAGGGGGCACAGAGATGTCCCTGGAGAGGCGGGCTCCAGCATATGGACATTATCTTCCCTGAGCTTGGAGCTGTGTGTGCCTGTGATGGGAACAGATTTAAGCCACATTTTACCACTTTTTGTCTTTTGTATGGGATAGCTGCACACAGACGAGGTGGCTTCGTGTTCAGGGAGAGGGCTGCTCCTGGGCAGCTGCTGAAATGCAGGTGAGGCCCAGTCCCACTGATGGGATTCTGAGAGGGAGTGTGAGGGGAAAGCTGTGGGATTTAATGCCTTTCTCTTCCTTCTTGCTCTTCTGCTGCATGAGAATAATCTTGTTCTCAGCACATGTTTCTCCTGGGAAAAAACAACCCACTCCAAACCCAAAACCTCCAGTGCTGTGCTTAGATCTTTCTACAGATGATGAGACTTTTTTTTTTGGGGGGGGGGGGGAAGGGTGTTTCATTTGTCTTCTGATTTTTAAACTTCTTTCACACTAAATTTTACACTCTAAGTTTTGAAGAGAGGTATTAATTTATGAAATGTTACACTCTAAGTTTGGAAGAGAAGTATTCATTTATAAAATCATGAAATGTGGAATACTTGCCTCATTACTCAGTTCCACAATCTGGGGCTTTGAAGTGGAAAAACTCCCCAACAAAATGAATATGAGATTTCCCTTAAAACACTAAAATCTCGCTTGACATTAAAATATTATTATTGTCAGCGACACAACTGCATAATTACATTTCTGTTTCTCTGTTTAGTTGATATTAATGTCTGTAAGCTAGATCTTCCCTCTTCATCAGCCCACACATTTTTTAAAAAATTCTTGTTAGAACTGCAAAATGTGCTTGTAGAGGAATAAAAATCTAACTTATTTGAATTGTTTTCATAGTAAATAATTTGAATTGCAGAATATTATTGGTGAACATGTGAGAACACATAATTTATCTTGCCTATCTGAACATGGAAAGTTTGCCATATCAAACAAATTTTTTAAATTGTTTTTTACAACAGTTACAAAGAACATATAGTAGAATTGTCCTAACCACCATTGTGGAAAGCCCCTTCTGAATTACAAAAGCAGAAAATTCTACTTCAGCTGGCTTCAGTGAGAGTTAAATACTCAAGAAGTGCATTAAAAGGAAATTTTTGTTATCTGTAATAGAAAGAATGAAATTATAGTCCTGCAATTGACATAATAGGAAAAAAAAGTTTACAGGAAATAATAAACAGAAGAAACTATTCAGTTAAAAGCACATTTTTGGGGATGCTTTAGAGGGCTAGAAACAATAAAAATGTCCATGGAAATGTGGTCCATAATATCCTTGAAAAATCCATGCAGCTGAGTCCAATTTCTATTATTGTATCCAGTCCTAAAAAACCTGGTAAAGTTGAACAATTCATCCTTAAGTTATTTTAATGTACCACGCATATAATATTATTTTTATTAGTGGATTAGGATTAGGTTTGCAATTCTGAAGATAATAAGTCGCAGCGTAAATCCATAGTAAACTTGTTTTCAAGCTAATGTAAGGATTGGACAACAGAGAAATCTACACTTTGTCACTCATTTTTTTTTCTTTCTTTTATTCTAATCCCTTCCATAATGCCTAGGAGTATTAAATATGAATGCATTAGGTGCTTGTGTGACTCAGTGGATAACACAACTTCAGTCTTCTTTTTCCACTATCTCAGTGTTATTAGAATGTTATAATAAAAGTATATATTGGATAGACTGTAAAATAAATCATATGTGGAAAGCAGCCTATTTTAAAATATGTGAAATCATGTATCAATCAATATGGAAAAACAGTTTCTAATATTGTTTAATTATGAATTGGCTATTTTTACATTTAAGGATAATAGAAGATTATGGCAGTTCTAAAATTCACAATCTAAAATGCATGATTGAATACAAGCCTAAAAATTAAACAGAAAATGCCACCTTTCTGGTGGAAAGTTGCTACCTTGGATATACACATTTGTACAGAATGAAGTCCAGTGAAATAAACCCTGTGTGGTCATAGAAATAATTACTTTATTGTAAAACATATGGATAAGAGAATAAAAGTAAGCCACTATTTATGTGGAATTCACACTACCAACTGCTTGCACCAAAAGAATAAAAAAGTGAAGTGAGGTTTTTTTAGTTGTCTATTTTTTAGTACTGTAATACATAGGATTCCCTGAATTGGGTCATGTAGTGGCCCAACTCCAGCTACCTCTGGAACCCAAGACTGTGATGATCATGCCTCCAAGGCACAATGGGCATGTGACAAGGGAGGCTATTATCTGGATCTGGGAGTGTTCTGGGTTTTTCTGGAAGAAATCTACCGTGGTGCACTCTTCCGTCTCCATCTCTTATTGTTAATAGCTTCTTTCTCAGTCTGTATTGCAGACACAGCTGGTTAGTACATCACAGATCAGGTCAGACAATTGCATTTGATGTGTGGGGGTCATATGTAGGACCCATATGTATGAGTGAGGAGGGGAGAGAAAGAGAGAGAGAGAGAAAGAAATCACTCCTTGCAAATGTGTGAGGCACAAGCACTGTTAAAGGGCAATATGTTGGGAATCAAATGGCGTGAAATATGTCAGATCTGATATTTCCTTACGTATGCTATCTCCACGTTTTTAAAAAGAGATAAAAATAAGTCAGGCTGTAGCTAACTCTTCCCACCTATCTTCCTCAGTGTTAAAACATAAGAATCTGGTGTTTTGTGTACACACGCCATCAACTGAACTGAATGGCTGATACATTAGGTAGTGTCAGGTGTGAGGATCTGGGACTGTGCCGACTGTTGGGAACTTATCCTGACTGCTTTCTTTCTACCTCATCTGTCAAAGCCATCAGATATTTCTGAAACAGCATCTACCAGTGGCAGAGATAGACTTCTTGTTCCTTGTTGGATAGTCTTATTCATCACAGCAATTATTTGATGTGGGGAGTAAAGAAGGGCAATTTTTGTAGCCTTCCTTTACTTTCCCTCTGAGTGTTCTCTACACCCTCAAGAGAAATGTGGTTTGTTTATATGCAGGAGAGTGCAGGGGGAAACCACAGTTTTACCAAAACTGGAGTTTTATAATGTTCAGCCAGGATTTGTCTATTTGCTGAGACAGAGCTATCAACTTGTAACATAACATTGGCAATGTCCAAGTTACAGGGAAACGATATATTTGTAAATTATTTTTCACACTGAAAATGTGACATCACATTACTGTAGCTCTATATGCTTACATGTTAAACATATTAATCTCTTCAAATATGCTAATAATCCATGAATCAATACAGAAGGATCTACAAGTTGACTTTAAGGCAATACAGTTGCCTTTATCTAAGAATGTAAACACATTTAGAGGTATAATAGATAAACCATAATGAGATTAGTCATTCCATCAATTCATTTAAGATTTATGCTTACAACTTTTGTTATACTCCCTAAGGTTCTCCTACACAAATCTTGTGTAAGGAAAGAAAAAAAAGAAGATAAAAAAATTAAGATATTCTTTATCCAACTCTTCCCGCTTTATTGCAATGTATAAAGAGAATGGGATAGATTTTATAGTAATTTGAGAAAAAGTTCTTCTAAATAAGGCAGGTTTTTTTCTTTGTTCTTAAACTGTCATTAAATCATGCTTTGCATTGGTAAGTAACTACGTGCAGCAGGATTCAAGAAGTTCATTCAATACACGACTTTGAAGAGGAACTTGGAGCACAGTAAGATGTTCAAGTAATTTCCATCTCAGAACTCTTAAATGCATTTACATTTTTACGTGAGTATAAGGCATACTTTGGTGGAAAATAATCACTCATGTTACTCAAAAGAGACTGGTGAATTTGTTCAGATATTTTAGCCTGATGAGTTTTATGTGAATTTAACAAGAGAAACAGATCATGGATTTGACGTGATTATGTGCAGATGCAGGTAAACAGAAAAAACTTTGAAATGCATGCAAAATTACAATGCTAGCACATTGTTAAAAATAGATGAACGCTTATATGTATATGTATGCTGCAGATGGAGCTAAAAGTAAGATCCCTATTTGAAGATGGATAACATTTTCTTACATAAGATTCCGATGTGGTTCTTATTGTTGTAATCCTTCAGACAAGAATTTTTTATGACTGATGTCAGCTTTGCAATGCATGTCTTGCTTTTATATAAAAAGAAAGCTTCAACAAAACAGTTTAACTGTTTCCAGGAATGATAGGGAGAAATTGTTTGGCTTGCTAATGTCAAAAATCTGCGTGACCTTACTGAATAAACTGCTTTACAGTAAATGATCTAAGTTTCAGAAGGAGATATCTTGAGGCCAAAAGGAGGTGCATTTTTTTCTTTCCCCGTAAAAATACACACCTATTTGGCAGACTTCTCAATGGGCATACTTGATATAATAGCTTAGAATTTAATTATTTGTCGATTTTATCTGTAGCGTGTATGTTCAAGGCTGGCAATCTCGGAGCAGAGCTAAGCATGTCATTCCTTATAATTGTTTCTCTTCTGTGCCTCGGTAGCTCTAGAAGTGAGGGCAAGAAAACTGTCTCTTTTTCTGCTCTCATTCTTCCTTCATTGCCATCTATATCAGTTCAGGGCAGTCTGAAGAAGGACAGATTAATCAGCCTTGAATCAAAGTCTGAGTGGGGAGCAGAGCTGGGACAGGGCCAGATGTCTGCAGGACATGGAATCTGAAGGAGGAGGCAACTGGCTCTAGAAGAGGTCATAGACAAGGTCAAGCAGTAAAAACAATAAAAAAATACGAAGGGAGATAAGAACAGCTTGTCCAGAGGAAAAGACAAAAGTGGAAAATGACAGGTTAGAAAAGACTGTGAAATGTCTATGGCCACCAAAACACATCATCTTTCAGGACCTGGGCTAGGACCCAGGATTTCTTTTTTCTTTTTGTTTTTCAGAGTTCCTCTTCTACTTACTAAATAATTATGGTGTCACTGGTGGTGCACATATCTTATTCCCTATATCAGTGGGACCAAAATCACTGCTGATTATTCCCTTGTTTCAGGTGAAAAACTTCTGCGGGAATTCAGATTCCAGTGCTGTAGTCCATAATGTGAGAATTGGAAACAAGTCATGCAATTAACATTTTTGTCAGACTGAGAAACAAAGAAGTGATTATCTTTTTTCTTCCCTAGGCCTTGCATCATCCCACTTGATTGTCTGCTGAACAGACAGATCTCCCAGAATGAGGTACTGTTTCAAAAACTAGCCTTCACTAGTGGGTTTCCTAACTTTTGAATATTTGGCCTTGTAACCCCAATGTTTTGTTTAAACTTGATTTTTGAATCAAGCAGCAAGCACTAGAACAAAATGACACAAGTGGCTTTCTGTCACTCATCCATATCATGATTGTTTAAATGCATGTATGTCTGTGTGTGTGTGAATGTACACATATATGTGCTTTTTTGTGTGTGTACATATATCTATATCTATATCTATATACATATATATATACACACAGAGGTATGTGTTCTCCCTCTTCATATGTCTTTGTTGCGGGTTGAAGATGAAAAAAAGTGTAGCAGGGAATTACATAATCCTATAAGCAGTTGTGTTGGTGAAATAATTTACCTGATTTGAGTGAGGACTGCCAAATCCAGCATGAGAATTTGTGACGTTGATGTTATTCAGATGTGAGAGTTTCTAGGACTGCAACTGCAGGCTGTAGTTATTTGGAGACTTGCTGTTCCTTCCAACTGTTAGTGCTGCAATATGCTGTAACTAACTGATTGCAGCAAGGCTCCACGCTAAATTTACACATACAGAGTTCCATATCTGTCCAGGAATGTATGCACATAGCTAGTGCCATTGCAGGCACTGAGTCATTTGTAAGTTTAAAGTTACTGATTTACATTAATATTTGTAGGATTTGCGCCTTGGTTAATTTGTCGTCTTCCCAAATGGGAAAGGGATGTGGACAAGTCAGGGCTAAACTGACAAATGTGTTAGTCCTGCCAAAGCATTCAGAGTGTATCTAATGCTTTTCTTGAGTCAGTTGGTCAATCAGTCAGTGATTCTTTCCACCAAAAAATTACTCCTAGAAAGGAAAACAAGCTTAAGAACTTAGCAGCAGAAAGGGTATGTGTTAGAGGAGATTTTTTTTTCTCTTTCTTCTTTTCAGCTGCTCCAGAGAAATAAGACTTGACATAATGTATATGAACTAACAAACATCTAACACTTGATAAGATCCAAGAAGGGAATGTGGAAATAGGGAATCATATGAAGTAAAATTTTATGAAACTTGCAGTTCAGAACTATGCTGATCAGTAGTCACACTGGCAATTCAGATCTCTGTTTTCATGTACGTATACATATATCCCTGTTTCTCTTGGTGTTTTACACAAATGCTGACACACATGTGCACAGACACTTTTCTCTAGCATAAAGGGAGTTGATTCTTATGCAAATTACCAGCACATTTTTACCTCGGATACTGTGTTTCAGTATGTTCGCTAATTTTTGATTAGTATTTCTAGTACCAAAAGAATTATATCAAAGCATTTTTTTCAATAGTCAACCAACAGGACTAAAAAAGTCTATTATACCATATAAATGCCATCAATCTCAATAATTTATGTATCAGATCAGGAGAGCAACAGGCAGTATTGGTAGCAATAACAACAGTTTGGTAGCATTAATAACAAATGCAAAAGGGCACAGAGATCTAAAATGTGCAGGAATTCACAGCAGAAATTTGGAGGATTTCTTCAAGATGCTCAAGGATGATCATTTGGTCTGACTAAGGTTCAGGGGGAAATACAGTTTTGCCTTCCCAAGTCTAAGGAGCTTGTGCCTGACAAGGGGAACTGGGGCCCAGTTCTGGGAAGGCAAGCATCCAAAACCTACTATATCCAGAGGGATGGGGCAGTTAGGACTGCATCATTTGCAGCAGTGTTGTTCTCGGTTTCACTTTCACAATCTCAAGTGCATTCCTTTAACAATCCCCTGTCTCAGGCAGCTGTTTATTTTGCCTTTGTCAACCTTATTAAAAAAAAGAAAAAAGAGGGAAAATTATTAAATAATGGCTAATGTCTCATAAGCATCCACTATAACATTTTGCTTAAATACCTCTAGATTTTAGAGGTTGCTCTTTATAGACATTATTAGTGTTTTAAACATCATGTTTTCAAAGATCCTAGCATGTATTGTGGATGTTTAGGTAATGCCATAGTGATATCCACTTATAGGCAAAAAATGAAAAATAACAGGAGCTTGAGCAATGCATACAAAAATTCAAATACTGTTAGAAAGTTTCTTATAAATCAGTAGAATATTGGAAGCCTTGAGAAATGCAAAAGAGGAAAAAAAGATCAATCAGATAGAGTATTTTGTGCTTTTCCCCTGGAATTTTTTGACACTATTATTTTTTAATTACTTTATTGCAATCTGCTTTGTTACTGATACAATTGAGTTCTTCACTATTTCAGGTTAAGCAGCAAATCCCTACCAAACCCGAGGCAGAGCATGCAGTAGCTAAATGTGACCCTTTAGACTTCTATCAACTGATTAAAGTCAAGTGGGTTGGGCCAGTTCACAAACCTTACTAAAAGATCACTGGAATTGTCAGAAAATCTCTCTTTTATTTAATTGTGATGTGGATGAAATTGTAAGTGGAGGTATTTTTTCATATTTAAAATGGCCTGATTAAAAGAATTTGAATTGTGACTTTTCAGACCCTTTCTTGGCTCTAGAATGGGAAGTGGTTAATGCTGTGAGCATTTCAACTGTTCAGGAGGATAATACAGGCAATCAAATTAACCTTTTTACTTGTCAATGACAGATAAAGGTGTTTATGCATGCTATTATTTGTTGAGATTGCTTGTTAAATAGCTTTATTAGTGCCTTTAAACAATAATCTGAACAAATCTGAATATTCAATATATTGTTTTATAAAATGAAATTCCTGTCAGAACCATGTGACGATATCAAGGTGACTTGACAGCATTTTGGTGTTTTAGTTTACCCCGGGATTTTTCTGGTCATTGCTTGGTTTTTTTGCTTGTTTACTTTATTTTTCTTCTCTCCTTTTTTTCCTTTCCTACAAAAGAATGGCAAGTCTGGTTTGATCATTTGACAAAAAATACTTAGTTCATGGCTTACACTATGAAATGATTATAACTGTAACTAAGAGGGGGGTGAATTCACACAAAGTGAATATTTCTTGTTAGGCAAATCTGGAATATAGATCAACTGTAAGTACCAAACGATGAAAGTAAATCTGGAATATCTTACGTCTCTTCTAGTAAAACATAAACAGATGCAAAATGTCCAACATAATATTTTTGGTTACTTTTTGATGCCCATTGTTATACCTAAACTACCAACATTTGGATGAGTTTCCAATATATTGAAAATTCTATATTGTGCCGCTTCACAATTTTGTTCTGAAGAACTTTATTTAATGTACCACTACTCTGGAATAACCCTCTGGACTTTATATTTCAATAGAACATTAAGAGGGTCCTGACAGCAGAAAAATTCACTTAGCTTATTTACTTATTTTAGGCATTCATATGTACTTGGCTGAAGTGAGACATCAAAATAAATCAGTTAATTTGTGTCTTGGTTGAGTGTTTTTAAGGAGTCCTGTAATACTGTTAAATAGCACTAAGAAATAGAACTGCCTAAGAATTTTTTCCATAACTTAAACTTTTGTATAAGTTTGCTCCCTAGCTAAATCTCACGTAGAGAGCTGCCTTCTTTTCAGGACAATCATATTTCAGTAAATCCACACAGGGATATTAGTCGTAGTTCATTTAATCACCAAATCCTAACAACTAAGTATTCACTTCATTAAAGACACTAAAAAATTCTGGCCAGCTGTTTCCTGCCACTTGGCCGAGGAAAAGGTGGAGAAAGACAAGCAATTCAATCCTCGGTAACTCTCAGTTGTGTTCAGCATAATTCTGCCACATAATTATACTTTCATAATTTTATTCTTTAACTAGAATCTAAATCCAAAGGGGGTTCTATGACTTATGGGCTTAAATTCTGACATGTTTAAATTCGTGTTGTACACACAAAAATTTCCACAGATTTTAGTAATCAACGTAGACAAATGCTTTGTTTTGTCAACTGTGCTTTCTCTTTTTTTTTTTATAATTTTAAATTAAAGTAGTCAAATAGATTGAAAAGGGAGGTATAATTAACAGGCTATTTGTATATAAAATGATAGATTAGTTATTTGCTCTGTTCCTGGAAAACTGTTTTCTGTTATGGTTCATACACAAAATCCTGGAGCATTAAGAACTCTTTGTCAAAGATCAAGATGACTGCCTTATGGTGGTTTTAAAGCTGCTAGCAATTTTTATGCACTGAATGTAAAAAGAAATACTGATTACAACCAAAGAGTGACTTTAAATATATCCATTTGATAGCATGAACAATCAGGCCTGTTGCTCATGAAACTAAGTGCTAAGATACCAAATAATAAATCAATATTCTAGTGCCAAAATCTAAGCTGACATGGATCAGTGAAGTTGTACAGACTTCTGCTAAGCTGTGCTTATTTATACAGCTGGGTCTGGGTATAGGGTGCTGCAAAATTGACAAAGTTATCCAATTTGATCATAATTCAAGAGAACTCTCCCTGGAAACAGAATTTAGCATATTGTACAGCCCACAGAGAATATTAGGTATGCCAGGACAGGATCAAAACCTATCCACCAGCCCAGGAAACATTGAGCAGGGCTGTGTGAAATCCTGCCCATCCCTGGGGTGCAAGCAGCCCAGCCCAGGCATTTGTGGCCACTTGGGCCCTGCATATTTGTGTCCTCTCTCCAGTAGGAGGCTGCTGCTGATTTTCTTTGGAAGAATAAGGACACAGTCTTTTCAATAAAAGAAATCATCTGCTTACAGCCTAACAGCTGCAGAGCCAGCAAATTGTTGCAAATTTCCTTCTCTCGGCTGTGTAGCTCCTGTCCCAGTTCAGTGTCCTCAAGCCCTTGAACCAGGGGAGTGGGATGTACTGAGCTGCAGACTGTATTCCTACTGCATAGGCTAATTAATGGGGAAAAGTGCATTCATTTTGCCTTGCCCTGGAGTTTTAGAATCAAAGCACAGCTTCTCATGACGCTGCCGGCAGCTTGATTTTATTAGTGCTTCCTGGACATACTCTGTGGGTTGTGATCTGAGTCAGGCAGCTCAGCCAGTAGGGACTCATTCACAGGGCAAGAAATGCTATGCTTACTACAGAATTCCTCAGGAGAGTCAGGACTAATTTGGGATTCCTCCCAGGTTAGTAAGCAAGGTGCCCAGGTCCTCATCCTAGCTTGAGCTAGAGCAAATCTGAACACTGTAAAGTTCACATTGCCTTCAGAGCTAGGCACCAGCCAAGGAAAATTTTGGGTACTAATTTTGGACTTAAATTTAGCCTAAAATCCACTCAGGTGTAGTGTTAATGGGCTTGCTTCTTTAAACACTTCACCCCAAGAGGTCTTCAGCACGTACTTATGAATTAGGCATAAAGCCTAAATGTTACCTTTGAAAAAGGATATTTTACTCAACTTCATGAGTGTAACCAGCTAGAGCTTTAGGTCAGCATCTTCAAAGGTAATGTTTTGATTTCCTCCTGATATACTTTATAAGTTTTGTTGTCTCATCTGCTCTTTAGCTTTTTATATATAATCCTTGGGGTTGCTTTGCTCTTGACTGTAGGGGTTTAAGAAAGGTTTCCTATTTTTCAAACAGTATTGAAATCTATTTTGTTTTTCACTGTTACATGGTGGAGACAGATATTGTAACCCAATGCTTTTGTAGAAATTTGTTAATAAGTCTAGCAAAGAGGGAAAGTAGGTAGGTGGCACTAACAGTAGTCTGAAACTGCTGCATAGACTTTTGTTTCTCTGTTGCAGTTACTGAGCTTCTACTTACCTATTTGCAGCAAAGATGAGCATCACAGGGAAGTGCAATAGTATTTACTCAAGGTTTCTCTTTTTTCTTCAAATCTCATTGTTATGCTGTAGTTTTTCCTGTTGCTGCTGTTCATTTAATCAGTAGTTTCATCTCAATGGGCTTTCATGCCTTGAAGAGATATGAGGGCTTACATGGATCAGATAGTATAAGGATATAAAGCTAGAAGACTTGCTGGCTGCATGGATGAGCCAGAAAACTGCAAAATTGTCACCTGCAGTTTGCTAAAGCCTAGATGTTCTCAGAACAGAACACTGCCTTACTTTCCCAACAGGACAGATAAAAATGCAGAAATTTTTAGAAATTTTGAATATGCCTTTCCTTTTTGTATCTTTCTGCTTCTCTGAAGAGAGGTTCTCAAGCAACATGAATGGTAATGATTGAAAGGAAAAAAAAAACAAAACAAAAAAAAAAAACCCAAAAAACAAAAAACCAAAACAAAAAACCCTAGTTTTGCTGCTGGATCCCTGAAAGAATTGAAGGAGATTTAACAGCCTTTAGTCAGGTGCTGAATTTTTTGTAAGATGTGAGTGGGATAGTTAGTGTCCTTAGCCTGACTCTAACCACAGCCACTGAGCAGACCAAAAAATCTGTTCTGGAACATGTAAAAGAGAAAAGAGTCTTTTATCTTGTGCAGGTATGTGCTCTGCTGAGCACTCTGTCAGGTCTGTGACAGTCAACAGCAAATAAGGAACTGCAAACCAGAGCACAAGTTGTCATTATCAACTGAGCCATTCCTTCCAAAAACAGATGGAGAGAGATGCCACTCCTTATTTTACAAAATGCATATTGAGAAGGTAAGTGGTTCCTGTGAAACTTCCAGAAACTCTTTGCTAGATTTATGACCTCTGACTAAGTATTGTGTCTTGCCAAGAAGGAGACAGCTTTCGGTGTGCACAGCAGGACTGTGGAAGTCTAGGAAGCTCTTTTTCAGAAAGTTCAGATCCCCACAGATTTTTGTTCTACATTTGATGTCTGACTGGCAGACATTAAAATCTGAGACAATCACCCTGAGCTCCTTCTAGTCAGTAGTGGGAAAAACTGTGTCTCTAGAGCCTGAGCTAAAAGCTGGAGGACTTAAGAGCAGTTTCCTAGATGTGCAGGGAAGCACTGAAGGCACATATGTTGTTTTACAGAGCTGGGTTCTAGTCACACTCTCAAGATGCAAGCACAGACCAAGTGATGTAACCTCTACTTCTGTCCTGAGCTGCAGGGGTCTCAACTTCTCTTCTTATTTGTTCCACAGTTTCTGGGAGGATTTCCACCAGGAGTAAAGTTTCCAGGAACAAAGATACAAATGTTGTTAAAATCAGCAACAGGTTGATATACCCAGGCTGCATAAGACCTGACAGATGTCAGATTTAACAATTAGAAGACTATCAGAATAACAGAGAGATATCAGACGCCTTGAAAAGGTTAGCAAAATTAAAGAAAAAGAATAGGAGTTATAAAGATAAAATGTTTTCATTTTCATGATTAATTTATTAGACTAAAGAAAGTTTTGCTTTTCTTAGTTCACTTTGTTTTAATATTCCTTTGAATATGGCTTCACTATCAAAGTGGAAGGAAAAAAAACACTCCAAAATATCTCACCCTAGATTTGTTTTATGTGTGTGAAACTTGAATCACTCACAGTTTATCCCTCCAAGTGAAGGAAGGTAGTCCTGTTCAGTTGATAGGTGAGTCAAACTCAGTGGGTGCAGCTAAAGCTTGTAGAGGCCTGTGAGGGATAACTACTTTTTACCATGCTTGTCACCATGCCACTCATTATCTGCATGGAATGATCTATTGCTGCTGCTGTTGCTGACAAAATCTGCTTTTTTTTTCTCCCCACATGCTTATCCTGCCCAACAGCATCTGCTTTTGTTCAAAGAGGCCTATGCCTTCCCTCACCTTGATGATCCGTTGCTGTATCTTTCTGGCAAAGAACTCAAAAGATTTTGCCAGAAGGTTGCACTCAATCAATCCTGCCTTTAGGGTGTCCTAGAAGCGCTTTCTTGGATCACCATTGCTTCCTTTCTCCACACTCCAGTTCCCTTCATAGGAGGTGCTTGAACATATGTACATCATTGATTCAAGCCATATGTCCAGCCCATTACACCTGGGCTTTCCATGTGGATATGCTACAGGAATTTATCACTGGTCAGTTTAGTGTAGCATCTGACTCAGAGTAAGACACATAGGTGCCTCTGGTGGAACTTCTCCAGCTGGCAGATGTGCTTTCTATACTACATCAAAATCCTGCCTCTGTTTAGCACAACAGCTTTTTACAACTCTAGTCCGTATTTCTAGTCTGATCGGATGCTAATTCCATATTCACTTATTAAACCCACCAGAAAATTCCCCTATTTCTATGAATGCAGGAAACCACCTCTCCACGAGCATTGATATAATCATTCAACACAATTTGAATGTAGGTGAACCCACATGCGGCAAACAGCTCTGTCTCCCTGTGTTTAGTGGATGGGACAGTGTATTCTCCTCCATGTTGATTGACAAATTATCTAAGTTTTTCTCAAATTTATGATTACTCTGATTTTCTCTTGTTTGTCTTGGAAGTAGTAAATTTGTTCATTAAGATCTGAACTCTTTGGCTGATGTGAGCTATCACTGTGCAATGATGTGCATACCAGCATTCTTGTGCGCTCTACTTGGTGGCTTCTGTTTGGTGTTCAGTACTCCTGCTGCTCCAATAGCGAGTCCTGATATTTAGGCTGAGGTTGCATTTGTTTTACCTGACTCCTCAGAATAAAATAACATTTTCTCAATTACATGCATCAAGGAAAACTGAGAACAACAGTCCATTTCATAGCCAGATTTACAAAAACAAAGTAAGAGACTTTCAGGGAGGGTCTGAATGGCATATGGTCTAAATAGAAAAATGAAGGCAGAAGGAAGAGGAAGGAAAGAAGGGGAGAATTAGTTCAAAGAGATGGATGTGGGTGGTATAAATGGACAATGAACACAAGGGGGAGGAAGTTGAGGTTAAAAAATAAAGAAAAAAGCCTCTCAACATGGCCCTTAGGAAAGAGGTGAATGAAATTACACCACAACAGTCAAAGCACTGCTTAAGCAAGAAGTTGCACTTAAAACACACTTGAATAAAATTAAGGGGAGATTCAGTTCTGGAGGGACTGTTGGTAACAGCCTTTCAGAAATATTCTCCCAAAGAAAATGTTTAAGTACTGAGCATAAAAGACTTACAAAAAGGTAGACTAAATCATGATGTGATATAACAGCAGAGTGACATATAATTTGGCATTTTTCCTAAAATTAGGATCTCAAATACATATGTATACCTTAAGACTAAAGATTCTACAGTGCTAAGCCTCTGTTGTAATAATCTCTGTGTTGCCAATTTTTCATAATATATTTATTAGCAGAATGCCAGATTCATCACTGAATTAATTCAGCTTCACATCTGTGTATCTAATAGAATTTGATCAATGAATCTGGAGGAAGAAATGGATCAGTTGGTTGTGGTTTGTATTCTTAACTATTTGAGGTTTTTTATTTCCACATTGGCACAACTTTTAAGAACTACTTGAAGTTCTGTGAAGTTTGGACTATGGCTATGCTAAAGAACACCTGATATAATAACTCTTAACATGCATTGCCTTACCAACAAAATATTCAAGAATGCCTTAATGACAAATAAACTCAAAGCATTTAGCTTGGTCTCTTTTGTTTTAAGTAATAAACAAGACAGCGTCATGGTTTGAAGAATCTAATTGAAGATTTGGGATAAGTAATTATAATAACCCAACAGGAGTTCCAGGGTCTTTTTGAAGCAACATTGTTCTTGGATTACAAAACACTGATAGAGGTCTCAGTGCTGTAAACCACATGAAGAAAGGAAACCCGAAATTAAGAATGATGATTACAAATCAGAGACATTTCTTCTGCATCTTTCTTTCATCAAAAAATGCCAACTTGGCCATTAAAAAGACATGAAACAATGCTATCAGAATTTTTTCCCATGGGAAATGTTTGCACAGGAGATGTAGAAACTAAGAACACACAAGTACAATATTTGAACATGCAACACCATATCACAACCACTTTAAGGAAGCTTTATACAGCATTCTGATTTTAGAATGGTTCAATTCCACAACAAGCTTGTCTTTTATAACCAAAGAAAGGAAAAAAAATCAAATCCATTTTCTCTTGAAATTTGTAAGTATTTCTTGCAGATGTTCAAGCGTTCAAAGAATAATTTGAATCTGGAATCTGAATCTACCGGAGGAAGTTTAAAGCATGTTGACCAAACTGTTCCATATTGCAGAAATCATGTTCTTATGATTAAGAAGGATCAAACAAAATAATAATCCAAAGTGACCGAACCATGTCTCCTAAAAAAAAATAATTCTAAGTCCATATAAAAGCACATGCATAAAATAAAAATATTTGTAAGAAGGTGAGATTGCATTGATTGCAGTTTAAGTTCAGATGCAGCCACAAAGAAGTAGGTTCCTTACTATGGATTTAGGAGCCTAACTTTAAGCATCTATGTTTACAAGTAGTACCTTGTGATAAGAGGCTGTTGTACAAGCTTATAGAGATATCTGTGAGGAGATATGTCTGAAGGGAAGGCATTCTTGTTTTGATTAGTGGAAAACATAACAACCATGTCAAAATATTCTCAGACTGAATGCCATAAAGTCTACATTAGGCATGGAGATATAAGACCAGTTGCTACATTCATTTTAATTTTGGGAAAAGAGTAGAGTAGTTGATAAACTGGTTTGAGTAAATTTTCAACATATGAGAGTTTGATTATGTTGGAATTAGAATCTTGGGGTTTCAGCTGTAGCTTTTTTTTTTAGAGGAGCTAATGAATTACTTCCTATTAATTTTTAACTTCTGATTTTCTATGTATTAAACAACAAAAAGCTCATTCATAATTATGCAATTGAGTAGTACAGCAGCAAGGTATGAATAGCAGAGAAATAACTTGAGATATATACAAACCAATTTCTGAGAATTCCTTAGTATCTCTGAATATATAAAGTGAACAGTACCTAAAGTAAAACCTTTCCATGAAAATTGCGCAGGATGCAAAATTTCTATGCAATATGAAAACCAGTCCATGTTGCCTTATCTCACAGTAGGGATATAAAACTTACTGTACTATTTAAACAAATCTATTAATTACATACTTCTTCATTCCTCTTGGTTCAATGGCATTTAATGGAATTTAATACAAATTTAAGGACACCTGTGCTTAATGCAAGGAATAGTTCTAGAATCTTAGAATTATAGCATCACTCAATTGAGTTGGAAGGGACCTTAAAGATTGTCTAGTTTCAGCCACCTTGCCATGAGCAGGGACAACTCCCACTAGACCAGGTTGCTTAAAGCCCCATCCAATCTGGCCTCAGCTTGGCCTCAAATACTTCCAGGGGAGTAGCAACCTGTTCCAGTGCTTCACTACTCTCTGAGTAAATAATTTTCTCCTATAATCTAATCTAAATCTACCATTCCTCCTTCAGTCTAAAGTCGTTTGCCCTTGTCCTGTCATTACATGCCTTTGTAAAAAGCTCCTCTCCTGCTTTCTTGTAGGTCCTCCTTGGGTACTGGAAAGCTGCTATAAGTTCTCCCTGAAGCCTTCTCTTCTCCAGGATAAATGGTCCCAAATCTTTCTGCTCCATCCCTCTCATCATCCTCATGGTCCTTCTCTGGACTCACACTAACAGGTCCATTTCTTTCTTGTGCTGACAACCCCAGGCATGGATGCAGCACTCCAGGTAGGTTCTTGTGAGGGTAGAGGGGAAGAATCACCTCCCTTGACCTACTGGTCACTCCTCTTTTGGTGATGCCCAGGTCTGGGCTTCATGCCCAGCTTCTCATCCACTACAACCCCCAGTTCTCCTCTGCAGGACTGTGTTCCATGAGTTCTCTCAGTCTGTGCTCATGTCTGGTGTTGTCCCAACCCAGGTGCAGCAAGGTCCTTCTGGATGGCATCCCTTGCTTTTGTTGTCTTCTCCTCCACTCAGCCTTGTGTCATAGCTACACTTGCTGAGGGTGCTCTTGGTCTCACTCTCTGTGTCTTTGATAAAGGTATTAAAATGTACCAGTCCCAAGAACTTCCATCTCACTCTGATGAGAACTCATATTTCCACCTGGAAATAGAGCCATTGACCACAACTCTCTGAGTGTGTCCATCCAGCCAATTTCTTATACACTGAATAGTCTATGCTTCAAATCCATGTCTTTCCAATTTGGAGAGAAGGATGTCATGTGGGACCATGTTGAAGGTCTAACAGAACTGTAGGTGGTCTTCACTTATTGACTGTTGCAGTCACTCATCATAAAAGGCCACCAGAATAATTTAGGTTACTGCCACCTCTAGTTATTTCAGTTTGACTGTTTTTATTGTAAGCTAATACCAATTCTGAGGCTTTTAAAAATGTACTTTGTTTTAAAAATATTTGTTCTTAATTCTAAGACTGCATTGAAATTCTAGGTTAATATTTCATCTTTAATGGCTTATACATGAAAGTCTGATGTTGTTATTCTGTCTGATTAAGAGGAACCATGTGTTTTAAAATTAAAAAGCAGAAAAGCATTGGTGTTTATACCTTTCTTTTCAGAACAAGCATGATATCTCACTAACACTTCTTTTTTGGAAATGTATGTATGTATATATTTATCACAGTTACTTAGTGCTTTGTTTTAGCTGAGAACTGGTTTTCTTTACTTCAGATGGGCAGCTTTGTTTTTTTGGCAAAGCAACAGGATGATATCAAGTTCAGACAAAACACTGGAAGCTAAATTTGGTAACATGGGGGTTTTTTTACCATTTGGGAGATTTTATGTAATGGGCAATTTTACTGCAAGTGGATTCTACCAGAAAAGTGTGGCAATTGGTTGCTTTTCTGGTTGGTTTTGTTTTGCTTTGTTGGGTTTTTGTGGGTTTTTTGTGGGTTTTTTGTAGGTTTTTTGTTTGGTTTTTGTTTGTTTTTGTTGGTTGGTTGGTTGGTTGGTTGTTTTTTTTATGGCTCAATATGGCTAATAGTACTTTCTTTACTTGTGGATTTACTGTGGCACCTTTTCTTCAAGAAGAGCTAACTGGGGCTGGGAGCTGCCCTTTTCCTGGAGTAGGACAACCTTGCCAGCTGGGCAAGGAGGACAGCAAGGAGTTTGCCCACAACTGGGAAGAGCAGGAAGAACACAGAGAGCAAGGCCTTGCAGGAGGCACAAGAAAAGCCTGCTAAAGGAGTCAGATCACTACTTCTGCAGTTTTCCAGAAGTAACATACTAGAGCTGAGCCTAGTGGACATCACTGATGTGCATATATGTAGGGGGTTTGTATGCATGTTCAATTCTATCTTGTCTTCAGTAGTCTGAATTTTACCTGTTCTAAAATGGTGGTTGTCATCTCTCCTGATGTAACCTTTCCCTCTGTTTAAAGACAACAAATAAAAATTATCTGAAAATACAGGTCTGAATTTTATAAGGCCTTTTGGTCTTAAACAGGTGCTTGCAATTTTACCACAAAGCTTCTAAAACTTCTAGTTGTGAAAATAATGTTTAAGTCCTGCTAGAAGCTTGCAACTGATGGAAGATAAAGGTTATGGTACTAAATTATAATGAAAATCCAAATGTATACTTTCAAAGAGAAATATTCTTAGCATTTGCTGCCATTACTTTCAGCATTAAGTTTTGGTATGAACAGCCTCGGGTGCTTGCCAAGATTTTATAGACAACCTGTTGTTTGCAAACCAAAGAAATATCCCATTTCCTGACCTTTACCTTTTTTTTTGTTCTCACACACAAAATATTTGATTCATAAGAGAAATTTTTTAATATTCACTATTAGGCTTAGATTCTTTTGCAGTTAATGTATGACTTTCAACTTAATCCTCTTGCTTTTTTTTAATATTTGTTCTTGGTTTTCTTGAAAATGTGTTAAAATGTACTGACTTCCTTCACAGGTACTAAATAAAATAAGATTTTCCTCTTGTGCTCTTTTCTGGTATTTTGTTTTTATAAGTAAATGAATTTTGTGTTGCCATCAAATATTATGGTCAAACTAAACCACAATATTTTAAAGAAGAATTCACTCAGTACACACATACATAACATGTGATTCTAGTACACTACTCAGTGTTTTTAAAAGAAATGACTGATAAAATAGTAGTTTGTTCTGTTCCAATTGTTTCTGCTGGTGATTTTGTTGCACATCACACTTGTTTATAATCAGGCTGATGAAATAAAGGTTACTGTACCCTTTGCACAGTATTTACTCTTTGGGACAACTGTAATACTTTAATTATGTTCTACTACTTGTGGGTTTGTGATCTACACAAAAATAATAACCTGATTTAATAGCAGAGAGCTGTGATAGGTAACTTGTAATAACAACCTCATTACTTTCATAGTACATGCTGCAGAAAAATTGCATATAACATAATTAAATAAACAAATTTCGTGCTAAATTTCAGTGTGTTTTGTCATGTAAAAGAGGCCCATTCCTTCACAGGTCAAATAAGTGGACTGATTTGATTTCCAAATGTTTCTTTTGGGTCTTTGCGCTTTCTCAGAGGGTTGTGACTCTCTCTCTCAGATACAGACTCTGATACAGTAATCCATCCCTTTGTCACCAAGATGCAATCTCTACGGGATTTTGTGTGGTAGTTGTGAATGTTGTATTAAATGTGGCTTGAGAGACCAGTGTTTCACCATCAGCTCATCTGTGCCCCTGATGCAAAGTGCAGTGTAAGGCTCTGGGTTTGACCTAAAAGAAGCAGGGTACAGCACCAGTACCTCTCTGTCCATGGCTTTAGACATTGGACTTGCTTTTTAACTTGTCCTACCTGCAGGTATTAGTGTTTGGGTCATACTGAAAAGCTTACCTTTTCCCATGGGGTTTTCTGCAGGATGGTGTGAAATTTGACTACAGTTCAGTGTTGGTCATTACTACATTTCTGTGCAAAGAAAGCATTTCTATTATGCATATTCCTCGGAGCAGTTAATTAGTATTTAAGTACACTTTAGAATAGAAGTGTTTTGTTTAAGTAGACTTAAGTACACTGTGGAAGTACAAATAGGTCTAATTTATATTACTGACTCCTAGCATAGGAATTTTCTGTCATTTTTTCCATATTTCACCATGTTGTTATCTCAAATAACTCATGGTGATGTCAAATGAAGAAAATATGATGTATTTTTGCAAACTCTGACATGGGGGAAAATTCCACAAATAATATTTGATTTCAAAGAAGTCCAGTCAGCTGTATCAGAACATCCTAACACCTCTCAATGATTATCTTTAGAGAAAAAAACAACTGACCTCAAGCTTTCGGGTTTTGTAAAGGATCTTGTCCTGGAAATACTTGTACTTTTATCTGTAGAACAGATTTTTAAGCCTTTGGCCAAGATCCAGTAAACACTCTGATATCCATTGGGTTTTACAATGCAGTTTCCAAACACACACTGGATTGCTGTGGATTCAGACTTTGACCACAGTTAGTCTGAATTATAAATAATTTCCCCTCAGTTCATACATTTTCTTTAAGAACAGAGTCCCACTTAGTCTGATTGATCTGTTGCCTAGGAGTCCTGGAGCTTAAGCACAGTCATTGCAAAATCAGGCTTGTGAAAGTATGGTTAGGTATTTCCCATGTGCTAACTCCCAAATGCCTCCTCCATCCTCATTGTTCAAACAGACTATTCTGTTCTTTATTGATGGAAATCATCCCTGCTGGTATAAACTGACATTGTAAGAAAAATATTTAAATTTATTAAAAAAAAATCAAAGGGCAATTTGAATTTGATGCACTTGTATCTCATATATTTGTTCTGTGTGATTACCACTTTGAGCTAAGACTTATTCCTTTAAGTGTTCACTATAATTAGAGAAGAAATTAATTAAGGAAAGAAAGCTTAGTTTCATTTTAATGGAGATAGAAAGAATCTAGATGATCCAATCAGAGTATAGAAACAAGATCTTGGGGTGTGGGTGACTTCTCACTAACACTTACAGAAAATTGTTGTGGTGAGTATTCCATCTAATATTCAGTTTCAACATCACTCATAGATCACATATATCAATACAAATGTCCACCTAGATGTGCCAGATAGAAAACAAGTCAGTCATGATTACCTCCTTGCAGATGGTTCACTCTTTGAGAGTGCTCTAAAAGTGGCAAGGTGCCCTTCACCATGGAGAACAGTTCTGAGTAGTTTGTCAGATTAAACTGATGATTATGTGAGACAGTCAGGTCTGAAGTGCTCACACAAGGTCTTAGAATACTTAATTAAACATATCATCCCCCTCTTGAATAAAACACTCTTTACTAGTGTCTACTCACACTATTACTCTCTTAGGAGAAATAAATACCTGGATGAAAGCCAGGCAGTTTTAGTTTAGCCTGAGATCAGCAGAGCTGATGATCAAAGGAACAAGTGCAACTACATAATGCAAAAGATAGGAACGAGTTAAGGTTTTGCCTTTGTAGTCTGCCTGCTTACATTTTGAGCATAGTTCCTGGAAAGTAATGCAGGTATCAAACTATTTCCCTCACTGTCACTGTCCCCTCCTCAGGTATTTGTGCCTGATATCAGTTTTAAATGACTGCAAGATTGTCTTTTGGCCTCATTAATTTTCTTTTTTTTTTTTTTTTTTTTTTTTGTTTTTACAGATTATGCAGCAAAAATAGAACTTTCTTAAATTTCATTGTAAATTTTTATGATACTTTCAAAATATGTTTATTCACAAAATGTGTGTATAAAGGTTATGAAAACTTTAAAAATTATAATTGATCCAATTAGCTCAGTGTTTAAAAATCAGGCAAAATAGGTAAAAATGTATAAAATTTTATATGTATATATACAGTAAACGATAGAAAAATGGAAAAATGCTCAGTTTTTTGAGATTTCGATTCAACTATTAACACATCAAACACAAACATATCCTACTAATAAGCCAATCTCAATTTAGAAAAAACTTCTATGAGAAAATATTTCTTTTATTGCACTTAAACATTTTTATGGGAAGTTTAGAAATTAACATGTTCTTACTTTATTTAGAATTTCCAACATTATCATGCTTCTTTGGAAAACTGTACTGCCAGAAATCCACATTTTTATTTCTGCTTCATTATTATCCTATTTTGCAAACAAATATGAAAAGTGAAAAGCATGGAATTATTTATTTTCAGATGTGTATATTTTTTTTCCTATTTTCTACTGTGGAACTTTTTCAAGATCAGAACAGTTGCTGACAGACAAAGGAATATTAAAAATATACAATATTATATGTATCTTTATGAAATTTGAAGGAAAAAGAGAAAAAATAGAATTATAGAAGTGAAACAGAAAAAATACCCTCAAAAGAGTTTTTAAACAAACTTTATTATTTTGTGGTTTTGTAACAGGAAGAAATCTTTTTCAAAGAAAAGGAAAGGATGTTTAATCTTCATCCAGTCATCTGGAAGTTCCTCACTCAGTTGTGATTCCTGAATATTTAGTAGCTTCCTTGTATTTATATCATTTTGCTACAAGGCATCCCACTTTTAACTACATTGTTTTTGGAAAGGTTGTCTTCTCTTTGAATCTTCCTCTTTTTAGCTCCTGGTTATTATTCTGCAAGTGACAGCAAATTGGCCACTTCTGCCAACTCTTCCCATCCCAAACATGATATTATCATACCTGCTGTAGTTGTTTTTTTAATTTGCTAAATCAAGGAAACTGAATTACTTCCTCAGTGATCCATATTCTTGGCTGTTCTCACCCTGGCCTGAACCCTTCCCAGTTCAATGATCTCCATGAGAAAGAGGGACAAGAAGGAGGGACCTTTTACTATTCAAGATGTGAATCAGATATGTGTTCACTGACATAGTAATATATATCTTTTCCTTCTAATTGCTAATGGTTGATTTACCTTTTTGATTACCAGAGTGTGTCAAATTAATGTTTTCATAGATTTTTCCATCATAACCCCAAGACCTCATACTTTAGTGACAGTGGTCAGCTCAGGGACCATATCTTTAAATGGAGAGGTAGGATTTATTTTACCATCAGCATCAGTCCAGATTTATCAAAAGTAAATTTTTCTTGTTGTTCTGATTATTATTATCAGTATTAGTATTAGTATTGCCAAAGTCCTGAATCGGGGTGAGATTTTTTGGATATTCTTAAGAATTGGCCATGATTTCACTGTCCCTAGTTGCATCATCAGAAAATGTATCACTTGATTATCCTACTTCCAGGGACAGGAAAAGAATGAACCCTAGGCTGACTACTCACGATTCTACCAAAAAACCTCCTTCCACCATAAGAATTGACTGTCTCTTCCTGCCCTCTGTGTCCAGCCCAGCAATACAGTATTTATCCACACATCACCCCTTTTATTCCATGACTACATAATTGTCTTGAAATTTTTTTGGATGTTCATAGAACATCTTTTTCTTCCTATATCTAAATTCTGTTGTTGAATTCTGCAAAGAAGTATCACATGACTAATTTTACAGTTCTAATAACTAAATAAGTCTAATAATAACTGTAAAGGTAAAGGAATTGTCACCATGTTTATGTAGGAGAAAATATGATACTTCTCCAACAAAGTTCAACGTGTTTACTGAAGAAAAAAAACTTGTTGTATTTTGTTTTAAAAGCTTCTCATCACACTTATCTAGGCACTGCTTTAAATTTAGACTTTTGGATAGTGAGTTATACTATCAGGTTGTTTCCTATCCTTTATGAAAATTCTGTTTGTTCTACTTAAATATTAAATACTTTATTTCTGGCCAATTATTATACCATGAGAAACCCTGTATTGAATAATTTGAGATGATTTTTTTCTATATAACAATTAAGGAAAGGAAATATGAATCTATACTGGACAGGGTTCCCTAGCAGGAACAAATAGAAGAAACTTCATCATAAAAATGGAAGTGTCATAAAAAAACCAGAAAAGTGCAAGCTGGAATCTCTAAGTGTTAGAGACAGCTGCATATAAGTAGTGGGGAGAAGACTAATGTTAAATAGAAGTCAAGTAAATACAGCCAAGTGTATTTGAAATTATAACTGGAGATAGTTAAAGGATTTTCTCTAGGTCATCACTCATTGACAATTTCTAGAAGACAATTGTACTTTATTATAGTAACAGTAACATGAGAATTCACTTATTCCAACTTGACCATATCCAATTATGTTGTGCTTTCAGCATTCAGCTGTTTTCCTTTTTGCTTCACTTAAGACACAACATCTGGAGGGCCTCATTAAAGGAAGGTTAGATAATCTACTAATGAACTATTTAATTAGGAATTCACCAGCGGGAAAAGTACTAAAGCTGTTATTTGTCTTTACTCACACTTATTAGGAAGAGAAAAGAAACCACAGAAGTACCTAGAATATTTTTTCATATTTAAAAAACATGCTTTAAAACAAATATATCATAGTGTTTCTAACAGAAGTAGGAGTTAGAAAGTATTCTTTTGAGGTATAATTTAAAGTACTGTGATAATGAAGTAAGACAGTTTATTTAGCTTTTTTCTGATTTTAGATGATTTTGTCATTGTCTTATTCATCCTAAAACTTAAGAAGGAATAAAAGGCATTGCCTTTACAACTTGTCTTTCTGCACTCTTCATTCAAGCATCAGTAAGTGAAATGTTTTCCTAGCTTTTTATATATGACTGGCAGACATTAAATATTCTTTGACAGTGACCTTGTGGTGCACTCATCCTGGACTGCTTTAGCATGTACTTCAATCATACGATCACCAGCCTAGTATGAAAAAGTCCTCTGTGAAAGGAAGGTATCTGTTTTGGTGAGAATACTGGAAGGGGACCAATGTTGGATGTCTTCTGAGATGACTACTTCTGCTCAGTATCATCTGGGTTGAGACTCTCTTACCATGTTTCATTAGTGTTCTTTTAAATCTGTCAGGATGGAATGATTTTCAGTCACTTTGCAGTGCAGTGGATTTAAAATCATGTCCCCAGAATATCATATTAATAGATTAAAAAGGCAATGTATTAATCTAATGCTGTCTCTTGTCTCTGTACCCATAACTTATAGTATGACTATCACAAAGTTATGGCAATTCTCCAAAACAAAGTACTTATATTTTGTTCTCCATGAAGCATTTCATTGACTGCTGCACTTACTGTTTCAGAGGAGCAGAATGGTCAACCAAAATGACTTTTAAACAACTAAACACCATATGAGCATTAATTTTGATTATTGTATACTTTTGAGATGACCTAAATTATGTGAAGTAATCTAAACATTAGTTGGAAGAAATAATTTTCCTGGGAAGTTAAAATGCGCTCCTTGTACAGTGCTGAATCTCAAGAAGCTCACGAATGTTTTCATGTGAAACACCCTCAATTCACTTCAGGTTTTCTTCAATAGCTTATCTGGACAGATGGCAGCAGCAAACCACTCTGTATGGAACAGGAAAATGATTTCTCCCTTTGCCATTTGTGATAGAAGAGATTCTGTTTTCATTTGTTTGTTGGTGCGTCTATCTAGCAACTACAAAAATATTTCTTTTTGTCTTAAGTATCTCAAGTAATCTCAGTTTATGTGTTTTATTTTCAGGTGTTTTGATTTGTTTTGGTTTTTGGTTTTGTTTTTTTTTTTTTTGTTTGGTTGCTTGGTTTTGGGTTTTTTTAAGCAAAGTAAAAATATTTTATGAGTTTGTTCTGTAAAATTACTTTTCTAGGCTAGGCTAAGACCCAGGGTACCTTAGCTAAGGAGTTCCCAATCTTCTCCAGAATGACCAACTTCTACACTGAGTTTTAAGATTTTCTTAGAATGGTCTTTAAAAATAAGACACACATGCATCCACGGAGTTTCATGGTTCCTTCCCAGGAACAATCCCAGGAATCTGGTATTTTAGAAGAAAATATTTAACTTTTTATGCTCTGGAACAGTTCTTTGGAGTATTATGGGCAAACTGTGGAGCCTCTACTTGTTTTGAGCACTCATATAATCTGAAAAGCAAAAACCTACGAAGAGAATGTGCAGCCTATTTTCTGTAAGTGGCTGAAATCTGTTGGTATAGTGGTTGTATACATGTCAGCACAGTTTAACTTAAATGTTTGGTGAAACAGAGACTTTGTATGTAGAAACAAATGTCAGTTGGCCTAAATTTTGAAGTTTTAATAATACCCTTCCCTGATCAAGCCATATTATTTCTTATATACTGGAGCATATTTATATATGCTTCCACTTTCCAGACTTATGAAGTACTGATTTCATGCCAAACTTGTTCACTGGTATCTTTCACGTTTAAGCCACCACTCTCAAAAGACATCAAGAAATCCACAGTTCTCATCTTTCAGTTTGCATTCCTAATGAGTAACCAAGAATTTACATCTCCCTGTGTTTGCACAGGCTGCTATGCCTCCTCAGTAGAGCAGAGCCGAAGCTTAATTCTTAAACACAGGGAGAAATCAAAAGAGAACTTTATGATAATTATTGATTTGAACATGTAATAAAAGTCAATAAAGAGTCTAAGAAACAATTTACAAAAGTTATTAAAGTTGCTAATAATTTTTCTGGAGTGGGAAGCTTGCCAGGAGATCTGAAAGGGCTTCAGAAAAGATAATTTTACAGTGACAAAATAATTTTTTATAAGACTTTTGAAAATTTGAAACAGAATAATTCATATTTATGGGTGAAACTCGTGATATCTATCTCAAAATTCAGATATAAATATGCAGAGATAAGGAAAAATGAGTGATTTGAACTTCAAAATTTAAAGATTTTTTATGTTTTCTTGGATGAAATATTAACTGTAGCATATAATTTCCCTTGTAACACAGACTGAAAAAGCAGGTTTTTTAGATAATTCAGGAACTATTCTAAATCTCTAAGGTATATGTGTACCCAGAAAATTTGTAAAAATTACAGTAAAGGAGTAGATAAAACATGAATAAATATATTAAGGATAAATAAAATAAGGACTATATCATATGAGGAGGGAATCACCAAAATATATCAGGAAGGAATCATTGAGTTGTTATAATAAGAATTCCAGTCAATTAATGATCAATTACGTCTTTAAAGAAGTCATTAAGTATGTAAATAAGAATAGCCAATTGATATAGCCATTTGGTTTTCCAAAAGCATTTCTGTTTGAAGTTTCTTCTTCAAAAATGTTTGAATTGACTTGTGAGATAAGAGAAAATCTCACATGGAGCAAAACTTGGTATGAGAAAAATAATGTAGAGATAAATTTTCACAGTGGAAACAGATCACTAATGAAGACTAAAATGTGTCTAGGGGAAGGTGTCCCTGCACTTGGCAGCGGGTTTGGAACTAGCTGATCTTTAATCTCCCTTTCAACCCAGGCTATTCTATGATTCTATGATATATCTGCTGTTTATCATCCCAATGAACGATTCAAGAAGTGAGTAATAAGGCAAAAAAAAAAAAATCATAGGCTTTGATAAGTTAATCAAATTCTTAAAAATGAAAGAGATCTGCAAAGTACTGCAGAGTGACATCATGGTGAGGCAAGAGCCACACATCAAATAGGGAAGAAAATTTGACTTAGATGTGTTTGAGGTGATGTGCATTAGGGAGCACTCCTCATTTTGTAGTTCAATGAAAACTATGGTCAATTCTAGCTAAAAAACCAAAATAAAATATTATGAAATATGATGGTGAGTACTGCTCAAAACAGAACATGTTAATGTTCTGCTTAAATCCTCCATCTGCATCATGAATATTGATTGTAGAATTGGTGTCTCAACTTTGAAAGGAGCACAGGATCTGACAAAGTCAAAACAGGGACAATCAGGGGTATGGAATGGTTTCCATGAAAGTAAGTATCTCATATAGATGGGACTTTTTGTAAAGGAATGTCATAGGAGAGATGTGACCCAGGTCTGTATATTCACGATGGGAAGGTGAGAAGAGTACTTACCACCATCTTTTCTGCTACAATAATATTAAAGTCATCACATGAAGAGAGTCATTGGTAAGTTCCAAACAGGGAAGGCAGTTCTTCATATAATATGTGGTTTGTAGTGGAGTTCCCTGCCAAAAGGAAGTTTTTAACATTAAAAACTTATCTGAGATAAAAAGTGATTGGAAAAAATAACAAAAGAAAATTTATAAATATGAAGATGCTCTTTCTGGCTCAGAAGTTTGAATTTTCACTAAGACATGCAGCTCTTCCAGGAGACACATCTGCATGAGATTTTCCTGTTTCCTACCTGTTTCAGGGGTGTATTCTAACAGGTGTTGTCAGAGAAATGATTACAGGGATCTTTGGTCTGACAAGGTGTTTCTGTCCCAGTTTTTCCACCTGTTCCTTTCCTTCTAGACTCAGGCTTCTCAGAAGGCCGTGGCTCAAAGGACACTATCCATCACAGACACCAGAAAAATTGGTGTAATAGCTCAGATGTGAGATTCGTGTTTATTCTGTGTTCAAGGGAAATGGTTGAGCCATGTGAAGTCTTGCTTGCCATAAGATTCCATGCGTCAGCTGCTTATTGAGTGAACCTGATATTTCTGCTGATTTTACTTTCCATTCATGCTGTTAACATGAAGAGGAGGAGGCACAGGAATACTGAGGACTCAGCACAAAGCCTGCTTTATGGGGAGCTGATGATAGGGAGACCCACACTGATGAGTGTGAGAAGAGAAATGCTACATCCAGAGCTGACTCCCCGTCGCATTGCATTGCTGAGACACAAACCAGGAGCAAACGCACAGCTCCAGCACGTAGGCAGTCATGAACAGTGAGTTACAGTGCACCTTTTCAGGCTGTCAGCATAATTCTTTGTGTACTTCCTCGTGCAGCTTGCCTCATCCCTTATTTCACTCATAACGTTGTAAAAGCAGTAAAGGAAGAGGGACAAGAATTGTGCGTGCTACTGAAAGATACCTGCTGTATTTTTCTTTCTTCTCTGCTGTAAAAAACCTGAACATATATACACAACAGCTTAAAACAGTAACAAGTTGGAAATGAAGACAAATTCCTATTGCAACATCTGAAGAGAGAAATGTGAGCAAGAGACCACAGCTACAGCAATTTCCTGTACTGACTAATGCGAAATAAAATATAACGGGCATGTTTGGAGATGCATCAGTTCACGGAAAATGTAAACAGAGGCAAAAAAAAAACAAAGGGAGAGAAAGACAGGCAGTATAGCTGCCAGTTTAATGTGCAGTTTACTGGGGAAATAACCTGGCTGAAGGTAAGGAAGGAAGAATTCTTCAAACAAAAGATTTTACAATATCTTCATGAGCTTTCTCAGTTGCCTGGAGCAAGAGCCCTCCAGGGCACTGTCAATTTCTAAAGGGAGCTTTTGGAAATCTCACTTCAAAAGCTAAAAAAAAGCCTCTTGGTAACTCCAAATCAGCTAAAACGTGTTACAGAAGGAAGAGGATGTGCCAGGCCATAAGAAAGGCAAGAAATGAATGGGAAGTGTATTGAAATGTCTTTTTTTTTTTGTGTCAAGGAAGACACCAATAGGAAAAGATAAGAGTTATTATTCACGTTTTTAGACAACAAATAGGGGTCCAAAAGATGGCAGAAAGCCAAGTTGTAGATCATTGTCCAGCTATGATCTCTGTCATGCAAAGTAAATTTATTTGATACAGCAGTAATCACTCGGTATACTAACTATGACAGAACCTGATTTTTGAGCAGCTAAAGATTAAAACATTCCAAGTCCAAACTGGGTATAATCAAGACATAAGTAGCTCTCCCTTTATTAGGCCAGACATAAGTTACATAGCCAGAGGGGATATCCCATTGGAAAAAGAAGCATGATTGGTTTCTCTGGTGGCTATTCAGATCTTATCTGGAAATAAGAGGTGAGAGGCGAGACTGGAGAAGGTAGGCAAAACTGTCAAAGCTGGTCGGCTGCCTTGTGGGTTGTGGGCTTTTTTAGATGCAGATCTGTTTGGCACTCTAAATAGACCATTTTAGGCAGGAGTCTAGGAGGCATCTTTGTAAGTGTTTGTAATATGTGAAAAATAAAATATGTCTATTTTTTTTCAAGTTTCTTCCCCCAATTTAAAAATGGATTAGAAATAATGGCCAGGATCTGAAAGAATCAGAAAATGTGGGTGATGGCAGGCAACTTGAAGAACATTTAAATGATGGTGTGTTCTGGAAGAAGAAGGGTGGTTTGTGCTTATTATTAAAATCCAATCATTTTGCTGCAAGAAAAAATGTCTACTATGTTTCTTAACCTGAAATACAATGGTATTGCATAACTGATGAGTCTTCAGAATTTATATAAGTCCATCTCTTTATGCATTACCCTCATATTTAACTTTCTTTCAGAACTTTGATGATAACATCAGTTTGTTGATAGAAAAACCAAAATAGATCCTTTCAGCAAACTGTTAAAAACCAGGTTAGTTGGTGTTCACTCACGATAGAAGTCCACCCATGTGCGTCCAAATAGTAAGATCACACATTGGCAGCCAGATCTGATTTTTTTTTCTGAAGAATACACATTAGATTTATTTGAAAATACAATTTTCATAAAATGAATTCTCTCCAACATCCTGGTAACTTCATAATATATCAGTTTGTAAGCATCTCTCCAACTCATCTTTTACAGTTGTTTTTGACTGACAGTTTCCTCTTGCATGTGAAAGTTGATGAGCCAGTGGTATTCCTTGTACCTTTTGTTTGTCAGATGAGAGCCCTGAGCACAGGATCACAAAGGAAGGGAGGGAGCTGGGAAGCCAGTTGCAGACAGTCGCTTGCTATCACTCCAGATCACCTATGTGTGGACTAGCTCCAGCAGGAGGATATGCAATCACATTAGCACGGCTCTGTGCCTGAAGGAATGATCCCTACTGGGTTGAAGTACCTGCTCTGTCTGAAGATGTCTGTCTGCTTTTGTCTTGCAGCTCCCCCAACCTCTCTGGGGTAGAAGGCCTACAGAGGAGGAAAATGAAGTGGTCATACTGGCTGAAGAGATGTTTTCCCCTTATCAGTTAGAAGACTAGTGTTGTACCCCAAGAACTTTGGATGCCACCATCGCTGACTAAAATGAATGGGCAGCTTTGATCCTGGAAGCAAAATCTTCCTCACTTTTTCTACCCCATAAATCTCAGGCAAAATCACCTAATCTCTATGCTTTGATTTCTGAAATCTCTAATAAATCTTGCTGTTAGTGCTTTTAGTGCTGAACCTAAAATGATAATATTCCCTTATAACATTGATCTTAAAGATTAATATAAACTTCTTAATGACTGCTTACTATGTTGATTTTGTTAAGCTCGGGAAGATAAAAACAGTATGATCACAAATATGTTAATTTGAGTGTAACTGAGCACTATCTCAGAATTTATTTTCTGTCTCTGACAGGAAAAAAAGTGTAATCTTGCTGCTTTCTACCATCCAGCAAAATTCCAAAAGAATGAAAATTTTATTTTTTGAGAAAAAAGAAAGTACAGGAATACTGAGAAAGCACAGTCTGCAAAGTGAAACCTGTGAGTGAAATTTGCAGACAGAATTTTTGGTATGTTCCTTTTAATTAATGAAATCTGCACTGATGCATTCATATGCTGGTGAGCCAAAGACATTTTATGGTATCCAAACAGAAAAGGACTCTTAAAGTGGTCATATTGCATTGCCTATAACAACCACCTCCCATCCCTGTCCAGAGACAACTAAGGCCTATTGTTTAATGTTGATAACCACAAAAACAGCCCATTTCAAAGGACTGGTTTGTTAATTTCCTTAATGGTTTTTTTTTTTGCATCTCAGAAATTTTTTTCTAAGAATAGTTATTTAAAGACATTTAACAGCAACTGAAAGTTTTCATTCACTGACAATGGAACTGTGTATCCATAAAATAATTTACATAGTTATTTATGATAATACCAGTAAAAGATGGTATTTAAATTTTGATCAATTAATTAATTTTCCAGTCTCTTTGCTTTGCAGTGGAAGTGATTTCCACAGAATTCCCAACAGTCTGGCAGTGAGTGTCCTGCAATTTTACCTCTGTGTGTGAATATTACACTGGGTTAAATTAATCTACTAACATTTTAAACATAGTTGTTGACTTCCTATTACTCTTAATAACAGATGTATTAAATACTTCAGGTGATGCAGTGATTATTGCTTACAATATTTTACCACGATTTAAGAGTTTTTCATAACTCCAAATAAATATTTATCATCACCAGTCATAAAAGATAAAAAGAATTTTATCTAAGCTATTAAAATTTTTGAAAGAGCTGTTTCTCTGTAGGTATTAAGTGTCAAGTACTGTCCCTTTGGTGAAATAGGACTCCACACTACCTTCTGCCTTTATCTAGTGGCAAGTTGTTTTTCCTTGTACATTTGTTCTTACAAAAGAAAGTACTTTGGGATTTAGCATCATGAAGGACAAGCAGCTGTTTTATAACAAGTTCAAACTGTTCTAATAACTGATGAGAACAGTGTCACTGTGATTCCTGGACAGTGCTTCTTAGCATCAAGTGTGACATGGCTAGATCCATGTATTCCCATTTCAGAATATGTGCACCTGTTTAGACCTGCCCTTTCCCAAAGAAACTGTCTTAAAATGCTAGGGGCTCTGCAAGGTGAAGGTAACTGTTTATAGGAGGAATTTTATGGCTTTTCATCCACACCCACACCGACCTCCTTTCAGCTACTGCTCTGCCAGATGCATTTAATTATTGCCATAAACTGTAAACACTACTGCATGACCATTTCCCCTTTAGCAAGATTGTGTGTGTGAAAAAAGTAAACAGATTGTATAACAAAGTGTTCTCTAGCTGTCAGCAAGGGCTTTGAAAATAAAACACTTCCCTCCCGACTCACAATTGGCTGACAGTCGGCACATAATGAATAATAGCTCCTGGGGACCAGCAGAAAGATGTGTGGGAAAACTTTAATTAAAAGCTTGTCAGTACAATTTTACCTGGGTGACATCACCTGACTGAAATCCTGCTGCCGGGCTTTGTTGTCTATAGGATCGCAGGTAGCGCGCTTGTTTTGCTGACAGCAAACAATTCAAAAAGTACTTCAAAACACTGGGGGGAAGACGCTATGCTGCCAGTAAAATATAATCTATTTGTGGTGTTCTAATTTTCTAATTAGCAGCTGTAGAAGGCTCTTCGCCATTGTGGGAGGAGGGTGACAAACAGGTTTTTGTAGCTCGTTATCTATGATGCCCTCTTGATTATGCATTTTCTTGACATTCCATTCCAGAAAATTGTGTTCCAAAATTAAATACATTTCCAAATGTAGACAGCTGGGCTTGAGCCAGAAGTACAGACCTAGCATCAAATTCCCAGCTGGAAATTCTCTTAGATATATGAAATCAGAGCACCAAATCCAAACAGACTAGAAGTTCACAGCAGAGGACTTTCAGGCTGTGCAAAATTCCTAAGGAATAGGAACTTCAGGCTGGCCCAACACAATAAATCATATAGTCTAAGGGAAGAGTCACGGTAATGGGTTTGATTCTGCCCATCTCAAGCTGCTGGTAGCAACGAGGTGGCATATATGCTTTTGTATACTTGTTAATGTAAAATGGGAATGGGAATTAGAAAGCCCAAACTTGGCCCTAAATTTGCAGTTAGTAATATTCATGGAAAGAAACTTTCATCTAACACTGCTGAAATCATTAATGCTAGTAAAGCTTGGCTATTTTACAAGTAATTTGTAGTAATGGAGAGTAGTTTCTCATAACTTAATGCTAATTAATTCAGTTACATCATGATCTAACTCAAGTCCTGAGCTGACTTTAATGCGAATAGGCTGGATCTGATCCAAAAGCCACTGAGGCCAAAGGGAGGCCTTTCCACTGTTTTTGCGAGAAGTTGGTTTGGGTGTGTAGATGCATGGAATTTACTCACTCGACAGAGGAGAGACTCTCACTGAATTGTGTGTTTGCCTCCTTATGAACATTCTCTCAATTTCCTGAATTTTATGCAATTATGATTGGCCAAATGTCGAAGAAAGTATTATATCTAATTAGTGGTGAACAAAAGTAAACAGGAGATTTATTTTCTCATTACATGCTAAAATTAAATGCTATTCCTGGGCATGTATATGTGAGTAATAACACAAAGCAACTCCCATATAAAACTAAAGAGAAGACTTCTAAAATCAAACATTTCTAGTACAACCTTTCTGTGCCAAACACAGTCTGAAGATTGATCAATTTTTTTTTTTTGGTAGAAGAGACTCGAATTAGGCAAGTGGGAAGGAAAACTGGAGCAATTAGCTAAGAATTTTCCTTTTTTCTTTGCTGCTCTGATATGCTGTTCAATAACTCCAAATTCTCTAGTAAGAGATATGCCCATCTGGATGTTGAAAAAAGAGCAGCTGCTTTCATACTGCAAAGGACAAAGAAGTGTTATGCTAAAATGTAAAATAGTTGTCATTTGCTTGTCAAAATGTCCGTCACTTACTTGGTGACAAAAATATATTTCTAAATTTCAGTCACTAATGCCAGAGCTAGATTCATCAAGGCACCTTAAGAAGGAGTTTGCAGCAATTGAACATTAGGACTTTCAAGGGAGGCCTGGACTTGAAGTGTTGTGCATGAGTCAGGAGTTTCTGATTAGGCTAAAAGATAGTTGGTGTTTTGAGAAATTTCCCCAAAGTCCCCTCCTAGGTGGGACTAAAATCTATGTGACCAGGCAGTACCCTAAAATTCAGGTCACTGAAAATTCATTGGCACCGCAGCATTTTCCCTGTAATTTTTCTGTCTTGTGTAAATGCATTAGTGAATGTGTAAGGTACGGTGTTTGGGGAATGAGGGGAAGGAAATACACATGGCATTCCTGCAAGGAGAGAGATACTACAGCTTTATGTATTTGTTGGAGAAGCAGATGTAACTAACTCACTGTTCAAATCCTGAACAGGGGAGCCTTTTCCTGCTTTAGTTGCTATTTAATTGTGACATAAAAAGCAAATACAAAGTGAAAAAAATCAAACAGTAGTGTAAAAAGAGTGCATTGCACCCAGCCACTTCCATGAAACAACTTCTCAGAAAATTCTGCATGCAAATGCATAACTCAGACTTAATTTCTCATGAACTGAGAAGATAGAGACAAGTGCACTTGTTGTGCTTTTAGAGTAGTACAGGCAAAATCCCATTCATGTAGTTTAGGTTGGCCTCAAATATGACTGTGCCACGTGTTGAAAAGGATGGAAGTTTAGGCATGATTCACAACCGTTTATTGCATAATCCTCCTTGCCTTCTTTAGTACTTTTTGGTTGAATCATCTGAGTAAGCCACGGGTTTTTGGAATTAGCTGAAATGAAAACCAGAATTTTCTCACAGTGCCATATTAAATATTTCAGGTGGAGGCTCTTTCATTCATCTGTGTTTATTTTGGCTACCAGAATGTTGTCACTGTCTCATTCTTGCCAGCCATTTATTCTTACATCATTATTCAAGAAATCAAACTTCAGAAAAAAATTACCTTTGCTGGCTAACAGTAGTAAATTTGAGGATCAGGATAGAGCAATCTGGCAGGTGTGGAGAGAAGGAAGAGTGTATTAGCTGTGTCATGAAACTAGTTTTATGATTTCTTTCCAGTTCTTGTAGTCAAGAATCCTCTTCACGCACTCCACAATAACTGTGATTCTCAGCAGGGTTCGTGGGGCATGTAGTGGATATTCTTTTGCCTTTGAGCAGTCTTCCTTCACAGACACATATATTAGTGGCACAGTACAGGGATGGTTGCAGTCTTTCTTGTGCATGCAAATCTAATGTGATATACCACAGTTTTGCATAAATGTAGTGATGTAAGTGAACTGTCTGCTGTTGCTTTTAGTAAGTAAATTCAGGGTCAGGTAAACCTCTAGACTATGAGGAGAGAGGGTTTCAGTTACTGGCACAGACTTCTTGTGTGATCTTGGACAAGTAATTTATGGTCTGATTCATTAAACTGTAAAGTGATAAGTATTGCATTACTACATTTTAAGCTATTAGCAACATTTTGGTGCATAAATGAAAATAGTTTTTTAGCTTTTGTGTGTTTTCTCTGCTTTTTATGTTTTCACTCTTTTTTTGGTGGGTTGTTTTCTTGGGTTTGGGGGGGGATTTATTTGTTTTTGGGTTTTTTGGGTGGTTGTTTTGGGGGGAGGGGGATTTTTTTGGCATGTAGGATGGTTCGGGAACAGAAACAAGCACATGTCAAAGGGACCATTTGGATTTTTAGGTTTGGCAACAAGAAAAGGTTGCACTGCATGTACAGGAAGCCTGTTTGAAATTCCCACAACATCATGGAGGAAAGAACTTTTGTTCTTTAGATTTTTGAGCTCAGAAGTCTCTTCCAAAAGAAAGTGGGTTTAGTAGGTTAAAATATACAGTCATCAGTAAAATATTAAACCTGTCTCTTGCCTATTTTCTTAGTTGCTGGTTTGCATAATCCCTATGCTTTCTCTGTGTAGGGGATGTTTTTTTTTCCTCCTCAATCCTATATCTTCCATGAGGCCAAGGAAAAGGAATATGTCCTATTTTTCCCTTCCAGCCTGACTGCCTGTAAGCTTAAGTAGATAAGAAGCAGAATGCTTCTTTGGCATCTGAAAGACACAGGCTTAGAGTCCTCTGAAGAGGAGCGGCAAAGCCTCCTTTGCATGTTGTGGATAACCATTTCCATGGAAAACAAAGTAGCAGTACCATGTTTTTCATAATAAACGGTTCATGTCTTTCTGTTTGCAGAGGCAGTAGCAATGGTTGCTGTGTGCTGCTGGGAGTATGTATGATGGTTCAAGAACAGATGCTCCAAATAACCAACAGGATCAGGCACATCAAGGGCAGCTGAGACTACTCAAGGAACCTCAACAGTGACCAACCTCATATTAGAGGGATCATGCTTCTATGATGGATTGAATAACTAGGTAACTATGTAACTATGTAACTTACAGACTTTGAGGTCATCCACTACAATCAAAGTGGTCTTAATGACATCTGAGAAGTCTTCAGGTGGCAGCAAATTCATCCACAGATGAAGACATAACAGCCTCTTCCCTAAGTCCTGCTTTATGTACCTCAATCTTTCAAACTTTTTTTTCTTTCTCTTTTTGATCTATTCATAGGAAGGCTGTGAATTTCTTGTCAATGAGAACAAATATACTCCAAGTATTTCTCCAATCAAAATTTATGAGCTTACTTGTGTAGGTGGGAAATATGTCTTTCTGTTGACATTTAGTTATGCCTTGAAGGAGGATTTCAGAGTTCTTAAAACCATGCCAGTTCTACAAGTTAGCAGATGATAGTTGTTTTCATCACCACAGGGTTGTTACAAAAGCTAGTAAGAAAAGTATAAGCAGACAGTTTTATTTATTATTTACATATTATCAAAGTGAAGGAAGCCTCCTTTAATTTAAGAGAGCTATGAAAAAACCTATAGAAAACCAGCTTTGCTCTTGCTATTTGATGAACTGTAATCTTTGATTGTACTTGATGATAAATTAGGTGGCTGATCTCAGTGTTCAGTCTGATTTACAAGAGATTCTTTTGAAGTGATAAATGCCTATCAGCCTGCAGTCTTACACTGTAGAACAGAAGAATCTGAACATACTTGACCAAACAGCACCGTGTTTTGTTTCTAATAGATAATTCAAATGATGCAATATAGAGACATTTTAAATCAGTTGCAAGCAGTGAAACCACTGTGTTGGTACTTTATTTTCAGACTGTCAAGTCTGAAAACAGAAGTTAACAGAAAGTCACAAGTCATTCTTGTGACAAGTGCGTGAAATCTAAAGAACAGATTCCATATGGTGTCATATTTCAAGTTGTATGTCAATGACTTCATCAGAATGTTATACCCTTCCAGTAGGAGAAATGATACCTTTGAAAACATGTGTGGCTGCATGTAAAAAGTAAGCTCTCCCTGTCTTCGCAGAGAGCCAAGACACTTTCTGCTGAACAGGCAGACAGAAGAGAAAGAACAGATGTAATTATCAATCATACACTGTCATTAGCCCAGCTCTCAGGATCTGCTCAAGAGCAGAGTACATACTGGTCAGTTACTGGTGCAGATTGTAGCTGTCTTCATTATAGATTTCTTGTCTGCTGGTTATACTCCAACATAGTGAAGGCAGGATTAATCTAAATGTCTGACAGTTTGAGCCTGAGGATGGCTGCCAAGTCCGTATGCACTTGTTGCCACTTGGACATCCTCTGCCAACGGCACAAGTGGGATGGTCTGATCCACAGAAATTACATGCACCAGTGTAAACCCTAATCAACATCCTGTCCAAATATATCTGGCTTCTCTTTGTACATAGTGGACAGTTCAGATCTTCTTCAGAGCTCAGATCCACTCTATCTACCATCCCAGAATGGTCACCTACCTTGTGGAAATGAGGCTTCAGACCACTCTTCAAAGGAATCCAAATCTCCAAGTTCCCAAAGGAATTTCTTAACATTGAGTTACACACAACAAATATTTAGTTCATTGTTTCTCCCCCAAACTAGTTCTACCATAGAAAAATATTTCCATCTATGCTAAAACACTGCAACATTGTGGATAATTATATATTGCTGAAGATAAAGATGTACCTGAAAAGCTGAAGCTCAAAGCTCTTTTCTGCAGTAGAAAGTAGGAAAACCAGTGTCGGTATTTTAAGAGGTGTTTAAGTTAAGCATTTTTATTTATTTCCATTCTGGATGGCAATGAGAGAAGCTGCTAATTAGGACTATTGAGACTAATTAGATTATTGAGCTCTTTAAATGTGTATTAACAAAAATAGAGATATTAATCCTTAAGCATACATTAATGAAGCTGAATTTTATCATCTGTATTTGAAAATACAGTCTAGAATCCTTTGCTTGCAGTCACCTTTTCTCTCTGTTTCTGTGTCTTTTGAATTCAGATGATTTCTTGTAGACATTGTAGTTCCTGAATACATTATTTCTTTTCATTTAGTTTTGTTTCAGTTGTGAGCAGCATTTTGCAGAATCACAGAATATGCTGAATTGGAAAGTATCCACAAGGAGACTCAAGTCCAGCTCCTGGCCCTGCACAGGACTCCCCAAGGGTCACACTGTGTGCGTGGGAGTGTAATCCAAAGTGTAAGGCAACCTCCTGGCTGTTTGTACATCACAAAAAGAAGCAGATCTGCCTGTCTAACTTCAGTTGCTTCAAGAAAATTTCAAAGAAACATGCAATCTGATCCAAAAAGCTGCACCTGTATCCCAAGACTTGTGGAGCAGTAGAAATAACAAACTATTACTGAATAGTTCTCTAAGATTAAAAAATAATAGGGGAAGCATTTTTTTGAATTTCCTCATCCTGAATGACTTTGTGATGTCCTTGGAGAAAACCCTAAGTAACAGCTGAGAACATTATTAAGTTTTAGTGGTCTACGGATGAAACATTTGTTTGTGCAACTTTGCATTGACACTTCAGAAAAAAAAAACCACTTCATCTTGGGCTTTGTTCTTGCCAAGAAGTAAATGTGAGGGCCAAATATTCTAACAAATACACAGATACTCTTTCTCTTTGGAACTGCAAATGGACCTGTTACTAGACTGCCTGTTTCAAATTTATACTATCTGCTTAAGTCTGTGATGGGTAACCAGTATACAACCATATTCAAGTAACCAGTGAAAAATATCCATTGCATATCAAAATGCCACTCTCTTCAGAGTGGGTTGGGCCAGTAGGGCCATCCAGTAGTGCCTGGATGATTATAAAAAGCTCTTAATTCTCCTTTAAAAAAAAAAGGAGAATCTATTTGACAGTCCTTGAATTCAAAGCTTTAGGAACCAAAAAGAAGAATAAGATTTCAAACATGTTTCTATGAGATCATGTATGAGCTACTGTCAGAATTGCACAGATGGTTAAAATATTTGCACAACAAAAAAGAAGCTGTAATAATTCTGCTTAACTAAAGAACCTCTTCTACAGAAATAAGCAGTAAGGTGAGCTACTTATATAATTTACTAACCAGAACAAACTTCAGTGCCAAAGGCCTAAATCTTATCTTGAGGGTTCTGCTTGAAGTATGTGAGGTTCTGACTTTCTTCTTTAACCACAAGGATAGTTTCAAAGTTTAAATCCTGATCAAAATGAATAGTGAACACTGGTTCTTGTTAGAATTCAATTCTTCCAGGGGACTCTTTATAACATAAACATATAATAGTTCCAGGGCACTCTTTATAACTGAAACCAACAAAGATATCTAATGCAAATGAAATAGACAAGGCTCTTCATTTTATTTTAAATTGGCCTGACTTGCTTTATGGCATTCATTTCAGTGGTTTCCAAACCACAGCCTGAGAAGCCTCTTAAACATATCATACAGGATTCTGTTCCAGTAAGGTTTTCAATCCTCATGTATCAGACAGACAAATTCTCAATATCACAAGGCCCCATGCACTGAACATAGGGTAAATATTGGCACTAGTGAATCTATCTTTTATTGCTGAATATTAATTTCAATATATAAAGCTATATATAAATATATATGCATAATTTTATATATGCATAAATAACCACATATAATGTAGATATAATTATATATAGTAAACACTGAGTTAATGTTGGTATGAATCATCATTTGCTTTTAAGACAAGCTGCCCATGAATATCTAGGAATATATAAATATCAAGGCATGATCTTCAGTAAAAAAAACAAGGGAAATCTGTAATCATAACTGTTTTCTTTACACCATTGTGAGTTTTGTACTTTCCAGGTGTGACATGGCTGCTGTTGAAAAATCCTACAGTGCTTTGTTCAGAAGGCATCCAGTGTCCCAAATGAGGTTTTACAAGTACAGAACAGGATTACCTAGAAGTTAACTTGCAGGAGTAAATGAAGTCTGTCAGGTGGAAAAGTAGTTCCTTCCCACCATGTCCCAGAGCTGCAGGTCCCACCCAGCAACAACCTCTGACTTCTTTGATTGGAAAGACTCCACATATTCCCTTGGGTGTGCTGAAACATTTTCTTTCAGTCACTCCCGATACTTATCTCTTTCTGCTCTTCACATCATGTCTCTGACTTTGCACCCTCGCTGCAAATTTGCTGTGTTTTTCCCCCTATTACCAGTTTCACCAGTTGCACCAAAAGCAGCATCCAGCTGTGTGTGTTTGATGAGACTATGGAGAGCAAAAGCTCCCTTGAGATTTGGGATGTGGGATCCAGGACAAATCACAGGGGGATCTATTCCCTGGAAGCTTGGCTTCAGCTTTTCTGAAGATTCAGCGTATATGGCAAAATAGCAAGAATCAGACTTATGGTTCTTCTCAGCCCCCAGCCCCACATGCTAATGTACTTGGGGATGAACCACATTGTACAAAGGAAATATCTTTTCTTTTCTTCTTATATGGTTAAGATGTATTTTTTTCACCATTTTAAAAAATACATTCTCTCTCATTTGTGCTTTTATTATTATTTGGTCAGAAGTGGCAGGTTTTAAATGAAACCTATTTTAATTTAAGAAAATTATTTAAAATCTTATCTTTTTTTCCCTGAGAGGAGAGGAAGTGATTTGTTCAAATGACATAATAAAAAAATTATCTTAGTCTTCATCTTTCCCAGCAGAAAAAAGAAAACAAAAGCAGGGGAAAAATATTGTGCAGTTTTTCTTCCCCTTTTTTTTCCCAAGTTTCTTTTGGAAATTTTAATATTTCATTGCCACAATTCCTCCTTTGTTTTAGCTGGAATGTTTGCAGTGCAGAGGTCCAGCAGTTTGAATATCTGATTATAACAGAAACCAACAACCACATTAAAATTTGTGTAAAAAGTTCAAAAATTCTCCTACAATTTAAAAATATTTTCATAAACATGTTTATCTCATGCTTTAAAATATTTGATTTTTTAAAATTTCTGACTCATTAGGGGATGGTTAAATCCAAGCTTATTAATAGGAAAACTTCTAGAACATCCTTCAGTCCTATTTGTCAGAAGTGATGTTTCCCAAGATCTATCTTAGCTATGATTCCACATGAAGAAACACCATTCACTCTTACTTATTCCTCCTTCTCCAAGATGGAGGTTTTTCATATCTGTACAAGATAGTTAGCACACATCAGGAAAATACAATGTTTACGGCAGGTTTTATTAAGTAGTAGGGTTAGCTCAAAAAGTCAAATATTAGAATTTGTTTAAGTTTATCTTCTTTTTGTGCACCTAATCAAGTGGATCTGATCAATGGGGTGTACAAATGAATTAGCAGTGGAGTTCAGTTGCTCTGTACAAGAGGATGACTTCCAGGATTTTTTCTGGGATAGAAGGGTTCCCCTATGCAATGGTTGGATTTTCAGCAGAATCAAGTCAAGGAAAGCTGTCTCAGCCAGGAATCTCTTGAATCCTGTACTGAAGGAGTTTTGAGCACTAGAATCCCTTTGTGTGTTTTTCTCATCTGACACAGTGGCCCGAGTGTATTTTAATGTGTCTCTTGTTATTCAGGCAAACTATATCATGTAACAAATTTTGCAGAAAAAAAAAGGAAACAACAAAGTTGTTCTCAGAATTAACTGGCTATATCAGAGCATTTTTCATTCTTGTGGTCAGAATATGATCAATTTATTTAGAAAAAGCAGCAATTACTATGATAAATTCAAATTATCAGACTATCTAATTTTAAACATACTGTATGTAAACGGCTGCTGTTCTGCTCATCAACCATACATGATGAGTATTTGTTAAAAAAATGCTTTGTAAATTGCTAAATATGTGCTAAATCTGTGGGACTGAGAAAATTCAATATCAGTATCAAATGAAAAGGCATTTCAGTAATTTATTGAGACCAAGGAAATTATCCCCAGCAAGAAAGAGCGATTGCCATTTAAAATGGGAATAAACCCAAGAATTCAGAAACAGGTTTCAATTGAATAATTTATTTTGTCTGTGGAAAGATCTACTATTTGAAAAGAAGTTATTACTTCATTTGCTTGATTGCTTTTGTGAAGTCTCATTGAGCAGTTCCCAGTGATGCATATGGTAATACTGAGCAATGTCTCCTTAGAACTTTGTCGCAGTGTAATCCAGCCCTTCTGGCATATATTTTACATGTGTAATTTCTTCTAGGAAAACATCTTATGGTGGATTGAAGAATGGGTGAAAACACATATACCGAGCACATGAACCCAGTAATATACAAATGTCAAAGACTAAGTTGGTTTTACACTCTTGTATGTATTATGGGATGTCATTCCCAACTGAGTTCTAAGACATTTCCTTTCAAAGGAAGAAAAAAAGAACAAAATTAAAAATAGTTGGAAACCAGATCATTGTCTGGTCTCCATTTAAGCAGCATGTGAAATATTCTGTAATACTTTAACACCTAAGTTTAGATTTTCTCCCTTTTTAATATGTTTTTCCACATATTGCCTATTCCTATCTACTTTTGTAGTGATGTGTCTCCTATTTTAGGGAAGCCAGAAATTTGTGTAGTGCAGTTTAGTTATACTGACATTTAAGAAATTGCCTCTCAGAAATTTGTACCATGTCACAGATCCTTTAAATGGGATTCTAGGATTCTGATTGTGAAATAGTGTTACTCTTTAAAATGCAAACAAAAACTCAAACAAAAATTAAATTTTGCAATAAATCTCTGTCACTTCAAAGGAGCTATATGGGGTCTTTTCTTACCCTAAAATATAAGCCAATAAGACAATAAAGAATTACTACATCTGTCAAATATTACAAAAGTGTGAGGCTTTTACATTGCAAATGCTATGGCCTAGATGTACTTGTCAGTGTGAACTATTACTTATCTGCGACTATTCTTCTTGACTAAGTGCAAAACAGGGAACCCATTAAAGATTTTTATTTTCAAGAAGAAAGCATAAATGTGAATAAGCAGTAGCTGAATAAAGGAAGAAGGATGATTACAAAATCAACAGCTGTATTGACTTTTTCCTGAAGACATACCCTAGATATGCTTGCTGTTTAGATTTCCAAGATTCTGTCTCTTTCTGTAAGACACCCACATTCTTCATGCACAAAATGCCATTCAATACAGTGAATTGGTGTACTGTCTCTTTCTCCATTTTGAAGTGTGATCAAAACAAAAAAAATTTTGGGGAATTTGGGAGCCTTTGGAGTTTCTTAGATAGCCAACATTTAGATCTCGATTTTATCTCTGTACAAGAAGCAAAAGTCACAGGTGATTTGATTATTTTAATTATTTTTTAATAATAGCTGTTCTTGTGAAAATCTATTTGTGGGTCATATAGGTTTAACAGTGAAATAATTAAATCTTGACAGTAGAGGCTACATAAGTGACCTAAATGCATTTCCAAATATTTTTTAGTTAATGTGTAATATTTTGTTCTATTAATTGTGTCTCCTGTGATGATTTATAGTATACTTGATTGGGCATAGTGTTATTAAAGCAATCTTATCCTTAAATAATATGAGTATGTATATTCTCAGTAAAATTGAGACCTCTGCATATTACTTTAGAAGTGTAGAGTAGCCTTATAATGAGTTAAGCTTAAAAGAAAGGATTTGCAATTTGAAACAATACATTAGACATTTATTTATTAAAAAGGAAAACAAAACCAACAAAACAACACTCTTTTTGATCTTAAAGAGAGAACAGAACAACTGTAAAGAGTATATTAAAAAAGTCTCACAGACAAAGCTGTGGCTCCTGGTGGAGGCTGGAAAATGGTAGCTCAGCCAGACTTCTTGTGTACATCAGCAAAACAGAAAGCACAACAGTAAAAGTCAAAAGAGAAAAATTGGACCATGGACGCATTGAAGTGCAGAAGTTAGGTTTCTGCCAGGGTTGAGTAACTGCTTTTTTTTTTTTTTGTGATTATGAACATGCAAAAAAAGTTCTATGATGTGAATGAAAGAAAGAGTTGTATTTCACTATATGGTTCACTACTGGGTAAAGCAGCTAATGAACAGATTTTTCAAGAGGTGGACCCCCAGAAAAATATCGTTGACAGATAACTGTTCCTAAGAAAGCTGGCTATAAATCATTTATTCAAAACAGTAACTGGAAGTCTTGCTTGTCAGATTTTTAAAAGGAGAGAAGTGTTTTCTTGAACTTTTGCCTGACTTTGGCTGCCAATATATTACTAGCACCTGGGAGAAGCCTCAGGCTCAAACAGTCAAAAACACATGAAGTTCCATTTTCATTTCATAAGGGTCTCCTTCCTGTAGCTGACTTTGTTGTATTACTTAATTTATTCTTCTATTAAAACTAAAAAAAAAAAAAAAAAAACCAAAAAATCTATCTTAATGTCTGAAGACACTTGAATGTAAGTTTAAAGTAAAAATTGCTCTCATTATAAAAAGTAGATCAGAATTTACTAGCTTTTCTAATTCTTGTTGATTCATCCTCAGCAAATACTGTGAGCACTTCATGCATGTGTTAGGAAGAACCACATGTGTGAACGTCACTAGTGGAGACAGTTTGTATATCTTTCAGATTTGTAACGGACGCCACTATTATTCATGGCTACACATGAGATCCTGGAGAAGAAATGTCTCTGTTCAGTGCAGAGAGGACATACTGATGTACTCTCTCCACTGTGCTATATTCCTGACTTGAAGGAACAAAGAATTAAGGTAGTTCAGTCTTGACACCAACCCAGACCGTGGCCTTTAGGTATTCCGGTGTGATGGTGTCATAATATTCTATGTACTGGTGGTTTACAAAAGTGTTTTCAGACTAACAGAAAAGAAGAATAATACAGCATATCTGTGGCATGAATGCATGGAAAAGCTCAGCCAGCTGAATGTCCCTGTATCTAAAACCACATAAGTTTGCTAGAACATGTTTTTTATTACTTCCTTTGAGAACTTCAGGAAAGAGTTGAAGCAGGAGGAAATAAAAGGATAAATATGATCTCATTACTGCGATGCTTCTGACATAAGGTTTGATTTAATTTCCCATTTAATTATCTTTCTGGCTTCTGTTTTATGTGAATAATTTAATGCATATTCTCAAATCCTAAGAGTTCAAATTTGAAGGCAAAATTCCTGAAGATCTCATTTTAAAATCTCTTGAACTTTTTGAACTGTTATACTCATAAATGGCTCCTTTAAAACATTTTGACTACTCCAAAAATCAGATAGTTACTGTCTCACTAAATTTCAAATACACATTACAGTAAAAGAAATTGTGGCCATAAAATGTCTTTTGCTTATTTTTCCAATAATATGTCAATAACTGTTTACTGATTTGGCCATTCTTTTCAATAATTCACAAGGGTATTTCAGCCAATCAGCAGAAAGGAAACATTTATCTTCAGAGGGTTACAGCATCAGTGGTGGCTTGACTGGCCATTGACTTCCATTTTCTAATGACATTCAAGTTACAAGTTACTGCAGGGAAATATTATTCTTAAAATCTGCAATTGTGTATTTGAAATTTCAATTGTGCCAAAATATATCACAATCACAGTGTACTCTAAGTTCTCAGAATATATAACAAAACTGCACTTTATTTTGTGGTGGCCCATAGCTGAGAGATTGTAAAGGGCCTTTCCATTATAAAGTTTTTAAGAGACTTTTGGGTCATGTGAATATCACAAGCCTTTAAAGGAAGGAAAAAACATCATTTAATGCTATTGTAGGTAGCCATAAGTATCACAGAGAGGTTGCTATTAGAATGTAAATTTTCTGTACTCTACTTCAGAATGCTATCAATTGAGTTACTGTTGGCCTTCATGCAGACCCAGCTGCATAAAAGGATGTTAAACATTTTCCTATCCATACAGATCAACAATAAAATATCATCTGGGATGTATATATTCTCTTGCAGCAGGGAGGCAATATGTAATACAGCAGCTAATATGGATGTTTAGAAGGCAAGTATCTAATTTTATTCCTATTTAGTACTTTGTATTCTACTGTTTGGAGCAAAAGGAGGTTGATTTCCAAGCATCAACCTAGTACTGTAGATGGTGGTGGGAAGAAGTGGTCCGGGAGATAAGGTATTTTGCAGGCTGCACAGTCAAGTTTGAAGATTTTCTTGTGCTGTATGCAGAATCAACCACTAGCCTAGTACAAACCCAACATACCAGTGCAGTGTTGGCTATGTCTTTGTTGCAATATTAAACTCATTTAATATTCAATGAGGAGAGGGGGGAGGGAGGGGAGAGGGAGGGGAGGGGAGGGGAGGGAGGGGAGGGAGGGAGGGAGGGGGAGGGGAGGGGAGGGGAGGGGAGGGAGAGGAGAGGGAGAGGAGAGGAGAGGAGAGGAGAGGAGAGGAGAGGAGAGGAGAGGAGGAGGAGAGGAGAGGAGAGGAGAGGAGAGGAGAGGAGAGGAGAGGAGAGGAGAGGAGAGGAGAGGAGAGGAGAGGAGAGGAGAGGAGAGGAGAGGAGAGGAGAGGAGAGGAGAGGAGAGGAGAGGAGAGGAGAGGAGAGGAGAGGAGAGGAGAGGAGAGGAGAGGAGAGGAGAGGAGAGGAGAGGAGAGGAGGATGCCCACATGATGACACTTATGCTAGGAGGAAGACATTTATTCTGAAATGAGTAGTTCTATTGGTAGTATCTTCACTGCCAGCAAGAACAGCTTCACTGTTTCCTTGGGCTGGCAGCCACGTGAATATATCCAGCTACACACTTCTGCTGAGCTGGTCAGCTCTTCACAACCCTTTGTCCATGAGAAAAAAACAGCAATAAGGTTTGCCAGTGAGTAGGGGTTTGCATGTTGAAAGAAGCTGCACTGAAATACATTCACTTGAGATAAACCACTAATCTGTTTTGCCTTGGTTTTATTCATTAAAATACCAATATAATGACTTTGTGGAGTACTAGACTGGAAGACTTTTAAATCTTTAAAGTGTTTTATGTTTTCTCTTGAACTTCCCAACCTGACATCTTGAAAGAATTTTGCAGTAACCTGCCATGGTTTATGTTGGATAAAGCAATTGCTTCTATACACTGAGTTAGTTCTATGTCTGAATGTCAGTAAAGGACAGTCGTTCACATAGCTATGATAGCAAGTGGAAAACTTGTGCCATTTTAAACAGCAGTTCACTGGTGTAGGGGCATGATAAAGTGAATGCTCCAGTCACAAAAACATCCCAATTTTTTCTGCATCCCAATGCAGTGGTAATCAAACTCAAGAGCAGCAAAATTAAAAGTTCCAGGGATTTGATTTATTCATATGACCACCCAAGTAGGCCTGTTCTGCAGCATGCTTGCATGTAACAGTCTTAGCAATGACTGGTGTACCTGCCTGTTACACCCTTTTTTTACAGTTTCCAGCCTAGGGCCTCAGGTGTGGGTGTATTGGATAGTAACGATTAAACCTTTCATTATGTTGTTTCATTGTCAGACTTCTTTGCTTTCAGGAAGATCAGAAAAGACATGTAACTTTCTCAAACTGAAGTGGTGTCTCAGTTGGATTTCTCACTAGTCATTGTAGCAATTTCTTGTTCAAAATAATACATAATTTTTACTAATAGTTCTAGCAATAGAGATGAGCGATATAACTGGTAAATATTTTGAAATATTATTCAATCAAAAAAAAAGGCTGGAATGTTAAGAGCTAAATTAGGTTCTGTGAAGAAGTTTCAAGCTGTTCTCTTAATTATAGCATCACTCTTCAGTTGAATTGTGTGTCCATGAGGCCTTTACCTTCATGCTCTGTAGGCTACTGTAAATCATAGTTTTATCCAATTCAAGACTGACAGAGAGATAAAATAATATTTTATCATTAGAATGACATAAGTTAAGAAAATCAGAAAACCAAAGCGGGCTATCAATCCCACAGCAGTAACAATTGTCCACAATTGTCCACTTCCAGAGGACCTTGCTGCATTGGTCAAAATGGGAGATCGCTGCAAGGGTGGTAGAAAGTCCAACATGGCTCTTCTGGCAGACAGTCTTTTCAAGTATGGAGAGTCTCAGACTTGAGTGTTATGTAGCAGAACCAAATTCTTTTGTTATAGGAGGGTTAAATATTGTGCCTCTTGGGTGCTGATGGGAGCATCTCTGGAGCTAAACCCCTTCTGATTCCAGTGCGGAACCATTCTCTGGGTGAAAAACAGTTTCCTGATATCTAACCTAAACTTTCCCTGACTCAGCTTCATGCTGCCTCCTCAAGTCCTGTCACTGGTCACAAGAGTGAAGATTTTTGTGAGTCAGTTTTCCCTTCACAGCTTGGCCACGGGTCATATATCCATGTAGAAAACATGGTAGTCCTAGTGATTTGTTGGGGGTTATTCACAAGGAAACAGATAGGACATTATAACTGTGGAGAATCCTTAACAGTAAAAGACATTGATAATCACTAAAGAAAGACAAAACAAGGTGAATATATCTCCTGAAAAGTCAATCTGGAAGACACATTCTGAAGAAAAGGAAAGAGAAAAGCTGTGTCACATCATCCTGCAGAGGAGCCCTTGGAGACCCTGCAGAGGGAAAGGAAACTCTGCAAGTAGGGCCAGAAGAACGATCCAGGAGCTAGAGGCCTGTCAGTCTAACATCAGTGCTGGGCAAGGTCATGGAGCAGATCACCTTGAGTAGCAGCACCTGGCACATACAAGACAACCAGGATATCAGGCTCAGACAGCATGGACTTAGGAGAAGTAGATTGCGCTTGAGTAACCTGATCTCCTTCTATCACAGGGTGACCCACTTTGGGGGTGAAGGAGAGTCTGTGAATATTCTTTATCTAGACTTTAGTAAAGCCTTTGACAGCACTTACCATGACTGGTGGGTTTCCCAGTTGGCCATGGGTCACAAGTGTTTTTCCTCAAGGCTCAGTAATGGGGCCAGGCCTGATAATTATCTTCAGGGATCTGGATGAGGGGATTGAGCGCGGCCTCAGTAAGTTTGCAGATGGCACCAGCTTGGATGAGAGTGTTGATCTGTTGGAGGGCAACAAGTCATTGCAGAGGGATCTGGACAGGCTGGATCTGTGAGAAAAGGCCAACAGTTTGAGGTTCAACAAGACAAAGTGCCAGGTCCTGCCCTTGGGTCACATCAATCCTGTACAGCGCTACAATCTGAGGACAGAGTGGTTGGAAGGAAGCCCAGCAGAAAAGGACCTGGGAATTCTGGTTGACAGCCAGATGAAAGTAATGTGCCCAGGTGGCTGAGAAGGCCAATGGCATCTTGGCCTGTCTCAGAAATAGTGTGGACAGCAGGACAGGGAAAGTGGTCATCGCCCTGTTCTTGCCTCTGGTGAGACACGTATATGTGGGACTTAGAGACACGGTTTAGTGGTGGACTTGACAACTGAACTTGATGACCTTGGAAGTCTTTTCCAACCAAAATGATTTCATGATGCTATCAATGCTGTGTTAGCTGTAGGACTTGTCTGGTAACTCTCTTCTCTTACCTTTTTGTATTCTGGGCATGGGAGTGCAGCTCATGTATTAGGAAAACAGCTATTGTGTCCACACAATTTTAGCGACAATATATGTGAGATTTTTCCAAACGGTTGAAGCACAGCTAAGCAGCTGCAGATTACAGTGTCTGAGGTTAGAGAAGTTCTCCACCTAAATTTATAGCAAGGAAGGGATTACACCTGCTATTTCTCAAGAAGGAGTACTCTTCAGTCTGTGTGCATGGGTGACCTTTGTCACCCTTCTATCCTGACTTTATTGAAAAGTAGTGACAAGACACAGTGGAAAAGATCAGCATCTGAGGGGCTGGCTTCAGATCTCATAGAAGTCCTCCTGCTGGGAATATAAACATCTTCTCTGCTCTCTGACAAGACTAATGAAATTCAGGTCTGCTTTCTGCTTGGTACTCCTTTGCCTTCACCATCCAGGAAGGTGGGGCAACAGAGATACATCTGAAGCCATCATGGAGGATATCTCATGTGTCTACTACAAAAAAAATGGTGACATGACTACCAGCAGAGTAAATGACAGAGCCCTGTTTATACAAGGACCTATGTCTTGCACAGAATTTCAGATTTTATTTCCTTTTCTTAACATAGATGAATGAAGAAATTAATAAGAACTATTATGTACAACACAAAAAGATTTAGGCATCTGTGAAAATAAATTTTTATAATCTTAGCTTATAAGATCATAAAAATTTGAAACTCTTGGAACTGAACCCACATATCAGTATCTAATATGTCAAAGCATTCAAACATGGCATCACCTTCTGGAAAGTTTATGTGCTTCAGAGATTATGAGAGGGGAAGCAATATGAACTAAAAGAAGATATGCAACTTTTTCTTGCAGATTTACATTACGTTCTCTGCCTTCTCCTCATCACTACACATTTTGAAACTTGTTAAACTGTCCCTGCTCCACAATATGCCCCTTGGGAGAGGGACTGGAGGCAGTAGAGGGGCATCTTTGCCTAGGGGCAGCACCAGAGACTGCTAGTTTCTCCAGAACATAGCTGGTGTCCCAGCTTTCCAGATCCCCGCCAGCACTTCCATCTTTCCACAACTCTGGCACTATGCAGCAGGTACACACACATAATTGGGATGAGCTGAACCTGAGGTAGACCACAAAGCTATGATGGTAGCTGGCTTCAGGCAGCAAGGTAGGGGAGCTGGAGGGAATGTGACCTGAATGGCTGGCTATGCCTAGACTAATTCAGAGCTGTCTGATGTGGGTGTGTTTGTAGAACCATAGAATGGTTTGGGTTGGAAGGGACCTTTAATGATCATCTACTTCCAGCCCCCCAGCCATGGGCAGGGACACCTTCCTAAACTGTGTTGCTCAGGGCCCTGTCCAACCTAGCCTTGAACACTTCCAAGAGCAGGGTGTTAACATCCTCTCTGGGCAACCTGTTCCAATGACTCACCGCCCTCAAAGTGAAAAATTTCATCCTTATAACTAATCTAAATCTACTCTCCTTCAGTTTAAAGCTACTTGTCCTATGACTACATGCCCTTGTAAAAAGTTCCTCTTTAACTCTCTTGTAAGCACCCTTTTAGGTACTGAAAGACTGCTTCAAGAACTCTTTGGAGCCTTCTCTTCTACAAACTGAACAGCCACAACAATCTCAGCCTTTTGCCATAGAAGAAGTGCTCCAGGCCTCTACTCATTCTTGTGATCCTACTCTGGACCTGATACAACAGGCCCATGGCTTTTCTGTGCTGAGGACCTCAGAGCTGGAATCAGTACTTAAAGAGGGTTCTCACAAGAGCAAAGAAGAGGAGAAAAATCAACTCTCTTAATCTGCTGGCCACACTTCTTTTGGTGCAGCCCAGGATGCTGTTGTCTTTCTGGACTGCTAGTACATGTTGACAGGTCATGTTGAGTTTCTCATCCATTGCCACCCCCAAGTATTTCTCCTCAGGGCTGCCCTCAGGCTGTTCCCAGGAAATAGCTGTGTAAGAGCAGATAGGGCTGAGTTTTCCCACTGCTTCTGTGCCATCCTTCCTGCCCCTCCCTGCACTCTTAAAATTAAACTGTGTTAGGCAACAGACAGAAGTGTATCAGCCCCAAAAAAATTGTGTTCATTCTGGTTGGGTGCCACAGTTCAATGTAGCTATGGGGGAGCTCTTTACATGGTTAGGGAAGGCTCTCACTCTCTCCTCCCTATTAGAAAACCTCCATCACCCACCTCTGTAATGAAAACTCAAGCATCAGGGGCGTGTTGTTGAGTCTACCACATTCTGTAAGCCACTTGGCACCCATGACATGGATGCTGGCAGTTGAGCTGCCAGCAGCTTCTAACCTGACATAGTGAACTCCACTTTGCCACTAATGGTGACTACGAGACAAGAAAATTTGGATGGGTGCTCTCTGGTGTAGAATCAACGCTCCCCTTATGAGTTTTAGCACATAGCAGGAAACAAGGCTTTGGGTGGTTTTGAAATTTTTCACTTTGGTGCTTAGATAGAGTATTCATGCACTTCAGCTGGCACTTCCCAGAACTACTTTTCATTATACCTTGCACCAAACTCTTTCTTGATAGAAAAGCCCTTTCTTTTCAATTAAAATAAAAAGATTTCAGATGAATATATTTTTTGTGTTGCCAATGATGGAAGTTCTAGGAGGTCTTCATGCTAGACTTCTATAAATTTCTGGGTATTTTCTGAGATTCCTTGGCCACTTTTGCTATTTCATTAATCTTGCTTTTTTTTATTAATTCCCCTGCAAATGGCAAATTTCCTCCCAGAGGAAAAGTTATCGTAGACTTTGTATGATATTTAGATTAGACACATCTAATGACCAGTAAATTTTGCATATAAAAAATGTGTTTCTTCTAGAAATTGTTACGTTATAGGTATGCTCAAATGGGAAAGTCCAAAGCAAAACTTTGAAAAAAAATCCCCCAGTCATAATTAGCAAGATACTAAAATAATTTTATATCCACAAATTTGCTTAGGCAGCCCAAAATCTAGAAAAATGCCAAGTGTGAAAATGCAATTAAGTGAAACCTTTTACTTCTTCAGCATTAGTTCTGTGTGTGATTGTTCTATGCACAGTGCTATTAAAAGATCTTAATACCACTCATAAACTAACATAAGTTTTAGGACAGACAAACATTACTCACTTGAAATTTCTTTCCACTTAAGAATGAAATAAAACAATCATATGAAATAGACATTGTAAGGCTGTCACAGTGAGCTCTCATGCATCAACAGCTTTTACATAACTATATACTCAAGTATGCGCTGAAACTGAGTCACTGTTGCCACAGCGGCTGCCACACCAAATGTATCTTCTCACTGAAAACACTTAAAAATCAAGCATCTGTGCTATCATTATACTACTTATACTGAGACTGCAGCAATAGGTTGATCTGACATACTGTTTAATCACAATTACCTATTGTGAAGATAAGCATTTTCTTTGGAGCATCATTTTAATTTTAATTTTAATTCCTTTGGTATATTGCAGCACCAAAATTGAGTTTTCGGAGTGCCAAGTTGTATCAGAGTTCACTCACATTGAACTGCAGCTGTTTAGGTTTATGTGGTGGAATTACAGACACAGTAAACATGAGATAACACCTTGATTTGAAAATCTTACAGCAAAAATCTATATTATTGCCATGTGATATTTTGGAAATAAAATTATATTTCCAGTCGCATAGTAGAATAACATTGTCATCTAGTTCATTCTGAGGAATAAAGGAAAATAAAGAAAATAGAAGAAGTATAATAACCACTTATTCACACTTCAGCTCAGGTAGGAAAACTTGCCAACATTCCCTACATGTTTAGGTATCATTTTTCTAGTTTTGAAATTGCTAAAGGCATTGCTTTATTAAATTTCCTTTTTAAAAATAAGCTATTAATTTTCAACCTGTACTATCTTTACATATTTTATGTTCAGTTTGTTTTTATTTAATTCTCCTGGTTTTTGTTGGAACAAATAAACCCTACAAAGCTTTCTTCTTTTCTCTAATAACTTTTCATGTGACCATAACAAGGCACTTACTGTAAACTGGAAAAAAAAAAACAAATAAACATCAAACCAAATAGAAATAAACATTAAAGACCATTAAAGAGGTTTGTTTTTTTCCTGAGAAATCTTGCTTTCAACTGCTCTCATGTTTCCCTCCTCTCTTAATTATAAATAAAAGTTCCAAGATAGTTAATTGTCTGCACTTCTGCTAATGAATAATAGAGTATGGAATAGTGTAGTTTAGTAACGTATTGCCCCATTAAAAACAAAGCAAATAAATGTTGCAAAGGGATGCTTGAAATAAACCATGGAAACATATTAGTTCAGCATGCCACTGAGAAAAATGGCATAGTTCTATTTTAACCATTTCCTAAAAAACTTCTTTGTGTCTAGCTAGTCTTTAAAAGTAATATTGATCTATACTCAGTCCTAAGTTTTGTTAGACATTTTCTAAACAATAAGAAAGCAGGCTTATATAAACATTTCATTTTAAAGTATTATATGGAAGTAAGAAAACATTATTAAATGCCCATTATTTTTGCCCCCATTGAATCAGTGCCACATTATTTGTGTTGCTGAAGTTCCAGCTGAAGGAGGAGGGGACTGGACTTCCATTCAGGCTGTAGGTGGCTCTCCTACTTTCCTTGTGTTTCACCAGGGGACAGGTAAAAAACCCAAAAGACCTGGCTAACATATGTGGCTCTGCTACTGGTTTGTTGGGTTGCCCAGTTTCTCTTGGCCCTTTCCTTTGCGAAGTGGGATAATAGCATTCAAATTTGTACTGTGTCCTGACATCTGCAGATAAAAGTATAGAGATGATTGTGTCACATTTTGGTTGAGTTGTAGACTGTTTCATAGTGGCCCAAAGCTGTTTCCATAATGCATGATGCTAAAGCAAGAAAGCTCTTGAAATATGTTAACTATATGGGAAAGTGGGAAGGAACAAGGTGAGTGGAGGTGTTCATGGCAGCAGATGGCTGTGTTTCATACCAGTCACAGCACTGTACAAAAAAGATGTGTGCTGAAAAGTAAGGATGAGTAATATTTTTTTCTAGTTGAGATGCTGCCTTATAACACTGTGTGTTTTATTCTCTCCATCTCCATCCTCTCAAACTTTTAGATTTTTTTTCATATGAACCATGAGGGAAAAGAAGAAATAGAAGTATGAGAGGAGGAGAGAAAGGTGAAGTAATGAAATAAGGAAGGCTATCTTGTGAGTTAAAGAGTGTGTGCAGAAAAGAATGATTGGTGGACTGAGTGGAGGTGAATGAAAAATAGCATTTGATGGGACAGGTGAGGAAATGAAGAAAGGCAGCCAAGTAGGGGGTACTTGTCAGTGCAGCACCATCTATATAATGCTGATTCCCTACACAAGCCAAGGAAAGGATAGCACTGAATTAATAATGTCTGACAACCAATTGTCAGGCAAAAGAGAAAACCCTTGAAGTCTCCTGGCAATAAAGAAAGATGTGAAGATTTCTATGAGATTAAATTTCTAGAAGTGGGATGGTTTTTGTGAACTTTCTTAAAGTGTTTTTAAACTAGTGAACAGACAGACTTCGTGCTCAGAAGGTAATATGTTTATCACCATTCTCTGCTTTATTGGTGTAGCTTTTACATTTGTTAAAAGTCATTGACTGAATTTAATACACTGTGTCAATGTTTCCAAATTTATAAGTTTTCCTTCTTTGGTAATGAAAGCATGCAGAGTCAGTTCACACATGCAGTTTATGATAATTCGGTGATTAAGACGAATGTCAGAAAAGATAAATGCATCTGACTAACAGGTCTCTGGTCAGAACCCAATTCTGCACAGTTTGCAAAGCATCTAGCTAAGTAATTTCACATACCAGACATGAGCCAGTAATACACTAGGACATTCTTCTTGTTGTGATAGTCTTTGCATGGCAGTTTTGAGAAATTATTAATTTTTAAGGAGAAAGAGGAGATAGAAAAAACTGCATGTGTGCCCAATGACACACGCCTGTTTGTGCCTAATTCATCGGAAAAATTGCTCAAGAACTGTTCAGCCATGTTCGAATATGCTGCCAAGGTCAATGGGCTCTTTCCAAAAGTGCTGGTTGTGTGAGGTAAAAGTGCTTGGAGGCAGCTTCAACTTCAGCATTTTTGGATATTTACTTATTTTGTTTGGAAAGCAGATAATCTGACTGTTTTGGCAGTTCCATCTTTGAGTGTTACTGATGGTATACCTTGGAAGGCTCAGACGGGGAGTTTGCTTTGACCAAGTGTCTAAGACCCAGCACTGTATTACAAGGCTGCATAGCACAGATCACCTGAGGGTGCCAAAAGTGTATTCAGACTCCACAATTTTTCAAGTTAAATTCCATTTTTATGATAGTGGTAATTCAGAGATAGAAACGAAGCATGTAAGTGCATTAATTTCTCATCCTATCATCATTATCTTGTATAATCCCAGAAGGCATCTAGAAAACGTGGAGGAGTTGATCCCAAATCTGAAGTGGTCAATATGCATTTTCAATAAGGTGCTTTGAAAGCAAAGAGAGAGAACAGTATCATGTACCAGCTGTTGCTGTTCTGTGAGCCTCTGGGAACAGTAGTGAGGTAAGAAAAGTGACCTGGTTAAATACAGATTTTGTGTGTACACACGTGAGGCTAGCTGAGTTGGATTAGAAGGCTGTAGTGAGTGGGAAAGTTGCTGAATGAAACCTGGCCACATCTAGCTTAATTGTCTGCTCTTCCAACAATTGCTTCTGCAATGTGGTTTGGGTACAGCTTCTACCTGTTGCAGACAAAGAGAGGCTCCTTCAGCAGAGCCAGAAGAAGGTTAGAATTGAGAGAAATCCAGCATTCGGTTGAACTTTGAAGTTTAACATAGTTCAAGAAGAGAGAACAGAATGATCCTGCTCCTATGAGAGTGCAAAGTAGATATAAAAATACTTTGTTTCCCATACTCCTCTTAATCATTAAGTTTGGAATGGGTAAATCATACATAAGCAAGGCTGCTTTAGGTGTGGTTTAGTTTCCAACCTGGTGGTCAAAAATCACCTCCAGCAAGATTTACTGCCCTGGCCTTTGGGACTTGCAATATCAATGCTTGGCTTAGCAGGAGTTTCTTTTGCCCACCACTTCTGGTTCCTTGAGACTTGGAAAGGCTGATGTGCAGCCCCACCTCCGTCCTTGGATGTTCTTGGAACTGGTTGATATTCCTTTGGCAGGAATATCCCTGAGGCTAAGCAGGGTGATGATACAAGTTCACCTAGTTTACTGGAATGTCACTTGTACCATCCAGTGCTTTTTGCATTGTAATTATTTCCTGGGGGTAATTGCATGCTTTTTTAGACTTTCTTTTGCGCTCCCATGCTCAGCTGAAAAACTGCCAGAGGGCATTGCTGAACTGTTCCCAAGGAGAACAGTAATGTCTACTAGTCACTCTGACATTATTGTTATTTATGAATTCCAAACAAAAGAAAATAAAGGGCTAGATGTTGCTAACCCAAATCCATGTGTTTGGGGTATGAAGCTGATCTTATGGTTGACAATTCTTCTCCTGTTCATGTTATATCTAGACTGGTCATGTGCTCTAGCGTGAAAATGTGGGCTACTCGCTGGTGTTATTCCACCAATGGATGTGTTAGGTGTGTATCAAAGTGTTAAAAAAAGTTGAGCATTGCTAGAAATCCTTCTTTACCTGCGTCAGCTGGAAAAGTTAACCAAAAGGAAAATTACATACTCTACGCCCCCAAATTCTATTTGGGGTACACCTATTTAATCCAGAACAGGACTGGGGTTCAAGGAAGGAATTTTGAATCACAATTCTTAGATAGTGCTGCTCTCTGGTGCTGAAGCTCAGTACCACCATTTCCTCCCAGCTGTTTCTAGCTGTAAAAGAAACATTTTGGGAAACTCTTAGTTATCAACTCTTTTTGTTATCTATCAGGATTAATGCATTGTGAAAAAAGCAAAATTGAGTGTACCCAAATATTTCTCATCTTAAAAAACCAAATTGTTTAAAGGCATGACTAAAAGGAAAAAAAAATGTAGTACAAATACAGAACACTGAAATCTAACCTACCTTGAAGGGGTAAAAGACATTTTACAACAATGTAAAGCATCTTACACACTCTTATGGTACATAACAGACCACAGCTAGATATGACATCTAAGTGTCAACTAAAAATATTGATTCATAGTAACTTTTCTAAGTGTTGTTTTCACATAATATATTAAAGACTTGTTTAAGACATTATTAGTTCATTTATCTCCCTTCAATTAACATAAAATAATTTAGTAGCTTTACTCTTTAATAAGAAGTACCACAACTTACTTGGAGAGCAATTCTTTTACTGTTCCTAAAAAAAATTAAAAGTATTTCGAGTAATCTGCTTACCTTGCTAAAAGACTCCACACTTAAGGGTGATTGCTACAAGAGAGTTAAACAAGCAGAATCCTCCACAACACTGCAAAGCTTCACTGTTTTATGTGTTATGAAACTCGTAGTTGTAAGCAATGGAGACTTCAGCTTAGTTGTGCGTTAGTAGTACAACTTTACTGCCACATTTAGAAGCCTCAGTGCAGCTACATTGTATAGCTATAGTGGTTCTGTTCCTCTTTTGCTTCTTGAGGGAAGTTATTTTAAACATCCCCCAGAGTTTCAAATTGCAACAGAATATTTTGTGCGGAAGAGTGTCTTTTCCTTTGAAAGAATGGTCTTTAAATATGTATGAGGAAACTCAGTTTTCAGTTCTGTTCAATTTGCAGTTTCATCCCGTTCGAGTTTTATACAGGAAATTGTCCTAAGCTGATATGTTAATTGTACCTTAAGAGATTGTAAAATCACCTGTAATCTCTATAAACTGAGTTTACAGTGAGATTTGTTTATGACTTTCCTGAAAATTAGTTAAACAGGAAAGTTCCAGGGCAGTTAACATCTGTTTCAGTATTTGTATGGGAACAGAGAGGGGCTGGGCTAAAAAGAAAGAATTGTTAATAAAAAATAATTTAGAAAGGCAGGGTAAAAAGAGAGAGAATTTGGAGTGTCATAGAGGGAAATAATAGGAGAGAATTTTTTTCACTTTAGGGTGAGGCAGCCTCTCATCATTTATGGAACCCCTGAAATATATATATATAGACATGTGGAAGCCTATCCATAAGCTTTTAGTACCTGCTTGCAGCATAATGCTACCCCAAAAGCTGCCACACTTGATTTAAAGACTGCAGACTCTGACAGAGATGGAGCAACCTATTCTGCAGGTAAGGAAAAATACTGAATTGAATGGCACTCAAGAACACACCCATGCACTTTGTTTAACTGGGGCCTGGGTTTTCCTCCTAACTTCAAAATGGCTGAGAACGATAGCCTTTTCTTTGATTTATGATAGGCCAAAGCGCACATTTCAGAGCTCTTGAGCAAAACTGAGAGTATTTTTTAGCTATATACTTTAATAAATAATGGAGAAGATAGCAGAATTAGAACTGTGTAAGACTGACTGAAAACAGTGGAAGAGGAACTACAGGTAAACCCAGCCACCTCTCTGATGCACTCTGTTTCAGAACAGTTTGTTCACTGTATCCAAAATAGTACTATAATTGAAAGGCTGCCACATATGGAAGATGTTAGCAGTTTCCATTGCCTCGTTCCACTTGATAGACATACCCACTGAACCTACACAGAGTCTGTTCCAAGGTAGGTGATTTGTGAAAAGTTTTCATGCTTCTGGTTCTTATAAAAACTGCTATATAATCATTGTATGACTTTCATTTTGTTTTTGCTTTTATAGCACAAGCATTTTATTTTGGAGAAAATCTGATTATAGCATTACTCTTCAGTCTTAATGTTAGTAGGTGGAGATCTCCTGATTAAAGTCTATTTAGTCATTAGTACTATCTGCATGACAAAATGAAAGCTTATTTCTAATACAGAGTATTTACATGATCTTTATCACTTGTAACTATTACTGAAAAATGATAAATTAGGCATACACTTTCAAAATAACACCTGGAACAGACTACCTCTATAAACTTGTTTAACCTTTTATTTTTTAGTGACAGATTGGAATTTATTATTTTGAAAGTCTTGGAGCACCTGGTCTGTGATTTTATCTGAGTTATAAGAAATGCCTTGGAGGCGAGGGTGGGGGAATGGTTTGAACAGGAACTGGGATTCTTTAAAAAGTGCCTTTTATCTCAAGAGCAAGTTTAGTTGAAAACTCAAAGCACTCTGGACTGCAATTCATTCTGACAAATCAGTTCTTAAGGTGTTACTTATATTGCAGTTAAATAATCCTAACATCCCTGCTGACTGCCTGAGTTTAACCTCTCACCCTGGGAAATCTGATTAAGAGAGAAATGGAGATGGAGAAATACACCGAGTATTTGTTGCATTTCTATCCCCTGTGAAACAGTTATTGGCATAATACTTCCTACATCCAAAACACAATGATGTGAAGTTAACAGTAAATTTAAAATTACACAGAAAATTTAAAACAGTCTAATAGTGACTTATCCAGAACTTGCCTTTTATGCAAATATATTATATGAGATTTGCAACCTTTTAGTTATCTCAGAATCAAACAGCAACTCTTGCAGATGCAGCGGAAGCATAATTTAACTCCTTCCTTCCTTTGTCACGAGCACATAATGGTGCAAGTATCAAAGAGACTTCTTTTTGCTGTCAAGGTTTAAAAATCAGCCTAAGAGCTGATTTTTCTCAGATGTGTTGCCTAAACCATGGTTGGCCCCGATTCTGAATGGCACTGGTTACAGTACTCTTGTCAGTGGGATTGTTGGTATCATCCCAGGACTGGTTCCTGGGAAGCCTGCCTGCCTGTTAAATGTCTCTGTTGCTTTTTGACTGCCTCATTAGTTGGACTTTCACAAAGCTAAGTTTGAGTGATCATTTCCATTTGAAACTTTTTTTCCTGTTAAGAACTGCCTGCCTTCAACTTTGGATTAAGGCTGTTATTAATGCAACTGTAGACACAGTATTTTTGTGCTAGCTTAGATAGATATTAGGCTTGCTGCTTAGCATGTCAAAAATTAGGCTGGCATGAAAGTTCAAGAATGCAAATCAGCACTAAACCCAAGGTCAGTTTAAAAGGTTCAGATAACTCCATTAATGAAAAATAGGAAGAATTGTATAATTTAAGAACACATTTCCGTGCCTGCAAGAAAAAAAAAAAAGGAAATGCACAATCTGGGTAGCAAAGATGGATTTTTGCTCTAGCTCAGATCAACTAATTTTGTTTTCTTTCCCATCTGTCCTCCATGTGAGTCTGTCCACATGAAAAATCCCGCTTGGTGAAGCCCCACAGGGATGGCATCCATATCACAGCAAACGCTGGGACTATTCATCACTTTGGTGCCTGGGATAATTTTACAATAACCTTGGCAGGCACACTTCTACGAAAGATGATTTTCAGCTGTAGGCCTGAAACCAGATTAGATCTTGTTCTTTAATCACCAGCATAGTCATATTCTCGATGCTCTTAAGTGAAGTTTCTTTGTGCTATGCACTTCTTCATTTCAGCGTTATACTTTGGATGAATAAAGGGACTGTCTATAAGCTCATCTGACACATTCCAGTATTAATCTTGGACAAAAACAAAAGGGATAAAATTCATGTGATATAATTAGTCAAAATGTAATTGAGTTGTGAGTAGAGTTTGTAAAATATTTAAAGTTTCTGCCCTTCATAAAAGGGATAAAGGACGGAAAGTATGGGGTTGGGGTAATCCCAGACAGAATAGATGAGTAACAATGAAGCTTTCAAAAGAAAGCTCACATATGTCTGTATGACAGTGAGATTTATGATTATTCTGAGTTGTTCACTTCAAAGTATCTTTAAGAATGATTATTGTAAAATAGAACAAGGCAGAGCAAATTTCATATTGTGAACAAAGAAAAATTATCACTGAAAATTATCCACAAAAGCAGAGTGGAAAAATGAGCTGAAGTCATTCAGATTTGCTCCTGGTTTAAGACTAGTGGCATACAGAGATTTCTAGAAGAGGAAAGTAAAGGTAAAAGTTCTTCTTTTATGTAATTTTTCTTTACTTGGATTTCTAATAACATATTAGAAGTAATGACCCAAAGTCCAGTGTTCCCTGAGGTTGCATGAAAGCCTCTGACCAGACTCTAATGTCTGTCCATGTGAGTGCACTAGAAGCCCATTTCAGATTGGGTTTGTTTTTAAGTCACAGGCTTGAAAAAAAATCTCTGCAGTTTTCAAGAGACATTGAAACATAAGTGTGAAAGATATGCAAACTAGAAACATAGATATTTTCCAAATAATTTTTTTGAGTACCACTCTGCAAAGTTTCCACTATGAAATCTATAACCATTAAAAACATGCTAAACGTCCGCTCACGTTTTGAAGTATTGATGAAATCATGGCCTATTCTTGCTGAATGTAGCTTGATTTATATGAGTGGAGACAAATGGCTCTCAGTAAGCAATCATCAAACTCAAAGTGAAACTCTAGAGTTTTGAACCCACATGACCTGAAGCAGAATCCAGTGTTCACACCAACCCTTGTAAGGCAAAATTGCTAAGTTTAGAAGAAACATCAGCCATTCATCTGAATAGTCAGGGAAGAAAAATAGTTTCATGAATATCAGCAAAACAAACTCATTATTTTTAATTTGTGAAATTAATTCCTGCATCATTTGGCATCTTCTCATTCTTTAAAATAATTATGTATAATAAAATGTTTTGTGAGAAATAAATATATACCCATGCCCATTTACCTAGGCAACAGGAGCAAAATTTTGAAGAGTGCAGGTGTGCTTACATTTCTTACAGGATATGATGGAATTCAAATATTCCTTCCTATGGACATATGTGATAGCACAGTTCTTAATTCCCATGCATGAATTCTGTGAGAAACTTCAAAATTAACCATGAAACCACACCTCCAGGTACTGGAAACTTGGTGATGATCAGTGATCAGTCTTATCTATTGGAAATAAACTGGTCAAATAAAATTGATAGTACCTTTCAGAGGAACTAGAATTTTGCAGAGAGAGGTGTCTGTAGGTGTATCTGTACATATGTGTGTAGGGCTCATCATCCTGATAAAAGGTGGGATCAATTCTTACTTCTCTAGGCCAGCTGTGTTATACTGACTGGTCCTCTGTTAGAAGTCACTGTGCACCTCTTTTCCCTCTCACCGTTTCTCAGATGCTCTCATTTATCCTGTTGTTACTTCCACTATTTCAGAAAGCCCTTACCATCCGAAGCTGCATAAGTGGTAGCTTTATATTTTCATTTTTTCCACCAGTGCCTAATTTCTATTGATGTTTCTTTTCCTTTTGTCAGAGAAAAGGCATGATTCATGATATCTATATAACAACCTATACCAATGAGCTCATTTTGCCGCATAGTTTTTGTTTGTTTTGGGTTTTTTTTTCCATTTTTTCCTGTATTTTTTTTTTTTATGTTACAGGAAGGCTCTAACACATGTCACTTCACATAGCCAAAAGTTAGTCCTGTGTGAAATCACTGCAGAAAAGTAAATGGATTAAAACCAGACTGACTGAGTTTAAAATAGAACAGCTAAAAGGAGTTGTCACTGTGTGCAGTCATTTGCAAGGGAATGCGAAGATTTTTTTACACTCTAGCCTTTGCAAGGGCTTGGAAGGATTATAGAATAACTTTTCTATGAATGTTTGTACATTGTTCAGAAACAGGTGGAGCTATACCAATGAAGAGCTCATACAGGGAGCAGCCTAAATGTTTTGGTTAAATACGTGCCAGATGAAACAAGTCACTTTATGTTGGGAGGACAGGACTGGCAGGATCCTCTGAGTGAGTAAACTGGGTATTACCTGCACTTCTTCAGACAACGATCTTCCTCTAGGAGAAAGTTTTAAGTCTGGCTGTGATTTATAAATTAGTTTCCAATGTTTAAGCCGTTATTTCCAGTTGAGCTGCTACCATTCCTACCTATTGGAGTGACAGGTGTAGGGTACTGTGTTTCTAGCCTTTGTGAACACTTGAGTCACCACTTATAAACATTGCTGCTGTTTCTACACCTATTTTTTGAGAAACCAAAGCACTTTCTACTGTGAGCCATGCTGTGCCTTGACATTAGTGAGACAAGGCCTCTGTAGACGCTTTTCCTAACAAGTCATCCATTCACCACTTCTGCCTTTCTAGCACCATTGTACCAAGGTGTTACCAACTTGCCAACCAACTCTGGTCAGCCTGTGTGGTCCAAAACCTGGGAGTGGAATAAAATTCATAAAACTGTAGAAAGGTAACACATATCCCACTAAAATTTGAGTGTGTAGGGCCAGGAACAAGGAGGGAGAAGGCGCTTCTGTCCAACTCTGGCAATACATCAGTAGTATGCACAATACTATGGGATGCCGACTGAATGAAAATGTTATTCAATCTCCCAAGAATACTGCTAATTTTTCCAAGAGAGGAGAGTGCAAAAAAATTGGGAGAACTGGTTCTTTTGAAAACTGTGTTAAAAGAAACTTAGGGACTCTTCCTCTGGAACAAGACTTAGGAAAAATATAAATACATATTTTGAATTTGATGTTATAAAATCTGAAATAAGGCACACATTTTTACCAGTGACGATAGTTATAGGAGTTGCTTATCAAAGGATGTGCTGGATTTCCCACCACCTGAAATCTTTCAGCAAATACTGGATATGCTAGTGATTATCTCTTGTTCAGACAGAGGTTATAGGCAATGTTATGCAGAAAATCAGATTAGAAACTCATAATGGGCCCTTATGACCATAAAGGTACATGAAAGTCAGTGGCACAAATTTGCAACAGTCAGTGATTTGGTTCAAGGCTGAAACTTCTAAATGCAGATTTCTGTTTTCCATTCTGAATGATGAAATGCTTAATGAGACAGGAGCTGAATTCTGGCTGCAGTTAGATTGACGCAATTCCGGTGACTTCAGTGGAACGGCAGGATTTGATACAAGGACTTTTCAAACCTGTCTGTTTTGACAGAAGCATTATTGCCACTTAATCAAAAACTTTTACCTTGAGAAGCTAGTTATCGCCAGCATTTATTGTGGAGAGAGGCTATTTTCTTTTTATCCAGGGAGGAAATAAACGGAAATAAACCTTTTAAAATTATAAACACATCTGACTGGTTTTACTGTGCCAAACACATGACTCTCTTGTAAAAAGAAATAAATATATGTTTAAGTAATCAAATACAAGTATCTGATTCCTAAAAATCAAGCCCAAATTCACTGGCTAAAGATCCTGGTAAGCTATGAGAAGTGCTTTGTTTGAGAAGGAGTTAGGATAACTCACTCTCATTCTTTCAAGTCGCTATCCAACATACCAAGCATAATCCCACTACTTTACAGGTGGAGCCACATTGCAGCTAGTGACACAGACAGATGACATATTTATTAGCTTGTCAAAGCTTCCTCTGTTTATGGAAGACTCACCCAGCTAAACAAAACAGTCTGCTTCCCATTGGCTAATTGAGCTGGCCCCTGTTGAGAGCCTCAGCAAAGTGCTTGATGAGGCATAAAATGATGATTAATTAATTTACTGCTCAGTTGATCATCAAACTGAGAGGTTTATGATTCTCACAGCGGTCAACACTCTCTCTTCAATGTGCAACAGCATGAGCAGCCTTCACTCTGGCCTGCTGCTGCCTTTGCTATGACCTGAGATATGGTGGCTTAATTCAGGGGAAACGGAGAAAAATTAAGAGAAAAGTTTCAAAAGGGATGTACACAGCAGCCTCTTTTAGAGAGGCTTGTGAGTGCCAGAATGTTTCTCACAAAGGGGCTTTTCATATCTCAGCATTAATAAAAGCTACTTTGCTGGAGTTGGTTGTGTGCTTGGTTGGTTGTTTTGGTTCAATGAATTAGATAAGAAACTCCCTAAAAATAAGTTCCTTCTCTGATTACATGACTAAAATTCAGAATTAGAATGAAATGGTCTCTCTATATGAGACCATAGGGCTATAAAGGGCATAGCAATTGCAATTATAGGTGTGCTGGAAGAGATCAAAATGCCAGTAGAAAAACTGAGTGGGGCTCTCTCTTTTTCATTCTTAGAGAAGAATTTTAGTAATTTAAAACTCCTTAAAAAAGATTCTTAAGATTTGTAGGTTTAACAAGAGGCATTCTGTGTATTGTGGACAGCATATTTAAAAACATTCAGAAAGCACATTTTTCCATTTGTATGCAGTTGCAGCTTGTGTGCACTCACCAAGTGTTTTGCATATGTTTTTATGTGTAAACTTTTAAATATTTACACTTAGGCTAATATCCTGACTAACTTTTCCCAGAATGTTGATGCAGTTTCCAGTTTATTCCTAATGTGAAGACAACTAAATTCTGTTAGTTACAGTCATTTAATTCTAGAATAATGGAAGGTGAATCAATATGTATATAAGAAATTAACTTAATCCTGTGGAGAGGCATGTTTTGTACTGACCATTTGGTTTGATTTTACATATGATCTAGGTGGTGGGATATGTATATTGGCATATACATGCCAATGCAAACATATTTAGAAGTTTACCTCTGTTCTGTAGCACTGTCCTAGGGTTGCCAGATGTACTGGAAAACTCCTGGAAGTGTCTCCAAAATGTCCAAAGGCCTAAGTGTTTCCCTGATTGGGGAATAAATTGTTTGTTAGTATAATGGGAACAGAGGGTCAATTTGTATGTTAAACTTTCCACCAAGTATGTATAACTCATCCTTAGATAGTGTTCTGCCTGGGAAGAACCAAGATAGAAAATGAAGCTCTTTAATATAACTTCAGTCCCTTTATTTGTCTCAAAAGAACAATGAGAACAATAAGCAAGCACAAAGAGGAATTGAGTTACTACAGTCACTACATCTTTTGTTTATGAACTATGTTTCATTAACTCAGCCTTTAGGAAAGTTCCTGTAGTTTAGATAAACCACTGGAAGCAGCCTCTTTTTCTCAGAATAGTAGTGTACAGAAACATTAGTTTGCACCTTTACACACAATATACTCTAGTGTAGGGCAAAAACTCAGATGAAATAGAGTTAAAAAGCCAGTAAATTCTGATAGATCAATTTGATGACAACAAGAAAAGGAAAGGAAAACAGTGAAAGATAAGATGAAACATTGTGTTCCAAGAACCTGCACCTTTGTCAAGGAATGGTAGAAGTCTCACTAAGCAATGTAAATTACAAGATTACAGGGACTTATTTAAATAAAACAATTTTTAAAACACAAATCATTATTTAGAGAAAGACACGTTTAAAAAATGCATAGATAAGAAATTACTTTCAAAATATTTAGGAGCAGAAATGGAAAAGTTTTTAGTGTGAACATTTGTGATGATTTGACAGAGCAGGCTTTTGTTGACACTTGGGTAAGTAAATAGTGTATATATTGTCAGTCTATAGAATCTGAAGGCCTTTGCCTCTGAGAGTGGAACTACTGATATTGCACAGCTTGTATAAGAAGGAGGTCTGACAGCAAATTTCAAAATCATTATCCAGTCAAAGAGATAGTTCTACTCTTACCTGCTGCTTTATGCTCATACTTCCAGATTTGCAAAGCATTGCTGAAGAGATCTCATAAGAATGAGATGGAACTTAGTAACTTGCCCAGACAAGAATGCAGGCAACAGAAAAGGTAGTCTTAACTCTGCCATGATCAGATAATTGTTGTTGGCTGGTTATGGTTCTTCTAGGCATCTTTTTTTCTACTTTATGTTGCTACTCTGAGTTAGAGTAACCACAGAATGGAAGCTCTACAGCTCTATATGCAATGGAGCTTTTTTGCATAAAAACTTGTCCTCCTCTGATCTTTCTGATTTTTCCCCACTGTTCTACGTCCTATCATGATCTAAAATTCATCATTCTGTACCAATGTCTGCTTTCTCTCATACTTCTTTTTACGATCCCCTTTTGAGGCTCTGTATAAAGATGCATAGTGCTTCATTTTTTATGGCTTCATAAAATGTAATGGCAAAAAACCCATTAGCTAATCTGGTTGACTACCTTTGAAACATGGACTGTAGAATTTCACCTGGTTATCCTTGCACTGAGCTGAATAATGTGTACTTGACTGAAGCATATCTTCCAGATGGATATCTAGTTTTGATTTGAAGACATCAAAGACCACTTCCCTGACAGTTTTGAAAACATCAAAGAGTACTGAGCTTATGGAAGATAAAAGAAAAATGAGCTAATTGCCTGGATGCTAAAGGGAAATTTACAGCAAATATTTTGGTCCTATTCTGGCTTTTAAAAATCTGACTTTCTGGAAAGGCTACAAGCCATTATTACATACATATTTTAAAATGGCTTTTTTTTTTTTTTTTTGATTAAAGCCTCACATGGTAGAAAAGCTGCTCTTGAGGAAAAAAAGGAAAAAAATCAAGATCTACCATAGTTCAACACTGGCAGCCTTTGTAAAGAATAGGCTAAAACAGAAAAAAATTATATGCATGAATTTGAGAAAACAATATATCATACTCTCTCAGTTAAACCATTAGATAAGGGCAAGGGAAGAGGTGAAATCATAATCCAGCCATCTCAAAGGGATGTATAATGTGCCTTTAAATACTGTTTTCCCTTCTCATTCTGTCATAGCAAAAGAAATGTTCATATAATTTCCTTCTAATGAGGGTTTTCTTTTCCTGTTCTTTACATTTATTTAATTTTTTTAATGTAAATTTTACATTTTTTTAAATATATCACATATTCTACTTTCCTACTAGAAGAAATGAATAATGCTAAGAATACCTTCCTGACAAATTTGATTAGATAGTAGTATTGTAGGTCAGGCACTTTTCCATGTAGAAAAATTTAAATTATGTTTAAATTAGAATTTGCATCTTATTTTTGGCCTTTTTTGAAAGCATTCAGTTTTGTGCTTGGGTAATCAATTAACAATTTTTTTATATTTTATGACTGAAGTGTCCATCAGAACTAACCATCTTCAATAGTAGTTGAACCATCACCTGTTAGCTGGCATGGGCACAAGGACCTAGCTTGTGCTAGGTATATCAAATATCAAATATTTCCTAGCTTGGAAATATTTGATAAAAATAATTTTGATAACAGATTGAATTGCACCATTGAAAGAATTAAAGAATTATCAATACTGTTGAAACCAGAATTAAGAATATTATAAAAATTATGTTTCACAGAGTGAAAATACATGGCACTTAAAACAGCATGAAACTCTCCTAACAACATGACTGAGAAGAGTGTAAGACCTTTCTTACACATTTATTTCATAGACTGGCCTCAATGAACTATTTCTCACGGTAGCAGTTACAAAATAAATTAAATAAAGATTTTTAATTGGTTTTGCACTGGAACATTTTATCTTCCCAGGATATGATCACTCTTCAGCACGGAAATACTCATGATATTCTAGTAGTTCATAGTTTACGATAATGATCTAGGGAGAGCTCACATTGATTACAAATAACCGTTGTTAAACCACATTTTTCTGGCAGTAGGTTCAGCCACGGACTATGGACAGCTCCTGGAAGAAAAAACTCCTTCACAACCTTTCCCAGGCTATGTTCCTATAACAAAAACATGTGGGCATGGTAAAACCTCAAAATTTTATCAGATAGCTCTATCAATTGATGGATTTGCCATTAAATATCTGCTCTGGTGCATCCTCCTGCCCTCCAAGCTTGCAATATTCAAAAGGCCATTGTTGATGCTAAGACCTAATCTGAAGACCTATTTCCTGTCCACACACACTTATCAAGGTGCAACCTATGCCTGTTGAGAAACACAAAGGACTTTGACATATTTTGCTGAACCTGAGAATTTTTGATAGGTACACATGTGGATACAGGTGTATGCACTTCTCTTCCTATGCATGTGTAAATAGATTATAAGATAAATGTTGTTGCCTTGGATCTGTAATTAAGTAATTGTTGTAATTGTAGTTAATGCTATTGAATCACTTTATAAACGTTAAGTGCTACCATACCCTTTTGCATCCTTATCTTTTTGCATCCCTGGTGTCCATGTGAATCATTTCAAATTGATTCTAGTCCAGTTTTCCTTTGCATGTTTCATCCATGTAGTAAGTAAAAGAGTGAACCTTGACATTGAACTTGGTAAAACTGTTCCTTCACAAATTCATATTAAAACATGCTTTTTGCCAATATATTTTATAGTGGTTATTTAAGCAGCCAAAACCCTCATTCACGGCAACATCCTCTTCAAATATAACAGTGGGTTGAAAAAGGTCTTCCTCAGTCACTGAACTAAACCACTTATCCTTTAAGAAATTTAACCCATTATTAATTGTTTTGTTGGAGCTGATACTGGAAGAAGTGACAATGAAGAAAGGGTAGAAAAGACACAGCTCAGTCTGACACTGTGATTAAATCCACAAGGACAGATCATGTGTTCTGTTGGGAAGGAATGAGTAGGATAAGCAAAATGAGATGAGAAATAAAACATATTATTACTATTATAAAGGACTATTCTTACACTGTTCTGGAAAAAAAACCAAAAAACAAAAAACATTTGGTATAGAAGTGATCCTGCATAGAGTTTACAAAAAAAGACTATTTCACATGTATTCATGAGCTGTGCTATTAAACCTTCCACACTCCTTTCTATTCCTGCATTAATATGGAATCTGTAAGACATAATTACATGAAACTACAATCAAGACATACAAAAAGTGATGTAAAAATCTATTAATTGAAGTAAATTTTAGATAATCAGCTGACATACCTAGTTGCTCAAAGCATATCTACTGCATGGAGTTTCCCAATTTTACTCCCTTTCAGTAAGATTATTGGGATAAGGATGACACCTGATGACTACTACAAGACCACTTTCTAAATTCCTTCCCTATTTTTCTTAAACAATACCAGTCCACGAACCAGGACTACACTTCAAAAGGTACAATGCAGTAAAAAATTTTGTTTTGGAAGCTGTAAAACTCAGATACATTATAGACACAATATAACAGTTCTTTCCAGCCACGAATGCAGATGGCTTAATAAAAAAATATTTTCTTAAACTGATGAACACCTTGCTGGGATAGATGAAGACAGCCACCCTAACGTCCTTGAAAGATTTTCATTATATGGTCTTGATGATCCATTTGTAATTTCAAGCAGATTTGACTGGGGTTTTTTCACCTGTCATTACATTAACTACCTGGTACCTATTTTTCCACTCCAGACCCCCTTTTTTTTCTTTTTCTTTTTCTTTTTCTTTTTCTTTTTCTTTTTCTTTTTCTTTTTCTTTTTCTTTTTCTTTTTCTTTTTCTTTTCTTTTTTCTTTTTTCTTTTTCTTTTTTTTTTCTTTTTCTTTTCTTCTTTTTTTTTCTTTTTTCTTTTTCTTTTTTCTTTTTCTTTTTCTTTTTCTTTTCTTTTTCTTTTCTTTTTTCTTTTTTTTTTTTCTTTTTCTTTTTCTTTTTTTTTTTTTTTTTTTTTTTTTTTTTTTCTTTTTCTTTTTTCTTTTTCTTTTTTTTTTCTTTTCTTTTTCTTTCTTTTTTCTTTTTCTTTTTCTTTTTCTTTTTCTTTTTTTTTTTTCTTTTTTTCTTTTTTTTTCTCTTTTTTTTTCTTTTTTTTTTTTCTTTTTCTTTTCTTTTTTCTTTTTCTTTTTCTTTTTCTTTTTCTTTTTTTTTTTTTTTTCTTTTTGTAGGTTGACAGTCTCATTTCCCCAACAGAAAATCACAAATCTTTGGTTTTTATACAAATATCTTGCTCTTGCTGTTGTCAGTGTTTGAAGACACCAAGATGCATTTATTGTCAGCAGAAGAAGAAAATATATATAATTATAAAATTAAGTTTCAGAAAATAATCAAGTTTCCTCACACAACCAGAATATGAATTAGATATGTTTAGCTCTAAACCTCTCCTCCCCCATTATCTAGCATCAGATGGAAAACTTTTATTTTGAAGACAAATTTGTTCCTTGTAACTTAACAGCCCCTCAAGTGTAAATTTTGGTGTGGATTTTTGTTTTTCTTCGTTTCACGCTTACTCAATTTATTTTAACAACAACTAAAATTATAACGAATGCAATTTTGTTAAAGTCACAATCTTTGGGAAGCATCTAGGGAGGTGTTTACTAATACTAGACCTCCATATTTTTCACAAAATAAATGAATGTAAAATATAAATCAACTGCCATGAGTTCAGTTAGATCCCAAATTGGATTGCCATAGTTTTTAAAAAAAGTTAAAAGATCAAAATATTACATTTAAGCTTAAGACTTTTTTAATACATTTTTTCCTACCATACTTACATGTTTTCATTCCGCTTTTCCATGATCCTTGTAAAAAGGTAAAAAAAATCCAAAATAATCCTGGTTAAAATATATCAGGTACCAAAATTCTTCTCAGCTTCAAAATAATTTTTATCTACATATATTTTGATCATTGATCACCATAAGTTTCAAGAGAGTGGGTAGCAGTTGAGAGTTACAGCTTCAGGTAGCAGAGTTTGGCTATGCTCTACTCTCAGAGGCATAGATACTTTCACAAAAGTTAGTCTTAAAAGACCTATCAAAGCCAATGAAATCATAAAACAAATAATACTGTAAATTAAAAAGAATAAGTGTAGTGTTTAATGAGCACTTATAGACCAATAACCTGCAACTAATGTAACTATAGATTTTTGCTTTGGCTATTCATAGCTCTAAAAGGCAGTCATTTGAAGCTGTACAGAAAATAGGGTGAAGTGATGGCTAACAGAAATGCATTTTATTAAAAACTAAATTATATAAGACTAAATTGGAAGTAGATGAAAAAATCTGCTTAGTTTAATGCACACTCGGCTGTTTGTATCGCTCAGTCTTGATGGTCTTTTAGCATGTAACATTCTGAGGTCAAAATATCAGAGCTTTTTTTTGCCATTGCCAGCATTTCTACCAGAAACCACAATTTAGTTTGATTCTTTTTACAAATAACCTGTAAGCTAGAAATGTCCTTTAATGCGTAAGCACCTGACCTTCTAAAGCCATCCAATAACAAGAACTGTACATTGCAAATTGTACACTCCCTATGTGGGACAGAACTGCAAAAAAATTTTTATTTGTAATGGGTATTAGCTCACCAAGGATAGGACAATTCCTGTTTTAAATAAGAGGTCTCTTTTTAAATAAATGGTCTCATGCCTTTTATACCAGAATATAAATAAATTTTTATCAGCTTGTTTTGTACCAGAATTAAGGGGAGCTTAGAATCTCAAGATGTATCCATAAGAAAGATCTATTAGACCACATAGGCCAAACAGGTTTTCTAAGATGATGTAAACTGCTGATCATAAATACAAGAAATGTTGCACATTTACAAGATCAAATTGAATTCTTTATATCTGTTAATGTAATAAACTCGATTCAAATGTTCTAGGGCTGACTAAGTCTCTGTTATAAATTTGTGCAAACCATGAAGTAAAACCAGGCATCGTATGTGTTACCAAGTATCTCAGTATCAGATGTGATATAAGCAAATAAATACCTCAATGTCACATGTGATAGAGGCAAATAAACACCTGGGCTAACAATGCAAGAGTACTCTGGTGATGGAGCCACATGTTGGAAAAACATATGTTATTTTTAATGCATTTTAAATTTATTTCAGTGAACTTTTAAGTAAAATTTTAAGCAATAAAAGCCAAAACCTCAAGAAAGAGATTTCATTCAATCAGCTATTTAAATTATTAAACCCAGATATTTTTGGGAATGAGAACTCTTCTTATTAACTTTCTGTGCACATTTATTGCTCTGGAGAATGTCTGTCTAGGCCTGCCAGGTGTATATGGATGCCACACCAATAATCCCTTTACCTACAGAGCTCTGGTATATGTAGAAGAGCATGGTCTGGAGGCTGTTTTCCCGACTGAACTTGCAAAACTGCAACATGGAAAGCTGCTTGAGTTTCTTAGATCATAAAAAGTTTGTCTTTGCTATGGGAAGGAGAAGTTAGGCCTCTCTGATGAGTTCAACAAAGCCGGAATGCAAGCATGTGTTGAATATGCAGAGTGCCTCAGCCTGCTGATGGGAAAATTGAGTTATGACTCAGCAGCAACAGAACAATTGGTTTGACCACCTTGCTTTGGACTCCTGGGACTTTGGAATTTGCTCTCTTGATGAATAAAAAAAAAATCCTTTTCCCTCCCTACTAACACTCTGAAACAACCAAACAAAAAAGGGGTATAGGACAGGCAAACCCCTGCTGGGAATTCTCTTCTTATTTGTCCTACCCTAAGGATTCAGAGTTAAATCTGTGCTCATATAGCACATCAAGATACAGCAAAGAGCACATTTTCACACCAATTCTCTCCTCCCCTTGAGAATATGCAAAATTAGAAGATGGAGGATTTGGGTGCACCATTGCTCTGACAGTGAGGTTTGCTGTCAGGCAGTTGTGACATCACTTTGGAGTAGCGATGGACAATGAATACCTGATCAAGGTTCCTCAGGGATAGTGCTCAGAAAATCACAATCAAAGCCAGAATTCCGGGGGCAGGTTGCCACTGCAGCTGTGTTAGAAGAAGAGATGATGATCACCACTTTACCTCTCTCTGTTGTAAATACCATAGTTTGTTTGCATTTTCTGACGGTGAAGAATGAGGTAGGATTTCAGAGGTACTTAAAGAAGCTGACCACCCACGCCACAAAGAAGGAAAGGAAGACAACTGCTTCTGAGATTCCCATAAGGCTCTTCTTTTTTTCTTGGAATTTTATCCATGGAAAGCAGAAATATGTAAAGAAACCATTTGCAAACTGCAGTAAATAATTCCATTTTTAAAAATACATCAACATTTTAATAAAAGTATTATTTGTCTTTTTTTTCCCCCCAGCACATACAATAGACCACAGCTTAGCTATGAAAACAACTCAGTAATTCTGAATTTGCACATTTTAATTCAATCATGGCTTTCATCTCAGAGTTGCTTAGTATACATACTGGGGAAGAAGGAGAAGAAGAAACAAAAACCCTAAAAAGGGGCCATGCCTAGCACACTAATGCAAAAATTATGAATCAGAGTAAAGTTTAAGCTATATAGCCATATGAACAAAAATAAATTGGAATTTTTTAAAACTTTGAAAATGAAAAAAAAAAATTGAGAAAAAGGCAAAAAAAATTAATTGAAATTAAAACAACCCTAAAGAAATGGTGGGTACACTGCTCTTTGTCCAGAGGGCATTGCAGGAGATCTACAGGACTTTGGAGTTTGAGTTCAATTGAGCTGCCCCTGGAGCTGGGTAACTTCAAGCTCTGGGATACAGTGTAATTCAAGAATCATTGGATCAGGAATAAAACTCAGATGTCTTCTTTCTCTATAAGTGTGTTGTCCAGTAGGTTAGAGTAATTCATTTTTTCCCCTCCAGTTCCACTAATGTTGATTTGTCAATGCAAACATAGCATCCAATACAACAACAGAACACTTACCCTAGCAAATCCTATAAGTGAGTAATTACAGCTTTCTCTTGAGAAATCTGTATTATAGGATGAAAAGTGCCTGGGCAGAGATTGGCAGTCAAAATAGCAATGAGCTGACTTTTGTGTCCTATCGCATAGGAGCAGGTAACTGGTACTTCTATACCTGTAAAATAAAACCTTGCGTGAATTAATTCTCTAATTAGCTTAAGGATATAAGAAGATTCAGGGCAGTGATTTTAGATGTATCAAATCCTGGAGAAGGATCCCACAGTTATTCATAGTTTGATATCCTGCATTACAGGTTCCTTGTTCAGTACCTAGTACAACCAACTTGTGATGCAGGGGAAGGCGGACAGAAATGTTCATAAGTAACTCCCCTCCTCAGAAACCAAATTCCATCAAGGAGAGAAATAGTTTCCTGAACCCACAAGTAAAGTGGAGAAAAGCTTATAAAAAGTTATATAAATTTACTTAGGCCTTGAGACTGATCTTGTCCCCAGAGCATTTCCTGAATTAATCTTTCCAAATCTGTTCAGCTATAATTTGGCCAGGTGCTACAAACTCCTCTCTTGCTTTGGTATCTCTAAGTAGTTTTATCAGCTTTATTAGTGCCTGGGATCTTGTTCTTAGGCACCTATTTCTTCATTTTTAACCATATCAGGAATTCAGGAAGCTGAATTTAAAAAATCTTTGGCATTCCTGTTGTCATAAGACATAGAATACTTATCATTGTAGCCAAATGTGTCAGAGCAATTCATAACGTGACGGAGCTTGGAATAGCTCCCAGCAGAGCCACATCCAGTAGACATAACTAACTTCAAAAGCAGGAAGCTGGGAGAAATGTAATAAACTTTTAATGAAATTGTTTTTTTTTTAATGTACAGATTATTTTCTTGGTTTATTTTCCTGCAGTGGAATCTAATTCAACAGTAACACACTGACAGAAGGAGATTTCAAGAAAAAAGAAAGAACAAACAACTTTTAAAATTTTATACATGAAGATATAAGTGAAACAGGCTCCCTGGAGAAATGGTTGCAGCACCAAACCTGACAGAGTTCAAGAAGAGTTTGGAAAATACTTTCATGCATGTGGTGTGACTCTTGGGGATGTCCTGTGCAAGGCCAGGAGCTGAACTCAGTGATACTTCTGGGTCCCTTCCAATTCAGCTTATTCTGTGATTCTGTGGCACAGGGAAATTAAAGTGAGCTTCAAAGTGGTGGGGGATGGGAATTGAGGGAAGGGGAGAGTGAGCTATGACAGTGATTAGAGAAGGAAAACTGAAAAGAATCACAGGACTTCCACACAAACTTCTCCATAAGGCTCCACAAAACAGATGTTGTCCTGCCTCATCCTCAGTTGCCCTCCTTCGCAATATCAAGTCATCAGAACTAAATCTACCATCATAATGCCATTTCTATAGATGCAGAGGTTGTAAGGACATTAAATGTAGGGTTTACCAGTATTTTAAACCTGACTTGAGGAAAACATTAAGCCATGGTTTGTAAAGGCTTAGCTTTGTTTTAATGTAAATAGTGGAGTTTTGCATACCTGGGAATATACATCTGTTCTGGTTTTTTCCATGCGCTCACAAAGGAGTCGATCCAGCACCATCCTCACTGGATAAATTTTTCATAATAAGTTTATTCACAATTCATAAATAATTTTACACTACTATTACTCAAAGTGTGTACTTAATATTCAGAATAATAGAAGGAGCAATAAAATCTATTTAAGATAAAGTTTAATCTAATTCTTAGAATTCCAAAATACTGCTTGGTTTCTGAAATCTGTCTTATTGCTTAATAATCAAAGTCAAAAATGGCTTTCCATCACAGACTGGTGCTGTCAAAGCATCATTGTACTATAAACCCTAAAACCTTTTTATGGTAAAGAACAGGGAAAGGTATATGAAAAAAAACCCAACAAAACCAAACAAACAAGATCCCAAACAAACAAACCTGCAACCCAGTAAGACTGGGGGGGAGAACATCCCAGTGGTGCTTCTTTGTCTTCTTTTCCAAAGAGAAATCAACTTCAAGTGCCTTCAAAGAATGGACTTAATGTAATGCAAGATATTTAGAAGAGAGGCACTTAGATAGCCCATATCAAACCACTTAGGACTTTATAGGTCAGTTCTGTCTTAAGCTCCACCAGGGAAGCAAAAGGTACAGATTTTGGCACTATATTCATAATTTGTATCTTCTATTCAGAAAGAGAGACCAGCTACTTGATCATTTTAAATATTACTGAGGGGAAACTTCTTAAAGAAATGTAATCAAAATAGGGATATAGTTTACAAGTTTCTTCAAAACAAACTTTACTTATAGCCCCAACTGGAGAAGAGAAATTTTTGTACCAGTGGCTCTTCTCCTTCTCTGATGCCACAATCTGGCAATCAATATTTTACTCTTCAAGATGGCCAGAAACATTTAATTTTTAAAGGATCTATGAAGCATCTTTATGCTGTAGAGGTATCTGTAGTGATATTTTGGAATATTTTGACTTTTTGAAATTGTTTTCAAAAAGAAGTCTTGTCTGTATACATGTATGTGTGTGTGTATGAATGTATTTTAAATTTTAAATAACAGAAGCATAGTAAGATGTATTGGATTCTATTAATACAATCCACACTCTGGCACAAGCTAAGCCAACAAAATGCATTTCTATTGTGTATACTATACAGTTATCCATTTATTTTTTATTATTTTTGTAATCTGTGTTTTTTCCTTACTCTTTCTTTAAAAAATTAAAATGTTGGTTTTTTTAACTGAGGATGATACAGAAAAATATTTGTCATGCTTATGATTCCAGGTTTATCCATAGGATATCCATAAATATACTAATATTTAAATTTTCTTGTGTACAAATATTTAAATATTTCTTTCTTATTTAAATATTGCTTGCTTGAATTAAGGATTTGAACCTTCCTAACAAGGGAGTTTCAGATTATTTTTTCTGTAGATTCCCAGCAGACAAAGACAAAGAGATTTACTGTAAGAATTGACTGACACAGCTCATAGCAAGAATGAAGAGCGGGTAAAGAATTTCTCAAGCATTTAAATAATCAGAGAAGCATTAATGTGCAAAGCACCCTGCATCTATTGAAATTACTGTTTCACTATACACTTTTAAAACATCACAAAATCTTTGATGCGTCCTTTATGCACAAATGTTTACACTTATGCCTGCGTGCATCTCTATGAGTGAACACAAATGGAAGTATAGTAACTGACATATATGTTTGCTTTCTGCAAACACTTCAGAAAGTAAACCAACTAGCAGGAGTGTTTACTAATTCAAAAACTCCACATGAGAACTGCTGAATATGGAGACTGGCTTCTTAATTGCAGTTATGCAGCATGACAGTCTGATTCTAACTTTTACATATGCACAATTAACTAACAGCAGGATCATCCCATCCTTCAGCCAGTCTGGTCAGCTGCCCAGAGATGCTAAATCAGAGGGTTGGTGTGCCTGGAGCACTTTCCAACACAGTCTCTGTTACATTGGTTGTTAGCTACTCACATACAAGGGAGAGGATTAACAGCATTGTTTTTTCCACAGTAACAATCAAAACAACTTGGGACAGGGCTGGGTAACTATCTTGGCACATTGGGGTGGTTTGTGTCAGATATTCAATGTTGACAAAAAACAAACTTCATATCAATGAACAACAGGCTTAATAATCAGAAAACACAAGGAAATTGTTGGAAGGGTAGAAAGGGATGATTATGGGCCTGGATATGGGACTGGAGATAATGCAGAAAGCAGCCTTAGGACCCATCACAAAAGCTTCTATAGACATTCTTGGAGGTTTTTTGTGGCAGGCCAAAACCCATGGCACAGTATTTGCAGCAAGACTGAGCAGAATTTCTAATAACTAATCTTAGAAATTATTCACAAGATTATCATTGTGATTTTGTTTCAGAAGTGTAGTAAAATATGTTCAGCTAATTGCTCAAGTAGACATTGGTTCTTATTAAGTGACAGAGTCAAAGAAAAGTAGACTAACCCATTTGTGAATTATGATGAGGCTTGCATCCAAAAGGCTTTGGAAGGGAATAATTATGAAATGTCTGTCATTTCGTCATAGCAGTCTGTCTTCAATCAAAGCATGTTGTAAATAGAAGTGTTCAGAAATTATCAAAGGAAACAAAGTTTTGTCAAAAAATGCTACTTCATACAGTCTGAAGTCTTTCATTTAAAACATCTTGGGTTCAATGAGGTTTTAGCAAACTCAAGACAGAGTTCAAAGAGAACCCTGCCTGGATCCCTGCAGAGTCTGCCTGGGCTACGGACATTGGAAACAGCCACCACAGGTCAGATCAAAACTAAATTAAAAAAAAAACTTCCAGTGAATTTGGAATCCTAGTTTTGGGCCAACTTTGCTTATGAGGTATTTTTACTGCTACTTAAAAAAGATAACTAGCAGCTACAGCTCAGGAGAGAGTTTTTATAGAATAGATTTTTATCTTCAAGAAGAGACACATAAATGATTTAAAATTAGAAGAACATGACTAAAATGCACGTTTTTCTTCTGCTATAATCTCTAAAGAGTCTCTGAAAATAAAACAAATTAGCCTACAACTGACTTTTAAAGAATGTGTGCATTAAATACATATATGAAAAATAAATTTCCTAGTGTTACAGATTCCTGCCTCACAGCATTTCATTTGCTATATTTGGTGAGTTTTAAAAAAAAATTACATACTTAGTGTTCATGACCAAAATGTAAAGGGAAAATTCCTGCATGCATAAGGTATGAGTGCAGTATTTTAAATATGTTCAGAGTCACTTCCTATTCAGGAGATAAATGCATAAAATCTTGGAAGATAATTTTTCCATACTTTGGTTTAGAATGGTTTCAGGAGTCTCTTGATACCACTAATAAAGTGCTTTCAGGTTGTAATATATATGGACTATGTATGCAACATACATAAGTGTGCAAATTAAAGTATCCAAATTAGTAAGTATATTTTCAGAAATACAGAGCACTTGGTAGTGGTAAAAGCATTAAAATAGGCTTAGAATACCATTATATTTGTTTCTTTCTTCACCAAAGTGACTAGGACGCATATCAAGTATAAAGGATTTGTATATCTCGTTGGAATGTTTCCTGCCTCAGATCATGCTGGCATAGCACATCATGCTAACATAGGAAGAGTCATAGACTGAAGGGTACTCGCCCAGGCAAATGTTTTAGCATTATCTTCTTGTGCAACATACCTAACACAACACTGTCTTTAAAGCCCATAAAAGTTTTCAGATAGTTTTTGAAATCTAGATTTTTTTCTGAGCCCTTCTGTCTTCACTAAAAATAAGAACAGTGGTGTGTTTCTTATCAACTTATTTGAAAGAAGAATCCTATTGAAAACTAAACTCATTTCAGTTACATGCTGAAATGACTGTGCTAAAGGGCCTTACTGTATAAATGGAGCACACAAGCCAAAAACAATACAAACGTTTAGCTGCTGGCTTTAGCCAGTCTCTTTCAGTGCAAATCATAATTGCTTTAGGACTTTCTGAATCCACTTTTGAATTCAAAGCTTCAGACAAATAATTGGATTTCCTGAAAACATGCTGAGCTATGTTGCTCTCCCTGTCTTGCTTCATGTCCTCAGGGCTCCAGTCTCTGCTTTATATCAAGCTGCACCTAGTAGGCTAATTGGAGGGATGGGTAGATCACTCTGCATTAACATGTCCATCTGTATTAAATAAAATCTCTTCAACAGTCTTTGTCATCTTCACCAGAATTATCACTTCAGAGCTGAAAAAACAGGAAATCAAGTAAAAGTGTCTGTGTAATTTACCAATGGCTCTGGTGTCTTAGCCCTGTAGACCTATGATCCAAGCCAATTATACACTAGCTGACTTATTTTTACAGTACTTTGACATTGTATACTCACTTCATGTGTCTCACTGACTGCAGGGCAGCTCTAAATATGCTCTGGGCTATCTGCCTAGACATTTCTTGCTCTAGGTAAAGTACAGTTGAAACACCATTTGAGTTTGATCGGTGAGGCTTGTATATATGTAATATCAAAGATTAAGCCCTTCAGTTTTGCAGTATTGTGACAGGTGTACAAAAGGTATCATATTAACAAATGAGGTGTGGCTTTTTTCATTGTTGTTGTTTTACATTAATAGCATATAATAAGCTGGTGACACTTTTTTCCCCACATTTGTAAAAAAAATGAATAATCTACAGTGGATGCTGAGACAAAAAAAAACCAAAAAGTAACAACAACAACAACAAAACCAGCCAAAAAAATCCCAACAAAACCATACCCCAAGAAACCACCCTGCATTAATTGCTGATGATATGTCTGGGGTCAGGTTTGAGCTTAGAGTTCTCCTGGCATAGCTGTGTTCAGATTTTGAAAATATTTGCACCTTCTTGCTGACCTCACTGTGCTGGAAAACACTAAACACCAGTACTTGAGAACGCAATATTCCTCTAAGGGTGGTTTGGATGGTTTCACTTAAGAAATTCAAAGAAATGGCACAAGAATGCTGACAAACATTCTTTTCTTGTGTCTCACAGTTTGATGCACTGCTCGCTCCTTAATGTGCTACTTGCAGCCCCATTCGCCACTGTTAGAGTCTTTTTTTCTCTCCTTTCTGTTCCAAGTATCTCAGACAATGGTGACACCTCTGTCTAGCCTTCACAGAAAGCAGCTGTCTTCTGCAACCTCTATTAGCTTGATGGTGTTTGACTTACAGTTCTGCTTCTTTTCTTTTCTTTTCTTTTCTTTTCTTTTCTTTTCTTTTCTTTTCTTTTCTTTTCTTTTCTTTTCTTTTCTTTTCTTTTCTTTTCTTTTTCTTTTCTTTTTCTTTTCTTTTCTTTTCTTTTCTTTTCTTTTCTTTTCTTTTCTTTTCTTTTCTTTTCTCTTCTCTTTTTTCTTTCCTTTTCTTTTTTCTTTCCTTTCCTTTTCTTTGCTTTTTCTTTTCTTTTCTTTTTTTATGAGTTGTTTATAAAGGTTTCCGTGTTCTTGGATTCTAACATATTGTGCTTCCAAAATGGCAGGAGCAACTCTGCATAGCTGCAGCAGAAGAGTTTTCAATACTGCAAAAACAGTATACATTAAAATATCAATGTGCAGAAGCATATGTATCTGAGCATCTTTTCCATTTTATTTCTCTTCTGGTCTTGGTCTGCAATAGTTTATGGTTGTTTTTGTCTCCTACAATTTATATCCCATGATATATCCTTAGAGTCTTACTGGATAAGACCACAGGACTAGCACCAGAATTCTGCCTTCTGTCAGTGGCTAGGAGGGGGAGCAGGGATACTGCCCCCCTTGAGGCAGTATGTATCAGCAAACCACAAGTCACTTCAGGGCTTACCCTTTCCTCTACACCAAATCTGAACACAACATAGTCCCCTTACCAACCCTTTTGAACTCCACAAATTAATTTTCTCCACACTGAAAGGTGACTATACTTTCTTAGTTTCTCTATCATGTTTCTTAACCAGTTTTTATTTATGGAAAAACTTTATTTTGCTAAGGCTACTCAGTTTCCTTCACATCCTGTCTAATGCAGGTCTTCCTCCTCTGAGAGGAGATCCTCAGCATGCTTTTCTTTTGGCACTGTGGATGTTTCTTACTCTTGCTTTGGCACAGCTGGGGCATTGTTACAGTCTCTGCCAATTATGGATGGATCTTATTACTGAGGTTAAGTTTTAACCCACCCATTCTCACCATCATTTGAAAATGTGTAATAATTTTGACAAACCTTAATGGCCATTCCAGATGCCCATTTATTGTGGAGTGACCCACAAACTATCACATCACAAATGGTCACAAAAACATACTCACCATCTGTGATGATGTTTGAGTTTTGCATACAACTCATGATACATAAACCAGGAATTTAGTCATACTTTGTAGTAGAAAAGTTGGCCAAACCTGGAATTAAATCTAAATATTGAACAGAATATAGCATTTCACATCTTTAAGAACTGATATCTTTTTTCAGGAACCAAATTTAGTCTGAGGAAGAAACCCTCTGTGAAAAAAGTAGCTATAACCATTTGATCAGACTACAGTTTCCCATGTAATTATTCCATTTTTGTACAGAAAAGAGGTATTATGATGAAACTGAGAAAAAATAAATCTGAATCAACACAGGATGGTAGGTTCACAGGATAAGGCCAGTAGAAGGGCATCTCAGGAAGGCTCTAGTCCCACCTCCTGCTCAAAGTAAGGTCATCTGTGAGGTCAGGCTTGTTGGCTCGGTGCTTTAGCTGGTCTTACGAATCTTGAAATGCAAAGGGATTTGGCTTGCACAATCTTTGCTTGACTGAACCTCTCATGTTTCAACCCATGCCTTTGACTCTCATCCATCCATGGTGCATCACTGAGGAAAGTCTGGCTTGATCATCTCGAAAAGCTGCCCCTAAGTGGTGGAGCTAGAATTAGTATTGAGTCCCCTTAGAGCTGTCTCCTCCCTGCCTGAATAAATCCTATTGCCCCACCCTCTCATTAAAGGGTGAGTGCTCCAACTTCTGAACATCTTGGTGATTCCCATGCTGCACCTGAAGAGAAATGAAGAGAAAAAGTAACTTACCTGAGCCTACTGGCTGTAGTCCTGTTGCTGTAGCCCAGGATGCAGATGGATAGGTGTACAGATTACAGCTCAGAATAATGGAAGTGTTTGAGCTATGAATTCAAAGACTTGTTCCTTCATGGCATGAGCCCTCTAGGGCAGGGCAAATACTGCTTAGCTGTTTCAGAAACAGCAGTATGACCAGTGACTGTACCACTTGCAGTGGCTTTAAGTTCCAATCGGTAAAATTGTTTCAGTCTGCAAAGATCTCCAAGTCATTCTCTTTGATGACTACCTTGTGCTAAAATACATTCCCTGCACAAACAAATGTTTGTGACTAACATCTTAAGACTGAAGCAGTAGAACATGACTTGAAAAGGTGTGTGCTGAACTTTGACTAATGACAGCCTGGTTAATATGGAATTCTCTTCAATAAAAGTGAATCAGTTATAAAGGCTCTCTGCACCCATTTTGTCCTGGATCAGATTTTTCTCCTCATGGGATTTGTATTGAAAGAAAACAGGTAAAGACACTCTGCCAAATTTTATCTACAAGTTGATGTTCACCTTGTTGTCAAACTGAAGTGACTTGACATACAGAAAAGGTTTCCTGTGGCTGTTTATAATATCCCTCAAATGATGAGGGGACCATGCCAGTAGCAAATACTTAATTTGCATAATTTTTTATACAAGTATTCGGTTTTACCCTGGAGTTTGGCTGGGTTAAGGCAAAAACCTACACTCAGGAAACTATCTCTCAGACCTTGGATTATATTTAAGTTTTCATTTTAAAAATTGCTTTTAGACCTCATACTTTGATGTTAAAGACGGAAATGCAAACATTTTCTTGACACTGTAAGCATGTCAGCAAGGCTGCAGTCAGGAAAAAACTCTCAAACCTCGTGCTTGTGTTGGAACAAATCAAGCTCAGTGACACTTAAGGAGGAGGCTGCTTGCTTTAGGGAAAAGACTGGATAGTCTTTATTGGAGTGACTTGGAAGCCCACAGGGCTCTGCTCTTCTGCTTTCTCATGACCTTGTGTAAATTAGCATTTTATGACTATTCAAGGCAGAAGGCATTTAACTGTTTCGTTAAGAGAAGGATGACTTTCTCCTAGATTTAAAAAAAACATTGTTGGCTTTGCATCAGAATAAACATGTTGCAGATTCCAGATGCCTGCAGCCAGTTAGTATTTAAGCAATAAAATCCTTATAGACTTTTGGCATCAAGCCTTATAGTTTTTGTGGGAAAGGAAGAAATTGTATTGCTTTCCTTCTTGCTATTTCATTTATATCACAGAAATGGAATGTCTTTCACAGTTGTATGTATGTACTTCTGTAATTTTTAGATGTAAAGCCAAAAGGCCCCTGTGATTCCTAAATGTTCTGTAGTCAAGCTTCTCTCTAGACTCTTCCAAAACCTACTAGTACACTGTTCTGGCCAGAAACCAATGGATAACTCTGCTTAAATCCCTCTGCTCATTACCTTAGAGAAAATATGACTGTACTGTTGAAGTAAGGAGGCCTTTGTTGTCCTAACAGGAATTTATTTTGTAAATCTTTCTTTAAAGTCTTTATAAGAAGACTTTTTTTTTCAATCTTATGTCTTTTGGATGCTGAAACTAGCCATAGTTGGCAACCATGAACTATTTACTTTTGACAAGAGGATAGAGAGATGAATGTTAGAAAATACAGTTTGTTTGCAAGACACAGCCCATATACCTGAAGGAAAAACATTCAAGACTTGCTTTAGCAGCCAGTGCTTTAAATGGAGCAATAAAATATCAACCTATTGTGTTCTTTCAAAGATGTAGGTGGGAGGTAACCTTGGCACATGCATGAAGCAATGGTTTTCAGTTCTTTAACCTCTCTGAAAAATGTGTAACAAGTCACAGTCATTAGAAGATGAAACTAAAGAAATTTAAGTTGGAAGTCTATTTTTTTTTAATAGGAAATATAATTGTTTGAGAAGCCCTCCTCAATACATAGTTGTTCAGTTGCTCAGTTACACAAAGTTTCTAAAGGATGCTCCTGGAACCCTGGCCACAGTTCAGTAATTACAGTGGTAGGTCCAACTTCATAGAGTCTCATAATCTAATTATAGGTGGGAAAAGTAAATAGGCTTCTCCCACCATCATTCAGGTTAGAGATCCAAACTCTAGATTTTGGAAGCAGGAATGCAGTAAGCTATGCAATATTAGGAATGATAAGGGGGAGATGAAGGACTAAGGGATAATCTGTAAACCTGAAGATACTGCACAGATAGGCAAGAGCAGTCAGATCAACCCCTGCAGGGCACTGGCAGAGGTGGCATCACCCCATCCACAGAATACTGTTGGGTTGGAGTGAAGGGGAGCCCAGAACCTGGGACAGGGCATTCTGAGCAAGAGCAGAGGCTTCCTGCTAAGGAATTTGCAAGACTTAGATGCACAAAGCTATTGCTGATCTGCTCCATTGTTGGTTGTTAGCCACGTTTCAAGAAGGAAACAGTTTTGGGGAGTCAGAGAGACTTTTCCCCACTGAGGTTTCTGTAGCTCTGTTATTCTGTGATCCAAACTGCATCAGCAGAAATAGAGGGATAATTGGGATTCTGAAAACATTGTGACATTTTAAAATCTTCAGAACTGTGTTCGTCGTGTACGAGGTTGTTAGGTTCTTTTAGCAATGTTTTCCTTGTCACATTGCTAACTGTTCCCCTGTTAGTACAGGGTGCAAGGAAGCTTGTGGAAGTCTAATTTGAGACGTTGTACTCCTTGCAGAGAGGAAACACATATACACACATATTAGCTTAGATGAGAATTTGTGACATCATATATTAAGTCTTCAGCAGAGATCACAGATGAAATGTAAGAATTACTTTGCTTAATGCATGTGTTTTAAAGCTACAGCTTAACTGGTCATCACTGTCAGATTTAAATATTCAATAAACAACTCTTAACAGTATATTTTTTCCTTAGTGTAGATTCTTAGCAGCACTGAGCAGGAAAAATGTGAGGATTCAGCTGGTTGAATCTTCCTAACATCTGTTTATTTTTCAGCAGTAAATATGTATATATATTTAAGTTTAGCATACTTAATGTAATAAAATAAATTGTAGATCAATTGTAGAATAAGTATTTAAATAATTTTGTTAATGTGTATCCATTTTTCAGAACTTATATATTTTATTATTGATTCCCTGAAGAAAAATTCTTATCTTATTTGCATTGCAATGAGAAAAGTACATGCATCTTTTAATGAATATGTTTTACACTCATCTTTGGTTTTCCTTAGGCTTTTTGTAACTTATGTCAAACTATGGTTTTACTGTAGGTCTGAAACGAATCTGCAACATGCTATTCACTTTGGCACATATGTCAAAACACGTGGGCTAGATGTTGGCTAAATCAGAAGGTCCACTCTAGGAGTGTTACTCACAACCTGCAGGCACTACTACTCAATAGTCATAGAGTTTATCTGAAGAAATGATCCCAAAATATCTGCAAGATACAGCACATAGGTCATTCTTTAGCACAGATTCTTTAGTTCAACAGGTTTACACCTGTAGTTCTGGACCCTTTCCTACTGTAGGTGAGCCTCATAATATGCAATTAAAATACAATATGTGAAAAAGGGTGCAGATATTTTCTTCTGTATTAAAGTGGAAACCACACTTGAAGAGACAGGTGAATTATCCCAGTTCAGGTGGTTCACTGACTTGGTTTAAGGTAGTGTAACAAAGGTGCTAGTAGGAGCACAGAAAAATGTCTAGTCAGATATTGGCAAGAAAAAAGTTTTAGTAGCTCTTCTCTCTCACCCCAGAGAAACAACAGGTAACAGCTATGACATACATGATTGCACCTTCAATGTAAATCTGATATTATGTGATAGTTCATTATAGACTGGAAGTATTTATACATGTCTCTAAATTAATCACTTTCAGATTTCATTATCCTAACAAATCTCTTGAAAAATATTCCTGGTATTACTCTTTTGACAAGCTAGGTAATATTATTTAACTAAGATTAACTTAGTTCAAAAAAGGTATATTTAGAGAGAAAGGAATTATTGGTCTGGAAGTGGCCTGCAACAAAATTTTTCATCATGATGGAATAGTTTCATTATATATAAGAGAATTTCAATTTATTTTACCTAAAGAAAGTTATATGCATCAAAGTTCAGTTGCTATAAAATGCAGTTTGCCTAATGGAAGTTATATGAGGTACAGAAATTAACAATTCTATGTTTTGTACTCGTGTTGTCATAATCTTACCCCAGTGCACTGTGCTATATACAGCTGTCATCCATTGACAGAATAGGATGGGAAAAGCATGCGTTCACAGTTGAGTGGAATTTGATCAGCTGGTGCCAAATTTAAACTACATGCACAATTTTTTAATCTTGCTTTTTCACTCACAGTGAAATGCTGATGCAAAACACAACTAAATGACTTAGGTAAGTCTGGGGTTTTTTCCCTCCATTTAAAAAAACAAAACATCAACCACAAAAACACAAACAAGCAATCAAACAAACAAACAAAAAACCCAAAACCAAACAACACAACAAACAAAAATCCCACCAAAATAAGGAAGAGGAAAAAATAATAGCTTTTTTCTGCTCAAGACATGATGTACCTTTCTCTCCTATATGAAAGGCAGTTCTGAATCATAACATTATTCTGGGAGATAAAGACAAAGATGTTCTATAGGACATGCGCACGAGGGCTGGAGTCCGAAATGAGAGGATGAAAGCGGTGGTACCATCCCAAGTTTTGTCTGCAAATTAAATTCTGGCTGTTTGAGATGTCAGCAGTTACTGTTAGAAATATGATACTATGCTCTTTTCTAGGTCCATGAGACTTGCTCCTGCTCAGCAGGTATCATTCAGGATATGGGACACATACACAGATGAGCTCAGAGCCTCCTGAATTTTTCAAAGGAGACCATTTCCAATCTCACAGTAAAGAAAAGTGTTAAACAATGATGCCACAATGACTATTCTATGGGTCTGAATGTCACTTATAAAATGCTGATCTGGGGGACATTTGTGTTGACTTATATACACTAGTGAGCTCTGCAAAGTAATCCCTGTGGTTTTTCCTTCCTATAGGTTTTTTTGAGGGATTAGGAGATGAAGGAGGTGCTGACGTTCTTCAGGACATCATGCACAAGTGGCCCAGGCTGACCACTACACATCATATGAGTCCTTCATGACACAATCTGTTCTCTTCCTTCTATGTACAATCAGTAGATATAATTTTATTATTGGAACAATGTTTTCTTTTTTTTAAAGGCACTTGTTTAGTATCTACTAAACACAAAGGAGACAGCAACACAAAGTCTTGAAGGTCTTCTTTCAAGATTTCAGGCTCAGATGCCTCTGCATTCAGTTAATTTCTTTTCTTCACAACTATCAGGGCCAGAGACAGACTATTTTAACAGATGTAAATAGAAAATTTGGATAGAAACATGGCACCCTTAAATATATTATCAAGCCACAGACCTAATATGGGTGGGACAATTTTGAGCTTTGACGTTAAAGAATTCCTAAAGGACTGGTAAGACAAAACCAATTATTTAAAGAAAAAAACATGGTAAAATGAAAGGAAAGGCATGAGAGCTTTATAATGACACTGAGAAGAAGTCTTTGAGAAGACTTGAGATTTATTGATTCACCGCAGTAGATACATAGAATAAAAATGAAGAACCTTTGAAGCTGAAGGGAGTTCCTTTAACCACAGATCTTGTTGAATGTTTTTATTATGAAGCAAGGAGAAAATATGCTGATGGCATATTGTGCTGTCAACATGATGAAGGATTAAACTGGCCTACAGGGAGAACTCGAATACCTTGAGACTGGAAGCAATGGAAATAGAAAACATAATATTACAGAAAGTAACCCAATGCTTTAAGAGTAATAATAAGAAGAATTTCTATAAACTTTTAATTCTGCAACAGGAAATAACAGAGGAAAAGAAATATATGAGTGCAAAAGTTGTTCACATTAATAGCTTTCAAGCATGAGGTACACTTGCAAAAGGTTCCCTGCAGTGTATATTGAGAGGTTTCCTTCAGTACATTTCTTCACTAACAAGCAAAAAAAAATACAGAGAGGCCTCTTAAACTCTGTGCCTTCTTCTGGATGGCCATGTTCAACATAAAAAAGAAATAAAATATTGACATTAAAACATATGGAGTGATAATCAGGGAAATGTTGGACCTGTGGCAAAACAAAAGCCAAGATAAGCTAGATATGTGTAGTTTAAGAAAAGGAAGAGTTGCAACTGTTATGCATAAACATGCAAGGGATGGAGATAAACACTGGGAAAGGAGAAGAGTCAGGTAGAATAAAGGATGTTGTGCACAAAGGAGCAATGAGCATACAAACTGTCAAAGAACTAATATGTCTACAAACCAGAGAGAAGTTTTTTTGCCAAAGAGGTTAGAAACAGTCCCTATTTAGCAGAATGGGGTAGCTAAACTTAAATATAAATTCATATGTATTCATATATATTAATATATTTTAAGTTAAATCTTGGTCAGTCTACACAAAATATTTTTATGTCAGGAGACTGAATTTGATAATGTGATAATGCTTATTTTTTCAGTTTTGGAGAGTGTGTTAATACACTATATTGGCCAGTTAATAATATCACAGTTTTAATTTTAATGTTTTACAAAGTATATTAAAATTAAAATAAGTAAGGGAACTTGCTTAAACCTTCCTCATAGGATATCTTCTATATGCCATGCTTTTATTTAGTAGAAATAAAATTTTATGTGTTATTGTTTATATGGAGTAATGATTCCTAATACTGGAAGATAATAGGTCAAATAATTGGATATCATATTTTTAATAAGAATTTGTCCAAGGGATCACTGCTTATTTTACTAACTTTGTGAGGGATTTCAGTTCAGGAGCAGAAATACACCTCTCGGATAATCACAAATAGTGAAGATAGTGATCATAAACACTTCAGGAACAAGGTCTACTCACACCATTATCACACAGTTATAAAAGATTTTTGTTTATATTAAAGATATTGACCTGTGCTAGTGATGTTGATATATTGTAGAGGAGATTTATGCTTTTAAAGAAAACCCAGTCAGAATCAGCATATTAACATCAAGAGCACCTTAGGTTTAACAGGTAGGCCTATGGTACATGCCATGTCTCTTACACTCTGCTTTTTGTGGCTCAGGAAGGTCTTTGATTTTTCCTAAAATAGCCTGCTGAAGGAGAAGTTACCAAATACAGGATTTGGTAATTAGCATCAGTGCCTAAACTGAAGAATAAGAAAACAAGTAAAGAGGAAATGAAAGGAGGAAAACTTCCCCTCCAAGTGTAATTTTATTCAAATGAGTATCAACAATAATAACAGTAACTACACCCTAAAAGGAATTGGCAACAGCATTTTATAGCATCAGTTAGAAAATGTAATTGCTGCTATTGACTTTGGACATTGCTGTGGTTCCAAGCAGTCCCTTTCAAATACTGGACACCTTTTAATTGAGTAAGTAAAAGCTCTCAGGTTTCCAGGAGATTTAAATTTAAATATGCAGGACAAATAATTCCCTGATGTCATTCATCATCAATTTTCCTCACCTTTATTTGAGAGCAGTGCCTGGCATGCCAGTGCATTTTGTGTCTTGCCATTTTTCCTTGAATTCATACAACTTTTACATTTTTTTCTTATCTGATTTCTTCTGTGCTTCTAAATTTTTAAGATGGGACAAAAAGCACAGATAGTTGAAATTTGCAATGATTTGTTGCTGGCATATGACACCTACATTTTTTTGTGAAAATAACTTTTATAATAAATAACTTTTTGTGCTGTCTGAAGTAACTAAAATCACTCCTATTTTACTCTGAATTCTACTGTTTCAGTGTCTTTTTCTGATGTTTGTGATATTGATTACTGAATTACGTCAGTGGCCACCCCAAATTTTAGAAAGCAGTATGATGAATTTTTGAAGCAGAACATCTGATAATAAAAACACCCTTACTCTCCAGGGTGAGCTCTCTAGTTTATATAACTTTTTGCACTGATTGGTAAAGTTTCATTTATATCCTGCAATTCCTCTCACCTACACTGCACTTGGCTGCTGCCCACCAGTGGTTCATTCTAGGGAATACATGAAAAAGAGAGAGCAAAACATTATAGCCATTTTTATTATATTAATAGAAATAATATATGCCAAGGTTAAGATATGGTTAGCTACTTCTCTGTGTCAGAGAAAAAGAAGAAGGGGAATATTACACAATTATATACATTAGGGAGTTCTTAATACAATTTTCTATGCTGGTTGTTAATTTTCTTCCAGTACAGATAATTTAATTTACCACTATTAAGTATTTGCTCCTGAATGCAAAATGCTTACTTACTACTTTTTCTTTTCCACACTTTTCACCTAACAATGATATGTGCATGTCAGTGGACTAGTGAGCTACTACCTTGCTTGTCTATCCTACTTGTTGCTTAAATGCTGGAAGTCATTGTACCTTTATATTTATGCAAAAGTTTTAATACTGAGTAGACTTATAAACTTCCTAAAGCTGTTTTCTAAACAGCTGATTTAGTAGCTTTGTATATAATTATGCTAGTTAATTACCAACCAAATAATCTGGAAACTAAAACAAAAAGTAATGAAAAGGCACATAAACTTTTTACTACACAAATGTAGTAAGTCATATCAAAATAAAATCAATTTTTATGTACAAAGAGAAAGAAATAAAATCTTCTTATATCTTTTTGTTGGCTTGAGAGAAGAAAAAAGAAATACCTGCTACTTTAGGATGACCTGGCTCTTTACTGTATTGCAATACAATTAATGATTTACAACATTCCTTCTATAGAAGAAGTAGATTAGAGGCAGGCAGAAGGCATTTATTTACATGAAATCAGAAGTATTTACAGTTTGCTGTGGCTTTCAAGTATGTGATTCTTTTCAACTGCTGTTTTCATACTGAGAACTTTCTAGCATATGATGAACATATCTCATGTCTGGTTTGTTCCTTCTGTGACATGGTGTGTAACATTTTCTTTTGGCTGGATTTTTATTTGTTTCAATTTGGAAAGATATCTGTGCCTTTGTACCTGTTTTTTCCAATATAATTTAAAGGAAATGCGTCAGGGAAGAATGATGGTGTCACTTATGGTGGTCTGTACTTCTTATGGATGTCATTTGATTGACTAAAAAAATGTTATGTACTGGTACATAATGTTATTTTAAAAACTACTGGTAGAGCTATGAGGAAACTTTGCATGGAAAAAGTTGCAGACTGAACTGAGGAAAAGTAAATGATGTGTATTCAGCCAAAGGAAACTGTGTGAGATGACCTTTATATGTACCTCACTACCCAAACCATTCAATGGATTCCATGATTCTCAAAGTGATTTTTCCCTTACTGATGATATTATCAGTATCTCATTTATTTCATTCATGAACTGACTTTTTTCAAACACCAGGCCATCCTAAGCATTCAATGGGAAGGCAAAGCTTGCATCATGAAAATACTATCTCCTCTGGGACCTGTGTTGTCTGAACATTTCTTGCTGCTGCAAGCAGATACCAAAAAGACATGGAGAAGAAATATGGGATTGATAAATGAGGGACTAAGATATGGAAGAGTGTTTTCCCATAACTATTTTGGGTATGTCCTGCCAGGAGGGATGTAAATCCTTTTAATTCATTCACCTTTCCTCCAGCACCTCCATGAGGAAAGCCCCCATTCTCTCGTGTAGGTGAAGCTGACCAGTCCAGATGATGAGAGCAGGTGTCTTGCTCTTAAGCACTGACAAACAACAATCCTCTAACAAAACAGGAAAGTTGCTTCTGCTCAGTGAGAAGACCTAAATCTCTGTAGTCTCGAATACATGGCCTCTGCATCATGTGAGGGACCTTGCAGATATTTATTCCTAAATCCTCTATCAATTTAGTCAGGAATGGAAGGGTGGATGATAAACAGTGGGTACATCTCCCATGTATTTCTAGCAACATGTGTGAAGGAGAAATCTTTTATTTTCTGAATTAAGTGCTGGCTCTTGTGGACACAAATGTCTGTGCATAGTCTGTACAGGACTATGTTTCATGAGCCAAAGAGGGCAAAGTTGGATTAACAGTCTAAATTCATTTACAGATGTCACTGGAGATTGACTTTGAAAATATCAGTGCATTATTAATTGACTGGTGAAAGAGATTTGTATTATCTGAGAGAACACCTTAAAAGTGTGCAATATCTGTGAAGAATGTTGACTCGGGGTGATTCTTCACAGAATCTGGTGCTGGGATCTCCAGGAGTTGGTCAGCTCCCAGCATTGGGTGAGAATTAGTATAGCTCTGGCAGAGTAATAGGAGGTCATTGGGTTTTTATACAGCTTTAGATTATGGTTGAGTGATTCCTGAAATTTTTACTGCATCAAAATTTACATTTTATTACTCATGTGGGTGTTTTCATTACTCATGTGGGTGTTTTCTTTTAATTTGGTTGACAATTTTTTCCCCACAATCATAGTATTGTTTTCCACAAAACCATTTTAAACCAGAGATAATTAAATTGTGGTTCACTGTCTGCTTGTGACATGGCACAGTGTCTAGGAAATGTTTTGTTCATTTGGTTTTTTTACAGAGTTTGCAGACATAATTTCTAATAGTGCTCTTTTCTGGATAATTTCAACATATGGTATATACATTTCCCTGCCTGAGGAAATAATATATATATATTTATAAGGATGTGACCAGAAGACTTTTTCATTTCATGTGTCATAATATATTTATTTCTTGTATCTATTTAACCTAAAATTTCCACATTATTAGCAATATCTGTATTATTTCATTTATAATTTTCTTTATGGCATTTGAATACTTATTAGGATTTGGATGTTCCATTGTCACTTCTACACATTTGTTATATTTTCACTGCTCTTCTACAATATCCATTCTTTTGCGGAAACTTGCAGTCTCTCATGTGTTCACTTCAATATAGATATCCTGCTTCTGACATAAATCCAATAATTAATCTGTCAGGATTTTTGTTTTACCTCTCTATATAGTTCATATATACTCCCATTAAGACTAGATTTTTCTCTCTAAATCATTTGCAGCTCTCAAATTCATTTGTGCATTGATGTCCAATTTTTAATATGTTTAATTTCTGTTTACTATAGTATTCCAGTCCATGGACATGGTTTGTCTTGAACATAAACATGTCCTCTTCCTTAATGTTGTTGCTTATATTTTTAGATTAGATGAAATATTCTTTCCCAAAATCCTCTTAATTCTGGACAATCTAATTTCTGTGGGAAATGTTGTGGTGTCATTTCTCAATAGTAGTTTTATTTCTCAATATTTTCTAAGTGTTGGAAGGATTTTGAAAAAAAATTATTATTATGTCCATTAATGGTGGCCATTTGCAAAATCTGTGTTTATGTGCTGTGAGTATTTTAGTGGTCTTGCTTTCATTCTGATGCTCTTTGAAAGTTCATTGTGCTTGTCTCTGTATGCAGCTTGAAGGCTGACCCCATGTTTTCTTTGCCTTCACTATCCTTTCATCAATATTTGCCACCTGGTCTTTATACTTAACTGGTTTATTCTGCTCTTTGAGGTCTTCCAACTGTAAATTCAATTCCCCTTATGGTCAGCTTCTCGTTTTTGACTCTGAAGTCTTCTAAGGTCTGGTTTCAAATTAGAGATTTAATGGAAATAATCTCTTTACAGTTGCGTACTTAATTCAGTAGCCATACATAGTCTTCAAAAGTTTATTTTCCTGTTACTGTTTCTTGTAAAACAGTTGGTGGGATTTAATGTGGCATTGTCTGGTAAATATTCTGGTTTCATATTACCTGAAACAAAAACTCAGCAGGATCAGATCATTTTACAAATGATCACACATGTTGGTTTTTTCTTTATTATTTCACTTGTTTCCTTGAAGAGATTACATTCTTGTATCCTTTGTTTGCACATGTTTATGAAGACATGGACTTTTTCAACAGTCTTTAGATTCTCCATGTTCTCCCTTTTCCCCTGATTTCTCAATTTCAAGACACTTTCTCTGTTCTAGTATCACATAGTGTTTGTGTGCTTGTTGTTCAAACCTTTAAATATTTTTGCACAATGAAGATGACTGTTTAATGGACAGCAGGAAAACTGCAAACATTTACGGTAAGACAAGGCATGATCTGTCTTGCTCATTTCACTGTATCCACAGGTGATATGGGACCAGCCACGGTATTTCCCAGTGATACCCAGTGCTGCCAGGTGCAATAGCTACATATTTTCTGTTGGAACACTCTGAAGACCCTCCCATGCATTCTTTTGCAGGAGTATCCAGCCTTGCCAATAGATCCCAGGCTGTTGTGACTCAAGAGGCTGCCCATGGGTAGCACTGGATCTGTTCCACAAGGCCACACTGTCAAACCCCGGCTGTGCTTCCAAACTCCTCTGAAATGCCAGTGTGCCTCCATGTTAGGGAGTTATGGGAGCAGACTGTGCCTTTTCCCAGCATTCATACACAGGTATTTCACGTTCACCTGCCTCACACTGCCTTCTTCCTTGCTGCCTGACAATATTTCTAACATAGTTTTTCCTATACTTCACTTGGTTTGAAGTGATGTTCCATCCATATCCCACCTCTGTTCTCCTACTCCATATGGGTGGGAGATGACAGACAGCTGCTCTAGCAATTAAAATGCCCTATGTGTGGATATGCAGGAGAAGGGCCTTGTCTCTGCCAGGTGCATGAAAAAAATTGTTCTATTTTTCATCCTGATCTAGGATGAGAACACCCCAATACAGTGGATTTCACAGGAGATGGAGATTCTGTCAGAGTTCTATGTGCCTCATTACTGGTCTAGTTCAGCAGTGCTAAACCAGTGTCTCTGGATCTGATGCCCACCTGAAAGGACTAGTGGGATTATTGGAGTTATGACCTGCACACCTAGGTAGGGGGCAGCTGGGTGTTTCTAATTACCTCCTGCCATTTCAGTGGGCAAAACATTTCTTCACCATTCTTCCTTTCCTGTCTGTTTCTTCTCTTTGTCCTTTCTCCTCATCCTTTTCTCTCTTTACCATTGTCTTGCTGCCTGTGTGGACCTAAATTCCACATTGTGCTCACTCTCCATATTGGTGTGCTGGCTTTGGCCACTAGAATGTTTTGTTGAATGTGTTTTCTGGAATTTAACGCATTAAGTTGATTAAAAATAAATTCACTTGCAAGAACTGTGATGCAGAAGCTTGTATTTGGAAGTAAGAGTGAGAAGGAGGAATATTAATTACTCCCTTTAGCAGCAGTGAGTTGTTAAATCAACTAAAGCAGGAACCTTGGAAATACTGCGTTTGAAGAAGCCTGTGTAGGACAACTATCACAAGACTGTCATGACTGCAGTGTGGGATGATGAACAAATGGACAGTTTGCAAGGTCACCCTGCTCATGGCATCAATTGTATTGCAGCTGAGGGCACAGAGAAATAATGCTGTACTGTTATTGACCACAGTCTGTGTCCTGCTGCCAGGGGACCTGCTCCCTTTATTCCAGAGAAAAAACCACATGAGAGTCAAGGAGCTTGCGGCTGTTCCAAGGTGAATGATGCTGATTTAGTTCCTCTTTGCCAAAAGTCAGTGCCAGAGCTGTTTGTTGTAGTGACCAAGACACTGGGAAATAGCTGTGAAGGTGAAGTGTACATCTGGTCTCAGACGTGCATGAACCTCTGATTAGGCCAGTTTGTCACTATATCCTTCATCAACAGGGTGTTTCTTCCCCTTTAGTAAGCTGCTGCATAAATGCCTAGACATCAACATCCAGCAGTACAATGGAGAAACTTAAATCCACTTGTGAGAAAGAGTGGGGCTTTTCTTTTTGGGCTTCTGCAGTGGACTGACTATCGAAAAAACACACACTTGGTAACAAAGAGTGTTAGGTGTTTTGATTATTTTTTGGATTGTCTCAGCTTTTTGGCCATGGAATTCCTTGAGTTAGACTGCTTCCTGATATAGGACAAAATAATTAGATCTTCTTCAGAAAGTGTATTTAGAGCAGGTATTTCTCTTAGACATATTAGGATGTAACTATGGCAGAAGAGCCACTTCTGATAAAAAATAAAAGAGCCATATCATGATAAAAAATAATGCAAGTCTATGAACAACAGAGAGGGGGTTATCAGCTCTGTGAAACCTGAACACAGGATTGCAGTGCTCCACATGATTGAATCTGATATCCCAACACATGGCATGCAATAACTGACAGAGACCATTGTGGTTCAACCCCAGCCAGACACCAAGCCCCAGGCATTTTCCCACTCACTCCCACCAACAGCTTCGAGGAGACAATCAGAAGGGCAAAAGCTAGAAAACTTATGGGTTGAGATAAAGGCAGGGAACAGGGAAAGCTAAAGCTGTGCACACAACCAAAGCAAAATAGAGAATTGCTTCACTGCTTGCCATGAGCAGGCAGGTGTTCAACCATCTGCAGGAGAACACAGCCCCACCACCTGTAATAGTGGCTGAGGAAGAAAAATGCCATCCCTCCAAATGTCTCCACCTTCTTCCTTCTCTCCTTTATATCCGGAGCATGGTGCCATGTGGTCTGCCCTGTCACTTAGGCCAGTTGAGGTCACCTGTCCTGGCTGTGTCTCCTCCCAGCCTTTCATGCACTCCCAACTTCCTTGCCTTTGCTGCCATATAAAAAGCAGAAAAGGCCCTGGCTCTATATAAGCTCTGCTCAACAATAACAAAACCATCTCCAGATTATCAACCCTGTGTTCACCACAAATCCAAAACTTAACCCCATACTAGACCCTGTGAAGAAAAGTTAACTCTTCCCCAGCCAAAACCATAAAAGCTTTATCAGTATAAATGAAGCAATATCAAGACAAAGTTTAGCAGACGATGAAACAGCTGGGGAGAAACTGGAGGATCAAGGTTTGTCAGTGTTGATCTTTACCTGTTTAACAGCTGGTCTTTGTATTTGTTCCTCTAAAGATAGTTGGAGGGTCAGTTGAGGCTGGTTGACCCTCATGTCTGCTGCTTGGTCATTTCAACCTCAGTATTTTGAAACGAATTTTAAAGTCTTGAGCAAGAACAACATAAAAAAAATCAGTGTTAGAAGCAACCATCATCACTTACAATGAGGCAAAAAGGAAAAAAAAATTGTTTAGGTTCAAGGTTTTCCAGAATTCAGTTTAAATTTGATGTCTTTAAGACTTGATCAATTATACAGTCAGTCTATGAAAATTAATATGTAGTCCCTTTTTACTACCAACACTGCATTACTCCATCTCTTCAAAATCATGTTTCTTAGTCTCAAAAATTAGGAGTACAAACTGAACAGCAGCTGTCAAGCATATTTTAAAAAGTATGACCAGTCCTGTACTTCCTTAGAGTCCAGAAATGTCACTGTCTACCTTGCATTTGTTGTCTTTTAGATTCAATTGAATGTATATATGCCCTTGCCATAAAAAACACTTTGCACTCTGTTTTAAATATTGTTTCATGATAATGAGGCAATTTTCAAAATTTGTACCATGCCTACAGATTTAAGGCAGAGGTGCATTTACATCTTTGAGTAATTATCTATTTCAAACTTTACAATCAGTGGCTTTATATCTGTCAGTTATCATCACTCACACAACTGGTGCAGTGCATGGCTTCGCTTCTACTGAAGAAATTAGAGTGTTCTAAATGAATTCTTATAAAAGATTTTAGTGTATAAAAAGCTTTCCTTAAAACATTTTTTCTTTATTTTTACATGGTGTTTTGGGATTTTTTTTTTAATTACACTTAATCACACTGATATGGCAAAGTTAAACTTGGTATATTTTAGTGCAGCCAATGGCTCTGTGAGAGGGTATACTGTGCTCCCCCTCCAGCATGGCCTTGTTAAATCAATGTATGTCCATTAGTAAAGGTTCGTTTCTTTCTGTTATAATGAACAGTGGCATCAAATATCTGGCCTTGTATTTTGTGCATGATTTAAAAAATCTTCATCTTCCTTTGATTAAAATTCTTCTGTATGAGTTTCCCATAACCTAAACGTTCAACTTTTTTTTTTATTAAACAGTGCATTATTCAGTAATTGCACGGAATTTGCATAACTTTATGTTCCCTTAGCTGCATTATTTACTTTTGTATTAGCCACATATGGAACATTAGTGTTTCATTTATCTCCTACTGCACATAGTCTTGTGGAGAGACATAAATCATAAGACATCTGGTTATGGCTAGACAAAATTTTAGTAACATCATCATAACCCAAGAGTAATGGGTTAATCTGACAGGGCAACTCTGTGTTATGATACACCCAAGTGTCTGGATTCCCCTAAGTGGATTAACTGCTGAAAAATGCAGTTTGGCAGAAATTGGAATGATCATGATTTACAGTCAAAACACTGGGTATTTATGGTTAAGAAAATAAGAAAGAAGGCAAAATATCTGAGATACATTTTTTCACTCTTTTTAATGTAATGTTGGAGTTTTTTTACTCTTCAAGACATCTTAATTATTTAAAATTTTCAAGTGAAAGAGAAGGAACATCTAAAAGATTTTAAAATAATTTTCCGATTTGTCTGTGAGATCCCAGCTGACTTTTAAACCTCTTCAAGAATAATTTAATCCTGATGGGAAACTATTTCTTTTCAATTTTCCAACCAAAATAGATGAAAACAAGCTATCAAAAATCTACAATTATTCAGTTGAGGTCCCCAGTTTCAGTTTTAATTTTTTAAAAATTGAATTTCAGTTTTTCTTTCTGAGCACACCCTATGCAACAAGGAAGTTTTAAACATGAATATATTACTGTATAACTGTTTATATTCACACAGCTGGTGCTCAGTCAAATTATAAGAGAACAACCACAAGCTGCAAATCCTCTCTTATCTCCATTCCTATCACTTAGGCTGGTTTTGGAAATTTGATGCCAGTTGATTAAACAACCCAGATCTCTCCAGCCAGGTTTTGCTGTCTTTAATATACTGATTGTAATCTTTCTTGGTCACATCATCCTCTGCCTGATTCACAGGATGAAAAGCTCTCTTGTGTTACACAGCTCTCTTGAGTCTCTGGATTTGAAACACTTAACGTGATTACTACTGCCACTATTAGACAGCATTTTTTGTGAACAAAATATTTGTCAGACACTCCCTTATTTGTGAATTTCTCATCCCTGATGGAAATGCAATTCCTTAGAATTTCAAGGGAGTGTTATTAAAATTCAGATCATAGATAGCACCATCCTCATATTCAAATATATTTCTATCTTTCTTTTTGTATTACAAAGTAAAAACAATAACATTTATGTAGCATGTTTTTAAAGAGTGTACACTACTTTAAGTAGTTCAAACTGTCCCTTCTAATCTTTGCATCCAGTTATTGAGAGAAATTTGACTCTTTCAGAGTGGAAAGAACCTTTGCCCCAACACAGCAGATTTTTTAGTAGTGTATGCTTTTGCATTGAAGTCTAGTAAGTTGTTCCTCCAACAACAGCATCAGTGAAACCTCCTTTCACAGATTTTTGTCCCTGTTACCTATCATGATTCCATGAGATGTCTCTAATACCTTCCCACCAAACCCTGCACTTAAACCCCAGGTTCTCCCTGATGAAAACCACCAGCTGCAAACGGGCGGCATATGCCTTGCTGGTGCCAAACTGCAAGTGCAGTGTTTGCCAGGCTGCATCTGCACCTGGGCTGCCAGGTGGCCAAAGAATAAATAAGGCTGAGCTCAGGATTCAGCCTTTTCTTCAACAAGACCTTGAATCTTGTCCCCATGCTTAGTGACAGGTTTTCATGATACTTGTCCAAACCCAGAACCTCTGAGATGTTTATCTCTTCCTCAGTAGGTAAAACAAATAATGGGGGAAGTCAGATGGCTTATAATAAACATAAGTTTTATCTTCTTAAGAAATCAACATTAAAAAAATATTTCTGGTCTTCACACCCCTTTTTTTCTATACATGAATTATTTTTGTCTTCTTGATTTTCAGAGACCTGGTGTTCTTCTGCTTCTTATTAGCAGAACTACTCCAGAAAAAAGCTTTGTCATGCTGCTGCTTCTTTTCCTGCTTTGTCTTCTTAGACCCCGACAGCCTTAGTGATGTTTCATTTAGGGTCAGAATGAAATAAAAAAGCCAAAAAATCAGTGTCATGTATACAAGTAACATATTGGAAAGTGTCCTGAATTTCAGGCCCCATTCATTCTACTTTGTCTTGTAGTGCCTAGCAGCAGTGGAGCTCTGGCTGCATCTGTTTCCCCATGGTCCCTGTGTAAAAAATGCAGAAAAAAATTCAGGCAACTGAGCTTTCTTCACAACGACACAGAATCTTAAGGTCCCTGGTAGATATGGCTACACCAAAGGCCATGTCTGACCTAAGGACGCACAGCATTAACCCAACTCTCCTCCAACTTGGTCTGAATAAGTTTTACTGAAGTCAGGTGCTGTAGATCTGCATCTTGTCTTTTTCACTAGTTTAGGAACAGAGCATAGATCCCTGCCAGTATCTTCTTGTGTGTACTTGATTTTATTTCCTTCCTAGCATGAAAGGTTTCTCAAAATGTTGTCTGCGAAATACCTCTCTGCTTTGAACGCAGTATATAGAGCATGATGAGTGAGATGGATCAACATGTGGAGAGATTTGGACTCCTCTTTGGTATCTGTTTCCATCTGTCAGAACTGGAAAATAGAAAGTAATGTGAATCAGTTCACATTTAACTATAATCTCCACTGTAAGGACTGCCAGAGCTGACTTTGGCACAGTCTGCCTGGGCAGGTATCCAAGACTTCTAGTTGTATGTGTCTTGACTTAAGGAAGCCTCCAGGCACAAGAACCCCAAATGTTTTTGCTTAGAAATGAGTTCCAAAACATTTAAAATTGATGTGATCCTGAATTTGGTAAATGTGTTCATTGTTTTTGTCTTTTTGAACAGGGTTTTTAAATGCTTAAGCTTGATGATGTCAAGGAAATTTTACCTTGTGCATTGAAAAATGCTTAGATATCCTGCTCTCTCTTCTCCTCCTTCTCTAACTCCTGCACAAGAAAAGACATTAATAAAAAGATCAGTTACAAAGCAGAGAGATGAAAAGATAACTTAAAGTGACCCTCAACTCAAACAAAAGCAACATCCCTTTTCCTCAGACTTATACTCCCAACACTTCACTCTGTTCCTGCTTGAAGGAAGAGAAAAAAAACCACCAGCAAGATAAAAAATAGATGTCAATTAACTACAAAGCACTCCTCTTATATTACAGATCTGCCTCACCTCTCCATTCTATGGCTAGTGAATGACTAATCAGGAGACGTTGCAGGTTCCTAGAATGATGAGGCCAAATAGGACTGAGAAGTTTGTCCCATTTCCTGAGTGTTTTCATAGGATTAATTTGGTTTTAACATAGATCTTGCAAATTAATATAGTGCTCATATAATGCAAATATTTCCTTAGAGCAAGGCACTGACACTTTACTATTAACAGAACAGGTAGAAAGACATACAAATATGTTGAAATACATTTATGATGGCTGAGGGAGGACTCTGCTGTTGAATATATATACCTACATATACCAGTGAGCACTGAATCTGAAGGATATCTTGTGAAATCCATGTGTTCCAGAGGCAATGACAATGTACTTGTACATAAACACCAGTATTTTCCTGTTAGGTATCTATTCTTGGCAAGACTGAAGTAAAAACATAAATTAAAACAAAACCACATAAACTTACTAAACTTCTGTTTCTTTCAAGTTTTAATTGTCATTTTTGGTTTGGGAATAATACATTGTATATTGTTTATGTCAATGTTAACACTATCAAAAAGCTGTAACAAGTTTTTCAGCTTGTTAGAAGTTCTACTTACCACAGAAAATCTGGGAGAAAAGAATAGAGTTATAATTTCTGTTTTAAGATAAGTTTAAGACACCCCACTTTTATAATTTAAAATGCTCAAAATTTTCATCTACATTGCAAAATATTTTCCTGTCTATGGTTTAGGAAAAGAAAACCCCAATATAAACTTTGCAAATTGTCATCTAGATCTTTAGAGGTTCTAAATGAATATGGATAATTGTCCTTGCTAAAGCTTCACTGATTTACATCATTTGAGGAAGCATCCTCTGATTTACAATGCCACGTGCTACAGAAGTGACAACAAACTACAAGGATGGCATTCTAGCCCTATGACATTGCTGGGGTATTTTTCATGCCATTCATGCAGTGCTCTTTTAAAGCTGAATAACGTAGGTTGAGAATGTCCTCAGGCAATCTAAGGCTACTGTAACAAAACCTGTGTCATCCCATCTGACTGCCAGAGTGCGACTAAGGAAAAGAGGAAAAGTGAGAAAATTTCAAAGTCCTTTCTTCACGAGAAGAGACCTTTGATAAAGGTCAAACAGTGCAGCTGCACTTGCCTTAACTCTTACTCCAAATTGGTTCTGAGTCTGACTCAGCTACAAACTCATTCTTTCATTTATACCTTCCCAGCAATCACACTATCTACCTAAACCCAGCTCAAGGCAACAGCTCATGAATAGGAGAATTTGCTTTAAGATGTTAATGTATACAATAGGAGAGCTCTCTATCACAAAGAAATTTTTTTTCTACATAGTGACTTAAAAAATTGTAAACATTATTTCCTTTTTATTTTTTAGTAAATACATCAGTAAAGGTAACCCACAGTTTTGAACTATTAATTCAAATTTTTATTTAGTTTCATGGCATAGAGAAATGCTTGAGGTTTTTCAACTTTTGAAAGCAAAACATTTTTTTATTTTCTATCTGCTGTCCCTTATTCTTCCTTATAGTAATTTTCCCCAACACTTCTAAAGATAAAGCTCCATGTTAAATAAATGGTTACAATTAGCAGTATGAAGTTTTATTTCCTCTGCTTCGAATATTAACACAGAAAACATTAATTTAAGGATAATATTACAAAATCTTAATTCTACCTGCAGTTATAATTTAGCCTACCTCAGCTAAGTTCTCACTGTTTTACCACCACCTCCTCTGAACATTGTTTTCCCACACATAAGCAAAAAAAAGCTCAAGTTTGAAAAGTGGTTCCCCAGTTTCTTACAAACTGCAAAAAAAACGGTATTTTCCTACCCTACTGAAGCAAGTGCACTGATACATCGTTGTAACATATTTTTAAACACGATTGAATGGGATAAAATTGGGGTTTAGTGTGAATTAAATTGTTTGTACAGTAGTCAGAGCATAACTTTAGCTTAAATGTTTATCAAACCAATGAAACTGTTAGAATTACTTTTCTTTCCCCCTTAGGATTAATGCAAAATCAATACATGAGATTACCACATGATTAGCAATTTTACATGATGTATTCAAAGAGAAAGATTTTCACACAAGTTTCCCTGAATGCCTTGATGAAAGTGGGCTGTAGAGATAGAACACGCTCAGGAATATTTAATGAAGTATGGTTCAAACACTGGTGTCATTTAAAATTAGGAAGACAGAAGCGATCTAATGTAACTTCCTCATACACTCACTTCAGCTATGTTCCAACCGAAACAGATGTCTCTTCTTTGTAGGAGAGTAAGAAGGTTAGGGCTTACTCTTGGCATGATTTAAACTAAAAATATTGTGCTTTGTCAGTGGAAAAAGCGGCTGGATTCACCCAAAGTTTCTAAGATGAAGTCTCATATAATAAAAATTAAAATGAAAATATAATAGTTTTTGCGTGACTTCTGTTTCTTCAAGATCTATTTCAACAAAAAGGGAAGATTGTTCGTGTATATGAGTGTATATGCACATAAAATAGTTAAAATTCCAATTTAATTTTAAACATAGAATGCTTATTTATACTTCATTCCTTATTTTGCACATCCTAAAGCCACTAAAACAAATGTGACCCTCAGCTGAAAGCAACAAAATTGCATGTCCATCTATAAAACACTGTTTTGCTTGGGGCAATACATCTTGAGCAAGTGTATAGCAAATCTCAATGCATTTTAATATTAAAAATTTAAGCTCAGAGAATGGTCTTATCCGGTTCCCAGGCTCCTTTTGTAGCCCTTTGGGGAACATCTTTGCTAATGTATTGAAAATAAGTAATTGGGAGGGAAGTATGTATATATATAATAATATACATTACTAAATGGATAAAATATCTCCAAATACAGCTACGTCATATTTGATACATGTGCCTGACAGCAAAGCAGCCTGTCACTGAAATGGAATCATGCATATTTAATCCTGTCAGAGTTAGCCAAATCCTGTCTGACCAGTGCATCTTTCACTAAACTGCAAAATTCATAAGGAAGGGTGACTCCAGGGTCAATGTTTCCTTCTCCTGGCTCTTCTCCAGACCTGGGATACCATTCTCGAGGTAGTGAGTCACCCTCTTTTCCCTATGCATCCTAATTTTTGTTAAAATCAGTTACAAGTGGTGCTCTGTAGCTCAGCCAGCAACTAAACATTCTGTGTCTGAAGGCATGATGTTTGTTTGTTGTTCTTTTCCCCCAACGCTCGGGTTGTGAAGAAGGCATGCTGTAGACACAACCTGTTGCAGCAGCAGGAGTGTTCAATAGCAGTAGTTGTATCCAGAACTGTAATCCCTAATTTCTAGAGGTCCCTAAGGACCTTATTATGCACTAGAAGTTTCCAAGTCTCACCTACTCTGAGCTATCAATCTTTTTATGATCTCCCTCTGATCATGCTCCAAGCATGAGAATTTGGTTTTGTTCCCAAGCCTTGCCAAAGCTGTATAAATCTGTTAATTTCATGCTGACCTAATCACATCTCCATGACTTCTGACCAGTTGGGAGACCATTTCATTTGCCAGGAAAGAAACCATGTACACACAGCTTTGTGCAGCATCTGGAGTTACTGTTATAACTGTTATGTGTACTGTATACTGTTATGTATAATTGGTGAAGGAGCAGAACTCTTCTGTCCCAGTCTCTGTTCAGATTTTCCCTCTATTCTAGGTGACAGCTTGAGCAGTTATGTAGTGCTTTTGCACTAGTGTTCAGCCTTTCTATATACTCAGCTCCCTTATTTGGCCCAAATAACACCACTGTATGCATAAAATCCTATTAAGACCACTTATGAACTTATCATTTCTTAAGATTCTTCCATTAAGTAGCTCACACTTTTTTATTTTTTCTTTTTAATGAAATAGCACTTCTGTTTCATTAACCAATACAAGAAGCCCCAAAGTTCTGCAGTTTTCACATCCTATCTTGACGCCTATAAATTCTTGCATGGCACTACATTTCAACGTTGTTATTTTTCTAGATTCCTTCTTCCTTCCCACCACCATGTCCATAAATTTTATGCCAGACTTTTTCCTTGCCTAATTCGTGGAATGGCCTTGGATGGATGTCCCCTCCTTGTCTATTTTTTTCTTTTAATTCAATTATAATGAACAAATAGTGCTGTCATCATGTTAACATTCAGCACACAGGATCTTTGAGATTGGCCTGCCCATACCACATTTCCCTCCTACCTAACACTGACTTGCAATATGTGTATGTTAAGAGTTGATGTACCTGCTTGTCACTTTTTGTCTAAAGGGAAAATAGAAGGATGAATTTTTCTTCCCCTCCTCCCTTATTTCTTTAATGAAGAAGGAGAAACCAACAGTTAAATACAGCATTGCACATATTTTGGACCAAACCCTGTTCACTTTATTCTCATTTGTATCTTCATTTACTTCTGACAGGTCCTTTCATGTTATTTGATGAGCAGTGTTTGAACCCCGTCAGTCACTACCTGGATTATTAGGTTAAGAATAGAAACAAATAATTATATTGCCATAAAGGTGTCTCTGCAGGGTTTCTTTAAGAAGCAGATTTTCTGATTAAAGCAACTCCTGGCTTCTTTTATTTTTGAAAGGCTTTAAGCAATCTGAAATGTTGCTTTGATTAACTCATGATAAGCAAGTACAAGCAGAAACGTTGCAGTACAGAGCTGCTTTTTATACTGTGGCTTTTTATGAAGGTTTAAATTACTAAGCCTAAATGAGCTTCTTAGAAAAGGAAGAATGCCTCTTGCTTGTCACAGCAACTGTCTTTTCTGCCTGCAGTAGGCAGGACATTGACCTCTACCTGAATAGCCTGAGGTAAGAGGAGTAGCCACTTGGAATTATTTATAACCTGACCAGCTCATTTAGTTTCATCCTCTGGGGCCCTCAGAGTTGAACTGACACAGCAATAATGGCCAGCGAACTTTTGATCCAATTAATTGTTAATGAGAGGTTTGATTAGCAAATAAAGGGCCTATTAGGTTAGCTGATTGTCTTTCTTTTGCAATACCAGAGGTCAACATTTTTTTTTTTTACTGAAAGAAAAGTACACTGTGTACTCTGTGGTTAAATTAATCACATGCTCACAGGTGTTGAATAAAGTTGATTCAGGAAAAAAGTCAGCTTAGACATCTGTCTGTAACCATGAGAATGCCATAGGTATTCCTCATTTTATTTATGATTTTTTTATTGTTTTGTTGTTAATTCAACTGCCCCCACTTTTCTGTGTGTGCAAAATATTGCAGTAACCCAACCTTCTTCTTGTCCCGCTTTCCTCCAGACTCACCTTACAATTGTCTTTTATTTTAATTACACTGCCAGACTTCTCAGTCAGCTTCAAATTAATTAATTCTTCATATGTATTTAAAATCTCCCAGTGTATATATGCAGAAATTATTCCAGTGATACTCTAGTCCTGAAAATCTCCCTCTGAGTTATGACGTGCTTCTCTAAAATTACAATGACTAAAGAGAAACACAAGATTAAGGATAAAACCGAACTACAAATGACACCTATGTAAATTAACAGTATTTTGATCTCAGCACAGCCATGCTGGATTTATACCAGTTTAAGTCTGTAAATCTGTCATTAACAAATTGATCCCTGTAGAGTAGTTTTTGTTATATGACTGTTTAATCTTCTTTCATATTATCAATAGCACTTGTAAACAGAATGTTGCTCACGGTCTCTTCCTTCCAGCCATCATAATGTAGAGAGAGCCCTAATTAGAAGAACATTTAAGTTTGTTGTCAGGCTTTCAGATACTGAAAATCTGGAGGTGTGGTTGTCTCTTTTGCAGGGTGTGATTTTGTTCTTTAATTACATGACCACATTGTGTTTTTCTGTGATTCAATTGAAGGGATGGATGGATGGCTGTGTGGATGGATGGGTGGAGGATGGATGGATGGATGGATGGATGGATGGATGGATGGATGGATGGATGGATGGATGGATGGATGGATGGATGGTACCAAAAGCATCAAATCCATAGTGGGTTTTTTTCATCCTTGTTATTCAATGAAAGTTCATGAGCCTTCATTGAGTTTACTGGGTGTTATCCAAACTTTGCCCACATGAAAGAAATGGTAATTTTGTGATTAGGTGTCCTGGTCATCACTGTAGAACAAAAGGACACAGCAAACATATCAAAAGAAAAAAACCAATGCAGAATAGTGTAGTTATTTCTGTTGTGGTTGCTTGTTTTGTTTTGTCTTAATTTTGTTTGTTGAGTGTTTTTTTGATTTTTTTTTCTTTTACAGAAAAAGCTGATATCTAGAAACATTAATTTTATAGGTGTAGGCTGACTCTTCTCAGACACATGTTGTAATAGCACTCAAACATTGATGTAGGGCCATGAATTGGAGCTTTGCTCTGGACTCTGCAGACTGAGGTTTGTAGTTCTCTCCCAGTTAGTGGAACTTCTGAGTGGATGTTCCAACTGGTCAGCAAAAGCCAACAGCAGGGAGCTGTGAAAAAGGTTTTTGAGTTTATGGCAGTTTCAGCAGCTTGGTAGTCCACCTGGGCTATACTCATGCTCTGATTTTTTCTTGTCTGCTTGCATGCATATGGCCTGGTTTCTCTGTATGGGCTCACTGTTCCTGCGAACAGCTCTTACCAATGTAAATGTGAGCACAGCTATTACCAATGTAAATGTGAGCACCCAACAAATTTGCAAATCAGTGATCCATAAAATGAAGTGTACATACTGAGTAACCACCTGCAAAAAAGTTTGGTTGAAATCAGTAGAGCAGGCTCATTAGCAACCAGTATGACAAGAGGCAAGGTTTAATCCAGTTCTCTAGGGCTGCTTTAACTGCAAAACTTCCTGTAATCTTCTCTGATCCAGTAATTGGTCTGTATTACACAAAGTGGCGGTCATGCATGGAGAAAAAAAGCTTTTGCCTGGCTTTTTTGGGTTCACATATTTCACTCATAATTCCTAGATCTTTGTAATGAATTAAGACTTAGATCTTATGTCTGTCATTAGCTGAACTTAAACCTTTTAGACCGCTGCACAAGCCTCTATCATGTCTGACTACAATCAGCACTAGTGAGGTTTTGTCCTTTGCATAGAGACGTTCTCAGAGCTAAATGAGGCCTACAGTTTGCCAAGGGCTTTCACAGAACTATTTTTGACCTTCAATATGTACCTGAGGCGCTGGGAGCCCTGATTCTTTCCCAGCATCTGATGGGAATCTTTAGTTCCCTGACCTAACCAGCCAGAGGTCTTCTATCTCCAACTTTGTCAGACTTTAACAAGACTTACTCTTTACTTCAGCATCCTTCACTGCAGTCCTAATCCTGCTTTCAGTAGCTAACTTCCCTTCATCCCCTTCTTTCTCTTTGATTGGTGTCTGTCTCCACTGCTGGTCACCCTGATTACTCTTTTCAGCTATAAATAGAAAATATTATTTTTCTAAAGTTATACATGAAGCTTTACCCTTGCATGTGCAGTCAAAACCACACAGGCACGTGGGCAGCTGTAGACACGCAACCAGTGGTTCAGAATTCTTACAGCCACAACTGAAAACAGCCTTTAATAATGAAAAATAGGATAATGCTATCAGCTCAATGTTTGGTAGAAACATATTTTCTCAGGGACATAAAATTCTGGTTATATGCATTCTGCATATCTGCCTTTGCACACGCCTCCAGTGAGAAAAAAAGGCAGGCCAATGGGTACAACCAGAAAAGTGGCCTTGCAGTTTGGATGGAAATTAAAAAGGAAATTGCAGAAATGAATTTTGTTTCCAGTGAAACAAATTGCAAAATCACCACCTGATTTGGCTGTGTGGGGAAATGCTCTGTAAGAATTACTTACCACATATAAAGATAGACAATGAAGACATATGAATTAAAAAGCATAATGTGATCATGGGAATCCATTAGTAGTTGTGCAATAGCACAGGTATGGATAATTGAAAATATGTAATTGAGTCTGAAAGATGCATTTCAAGATGAGTGTCAGTTGAAATGGAGAAAGGAAGTCTGTGTAAAACAGCAAGCTCTGAATAATTGTAAATTCTCATTACATGAGATATGACATGGCCATCAGAGCTTATGAGGAGTTCAGTGGGATAAAACGAAGTAAAGTATACAGAGCAGACACAGTTGTGCTGTGTTTGGCCCACCTTCCTCTCAAACCATACCAGATCTGCTTTAAGGGATGTTCGGTAAGTGTTTTTGTATTGCTAAAACCAGAAGCCTGGAGGGTCTTGGAATCTGAAACCCTCATGAAGTCACGTTACTGACACAGGATTTGCTGACAGCCTTCTGACGAAATCTGTGTCACAGACTTCCCACTTTAATCTCTGGGCTTCAGACCTCATTTAATGTCACTTCAAATCAAGTCTGTTTTGCACACACTCCTCCACCTGTCCTTTCTTATTTTGCCCACTGTTCTTTAAAGTACTAAATAAACAGCTGGTATTATAAAAAGCTAGTATGTAACAAGAATGAAAATTATTTCAAAAATAGAAGGGAATCACTATTACAAAGTTATTTTGTTAAAAGCATAAGCAAAAATTGAATGACGTACAAATGTGTTTTTGCACTAATAAAAGAAGAACATTTAGGTCTCTAGCTTTTGGTTGGCATAATTCCTGTTATCTGCTTGTGGCTGTATACTGTATGGATACAAATCTCTAGCACTTTTTTTCCTCCATAGAATAGTTTTATTCTTCTTCAAATCAAAGTGAGCAGTATTTTTAACTTTCTATCTCAGGCTTTGTGATAATGTTGACCATAAGCAAAAGGATCATTAAATTCCATGTTCACTTCATAGGTCAGTATAGCAGCTTCCTTGCACGTGTTATTATTTTTTAAGCCTTAAAACCTAGGAAAAATAACACAGAAGTTAGTGTGATCTATTCTGTTTAAATTACTGTTTTGTTAATAAAATTTGTTTCATATTTCCCCAGCCAACCTGTAAAGTGAAATAATCTCATCATTAAAATGTTTCATTTATTTGCTTGTGATCCCAATGTTGTTGAAACTGGCCACTTCTGCTCTAGGTGCCAAAGCTCTAACAGATTCCAAAGAAACAAAATAGTTTGTCTGATTTTATTTTCAATTATCAATATGCTAATAGAAAAAAAAATTTGAGACCAGAGAATAATCCCATTACAAAAAAAAAAACAGTGGGTAAATGCTAGGGTGATTTATAGAAATCAATATTTGGAATATAGACATTTCAAAAAAAAAGGGACAGTTTCATTTATATAACGAATTGAACCTGATAATGGGTGATTTATGTTTGGACTTTTTCCAGTAACTTCTCAATCCATGGGAGAGTTTCCAGCCTACTGAGAGGATAAAATTAGAGGGTTTATGAAGGGAAATTAAAGATATACTGTGTTATTTATGAGAAGAAAAGGGGATGGAAGGACCAGTACATCTTTCATGTAGAAATTTTAGTGTACAGGACGTACACACCACACAATGTTTTTCCTCAGTCTTCCCAAAGCCACAGATGAGCAGATTCATAGACAATTGGAGACTTTATTACACTGATCACAGTGTGAAAATGATATGTTTTGGCTGTTATCATGTATGGCTAAGCATGAGCTATAAGAGAATAGGCTCCAGGCTGATACACAGTGGTGTCTTTAGAATCTCAGTGACCTCTTGATGCCTTGATAGAAGGTGATTCTTTGGACTTGTTATGGATGAAATATATTCCCTCCTGATCTAACATAACAAAGCACTCTTGACTCATTACTCTCCGAGATTTTTATAAAGTTGTGAATTATATGGAGAAGAGGTTATTCACAAAGGCTAACCCATACTCCCTCAGTGTAAGCAAAAAAGAATTCCTGAAGAGTTCAGAACCATCAGAGTTAAATCCTAAGTTTAGATGTCCAAAACCACTCCCTTGAAAAACATCTGTATGTACTTCGATTGCAAAGTTTATATGATGAAGAAAGACCCCACAAGGCTAATGTGCATTCCAGTGGATGACCCCCAAACACTGCACAAAAATAGAGTCCAACAGATAAAACAATTATTCCCAATGCTCTTAAGCTTTATTCTTCATATTCAAAAAAATGTTTTAGATATTGAAATTTCATGTTGATCATCCAGCCCTTTGATTCTTATGAAATTTAGTTCTGTGAACATGCTGACAAACCCAGACTATTGTAAAAAACGAAGATGCAACACATCTGAGACATGACTAAACACCTTTTCATCTTTTTATGTTATCTTTTGTTGCTACAACATGAAATTTTGCACCCTGAAAAATTCTACTGCTCTCCAATTTATTGAATATGCACTTGATATTTCTCTCCTGATGTGAGAAGAAATCCATATTCATATTTATTTTGCTCTAAATTAGCTACTCGCTTATTGACCCTAAATAGTTATCATCTCAGCTGGAAATATATTAGAGTTCTAGTTGCCAAACAAATATTCAGCAAAAGATGAATAAAAGCATATGGGGAGGAAAAACCCACAAAGTTTTCACTGCCAATATAATGGAAGGCATTCTGGCGGACAGCCATCTGCACCCGCTGAACAGAGGGATCCTGGGATGACATTGATCGATTTAACAGTAGGAAGGTATTAATGATATTCAGCACTGATGGCTGAGCCACTTCACACTCATTTGCATTTCCATTCATCATCTCAGCATTTATCATTATGAGGCGAATGCCAGAACTAATTAAAGTCTGGGCTAACAGGGTGACATGGGAGTCCAGCCGCTACTTATACTGAGGAAATATGGGAAACTTTCCAGCAGGAAGTAGACCAACCTTACACCAAACCCAATTAACTTAATTCCTAACTAAACCTTTTGAGGGTCCTTCATTTGAATAAACTAAAAAGCTGGGATTGAAGTTACACCATGTCTTTTTCTCCTTGTGCTCTAGTAGTTTCATGACTCAATAACATTCTCTGATGTAGACATTTAGGAGATGTCCTTAATGTGATTCCGCTCCTCCTCAGCAATCCTCTCCCAGTTTTGTCACAGGAAGCTGAAATACTTTTTCAGATTCTGCAATAAAAAATAAATTTTAAACCTAAATTCTAACATATTTGATCCTGAAGAGACTTAAAATGTATTGTGAATATCCCAGTAAAAAAAGACACTCAAAGCTGGAATACATAGAAATCGATTGTTTATGTAATAAGGCTAGTAAATTACCTCTTCAAAGAGAAATAAAAATTATTTTTATTTGTTTTCTAGTGCAAAAATATGAAATATTTCTTCTTTGCAGGTGAAGACTTTCTTGGAACATTCCCAAAACTGTCCCATTACCTGCATTGAGGCAATGTGTGACCGAAGTGACCAGCATGTCTTGGTAAGATTTGGTTTCAAGAATCTCCTTGCTGAGAGCTGGGAATAGTCATAAGGTTATATTTTATCAAATTCCACCTAGGTCAGGTCTCTAACACCTTTAGGTTTCTTTGAAATTTCCAAACAGCAAAAACAAATGTAATAGGATAAAGGTATAGTAGCATAGAAAATTATAGAAAATCTTTGCAAGTAAATTATTACTTTGAAATTTCCTTTTTGTTTTCAAATATATGTAGAAAAGTAATAATTTCAAATGTGGATTTCAGTAAACATCTTTAGTAATGGTTCTGTATGCTGTTTTATATTTCAAATATTTTATTTTTCTTTCTACAAGCATAAAGAGACATTTATCTAGGCTCTGAGTGACATGGTATCATTTCATTGCCCAAGGAATTTCTCTATTAGTAAAATAAATACATACTAACAGGTCAAATATCTAGTTTCCATGTCCACAATGAAAACTCCTCAGTTTTCTGTCTAAGACACACTTAGGAGAAAACATGGCTTTTATTCTCTTTTGTAAAAATATTAAGGGTTTCAAAAGTGATGCAACATCTTTATCTGTCTAGTTGCATCCCTCCATGCATATCAACACATATAAGAAAAGGCCATGTGTGGGAATCCATAAATCAGAAAATTTTGGGAAAGTTGTAAAAGGCTTCTGTGGGAAAGGTTCTCCAATGATGCTTCAGAAGAGACAGATTAAAATCAAATTTTCATAAACCCTTTTGAAATTTTATGAGAAAAGTAGTGAGCCAGTAGTCTTGGTGAATCCTGGTGAATCTCCTTCTAAGAGAAAACAGCCTTTGGTCATACCAAGTTTTTAGTGATTCCACTGCATATGTTCATCTGGAATGCATAAAATTTAGACAAGGATGGATGAACTGCTCAGGTCCTTCTTACCAGGCATTCATGAAAATATAGACATTTTATGCAAGGAGAATGAAGATAGGCAGGAGATAATTTTCATTTTCTTTTCAGGTTGGCCAATTTTAATTTAGTTCTCCTTTGTGGTAACAACTTTGTCCTCTTCCTGACATATATTTCTGATCCATTCACATGGCCAGGCGGTGTGTAGCCTGTAAAAAAGATCAATGAACAACGAAGGGTTAGATTATATTGACTTAATGTTGATTAGTTTACACTGAGTTGTCGGCTGCAAAAGATGTCAGAGCTTTTGTAGTTCATTAGCTCCCATCAATTGAACACTGGCTTAAATTAGTACATGAAGCTCTTCTTTTCTGTAATGTAATTTCTACTTGCACTTCATGCTTAGTTTTCCTGTCTGTACTTCATGTGATGGCTGTTACAACATTTTTCTCCATGAGAGAAAAGGAAGAGAAAGAGCCTTAAAAAATCAGAATGATTGCCAGGTGAGCTCCTGCTCATTTCACCTCAGGAAGTTATCCCACTTGCTATAATCAGTAAGATCTCTGACACCAGTTTTATCAGAAATATTGCTCACCTGCAACATGTCTTGTAATCGTGCTGGGAAATGACATCTCATAATTTAAAAACATATGACTTACTAAATGATACCCTTATTGTCACAAATTCAGTTGCAGATTTTGGAATTTAAGATCATGGACCTGAACAAATTTGGATTCCATAAAAATATTTGCTGTTATCAAAAAAGTGTCAGCAATTTGGTTCTGAAACAGCTGTAATGGATAGTGCTAACAATATCATTTTGTTATCTTTGAGGAGAGAGAAAGAGCACAGGTTTGGAATCATGGAATGGCTGGGGTGGGAAGGGACCTCTGGACAAGCAGGCCCACCTACAGCCAGTTGCCCAGCACCATGTCCAGGAAGATCTTGATTATCTCTAAGGATGGAGACTCCATAACCTCTATGACTCCACAACCTCTGTGAGCAACCTGTGCTGGTGCCCAGTCACCCTCAGCGTAAAAAACTTTTTCCTCATGTTAAGGAACAAATAAGACAGA